>NW_016804678.1:59853-135147 GCF_001698545.2 Rhinopithecus bieti
AAAAAAAAAAAAAAAAAAAAAAAAAAACTCAAAGCCTTTAGCTAAATTGACTAAGAAAAAAAGAAGTCTCAAAAAACTATAATTAAAAATGAAAATGGGACATAACTACTGATTCTACAGAAATAAAAAGGAATACAAGTGAGGAAATTGTATCCAAACACACTAGGCAGCCTAACTGAAATGATATATTCCTAGAGAAACACAATTTACCAGGACTGAATCATGGGGAAATAGAAAATTGGAATATACTGAAAACTAAGAAAACTAAATCAGTAATTAAGACCTCCCAACAAAGAAAACCCAGGACCAGAAGGCTTCACTAGCGACTTCTACCAAACATTTAAAGAAAAATTAACACCAATCCTCCATAAACTGTCCCAGAAAATTGAAGAGGGAGAAATACTTTCAAATTCATCCTATGAGAACAGTGTTACCCTAATACCAAAGCCAGACAAAGACACTAGAAGAAAAATCCGCAGACCAATATCTGCTGAATATTGATGCAAAAATCTTCAAAGAATACTAATAAATTGAATACAACAGTAAATTAAAAGGATTATGCACCATGACCAAGTGGGTTTGTTCCTGGAATACAAGATATTTCCACATAGAAAAATCAATCAATCCATGTTAACAGAATCAATGGGGGAAAAAACCACATGATGAACAAAGCATCTGACGAAATTCAACATCTTTCTATGATTAAAAAAACACACCCAAAAAACTAGAAATAAAAGGAAACTACCTCAACATAATAAAGATTATATGTGAAAATCCCACAGTAAACATCACTCTTAATGGTGGCAGACAAACTTTTGCTCCAAGATCAGGAACAGGACAAGGATGCCTGCTTTCACTGCTTCTATTTAACACACTACTAAAAGTTCTGGCCAAAGAAATTAGGCAAGAAATAAAAAAAAGTAAAAGGTATACAAACTGGAAAAGAAGAAGTAATATTACCTCTGTTTGCAGATAATGTAATCTTGTATGTTGAAAACTCTAAAGATCACACACACACACACACACACAAATTTTTATAATAAATGAATTCAGTAAAGATGAAGGATACAAAATCAACAAAAATCAGTTGTGTTTCTATACAATAACAATGAATAGTTCAAAAAAGAAGAAACAATACCATTTATAATAGCATCAAAAGGAATAAAATACTTATGAATTAACTTAACCAAGAAGGCAAAAGACTAGTACATTAAAAACCACAAAGTATTTCTGAAGAAATTCAAGAAGACACAAATAAATGAAAAGACATGCCATGTCCATGGACTGGAAGACTTAATATTGTTAAGGTGTCAATACTAGGCTGGGCATGGTGGCTCATGCCTGTAATCCCAGCACTTTGGGAGGTTGAGGCAGGTGGATCACTTGAGGTCAGGAGTTCAAGACCAGCCTGGCCAACATGGTGAAACCCCAACTCTATTACAAATACAAAAATTAGCCAGGCATGGTGGCAGGTGCCTGTAATCCCAGCTACTTGGGAGGCTGAGGCAGGAGAATTGTTTGAATCTGGGAGGTGGAGGTTGCAGTGAGCTGAGATCGCGCGACTGTACTCCAGCCTGGGCGATGGAGCGAAACTCCATCTCAAAAAAAAAAAAAAGAAAGAAAGAAAAAGAAAGATGTCAATACTAGCTGAAGAGTCTACAAATTTAATACAATCTCATCAACACCTAAACATTAAAATATTTAAGCAAAAAAACTAAATGCTGGCCAGCACAGTGACTCACGCTTGTAATCCCAGCACTTTGGGAGGCCAAAGTGGGCAAACAGCTTGAGCTCAGGAGTTTGAGACCAGCCTGGGCAACACAGTGAAATCCTGTCTCTACAAAAAATACAAAAATTAGCTGGGTGCAGTTGTTCATGCCTGTGGTCCCAGCTACTCAGGAGGCTGAGGTAGGAAGATCACCTGAGCCTGGGAGGCAGAGGGTACAGTAAGCCATGTTCATGCCATTGCACCCCAGCCTGGGTGACCCTGTCTCAAAACAAGCAAACAAACAAGAACTAAATGCTGTATTTTGATGAAATAGAAAAATACATTCATAAATTCCTATGGAATTTAAGGGACCCTGAATAGCCCAAACAATCTCAAGAAAGAACAAGGTTGGAGGTCTCATACTTCATGACTTCAAAACTTGTTACAAAACTACAGTAATCTGAATGGTGTGGTATAAAGACAGGCATAGAGATCAATGGAATAAAATATCCTGGAAATAAACCCTCGAATATACGGTCAAATGACAAGGGTGCCATGGACATTCAACGGGAAAAGGACAGTCTTCAAAAAAATGGAGCTGGGAAAACCAAATATCCACATGCAAAAGAATGAAGTTGGATGCTTATGTTACACCATGTACAAAAATAAACTCGAAATGAATCAAAGACCTAAACAAGAATTCAAACTACAAAAGTAATCAAAAGAAAACATACACAAAAAGTTTCAAGGCATTAGACTTGGCAATGATTTCTTGGATATGACACCAAAAGCACAGGTGACAAAAGCAAAAATAGATGAACTACATGAAAATTAAAACTTCTGTGCATTAAAGGACATAAGGCAAAAAGGTATCCTACAGAACTGGAGAAAATATTTGCCAAGCATATACTGATAAGAGATTAATATTCAGAAATATGAGGAACTACAACTCAACAACAGAACAACCAAGAAAACTAATTAAAAACTGAGTAAAGGACTTGAACAGTTTTCCAAAGAAGACGTACAAACAGCCAATAAGCACATTCATGCTCACCATCACTAGTTATTAGAAAAATTTGTATTAATTTTATAAGCTAAAAGAAAGAGAATTGATAACTTTACAACATTGACTTTTGACATTCAGGAACTTCACCTCTCTCCAAATTTTTATTTCTCTTTATAAAGCTTTGTAGTTTATTTGTGTAGGTTTTGCCCATTGTGTTTTGAGGATCATTCTGAAACTATTTAAAACTGGTTAATAGTTTGAAGGGAATCTCTTTTAAATTATACTTTATAAACGACTATTTCCAGTGTGAACAGGAGTATATAGAGACAAGTTTATGTATGTTAATGTATATACTTTATTTCATTTAGATGTTTTGAAACTGGCCCACTTTACTGTTTGTTTTACAGTTTTCTAAGTGATTTGCTCAGATTTTCCAAGAAGGTAAGCATATCACTAATAACATAAGTTTTTGTCTTCCAACATAAGTTTTTGTCTTCCTTTCCAATATTTAAGACTCTTATTTTCTTTTCCTAGTTTATTATACTAGCCAGAATACACAGAACAACATAAATAAAATATTCTTCTGTTTCAAGTTGCATTAAGAGTATCTTTGTAAGTCACATATGGGAGTTGAAGGAAAAATTAATAGATGGAGATTGAAGGTAGATCAGAGGGTCCGGTATGGAGTAGGGGAGTGGGCTGCAACAGTGACAAGAACTTCCCAGGGAGATGGAGATGTTCTGTGTCTCAACTAGGGTCATAGCTACAAAGGTGTATGTATTCGTCAAAAGTCATTGACCTGCACACTTAAACCCTCTGTTTTTATTGTTATCAATTTATACCTTAAGACTGATTTTTTTGAAAAAAATAACAAAGTAAAACCTTTGAGGCCGGGTGCGGTGGCTCACACCTGTAATCCCAGCACTTTGGGAGGCCGAGGCGGGCGGATCACGAGGTCAGGATATTGAGACCATCCTGGCTAACACAGTGAAACCCCGTCTCTACTGAAAATATAAAAAATTAGCCAGGCGTGGTGGCAGGCGCCTGTAGTCCCAGCTACTCGGGAGGCTGAGACAGGAGAATGGCATGAACCCAGGAGGCGGAGCTTGCAGTGAGCCGAGATCGCGCCACTGCACTCCAGCCTGGGCGATGAGCAAGACCCCATCTCAAAAAAAAAAAAGAAGTAAAACCTTTGAAGGTTCTACTGTGATAATAATGTGTCTATTCTCCTTTGAGACTGTTGTAATGAATTACATTAATATGGCCAGGTGCGGTGGCTCACGCCTGTAATCCCAGCACTTCGGGAGGCTGAGGCGGGTGGATCATGAGGTCAGGAGTTCAAGAATTACATTAATAGTTCTTTTTTCCTCTCATGTTTTACATATTTTAAGAGAATTAAAACACTAAGATATGATCATTGTAGAGAAGTGTTTAAAATGTAGTTACGGGCTGGGCACAGTGGCTCATGCGTATAATCCCAGCAGTTTGGGAGGTCACTTGAGGTCAGGAGTTCAAGACCAACCCGACCAACTTGGTGAAACCAGGCCTCTGCTAAAAATACAAAAATTGGCCGGGTGTGCTGGCACACACCTGTAATCCAGCTACTCTGGAGGCTTAGGCATGAGAATCACTTGAGCCCAGGAGGCAGGGGATGCAGTGAGCCAAGATCATGCCACTGGACTTCAGCCTGAGTGACACAGCAAAACTGTCTCAAAAAAAAAAAAAAAAATGCAGTTAAGTACTACGAAACAAACACCTGAAATGCCTCCATGGCAGAGATTACTACCAATATTTTTTTCCCTCCCAAACACTGACCAAAACAATTGTGCACACATATATGCATGTATACACACGAGTTGTGTGTGCATGTGTGTGGCTGCATCATGTTACCAGCTGCTCAGACATTTCCACATCCCACAAGGCTCCACATGATGTGTTAGTTTCCTCTTGCTGTTACAACAAACTTAGTGGTTTAAAACAAAAGAAATCCATCCTCTTACAGTTCTGGAGGACAGGAGTCTGAAATGAGTCTTACGGGGCCAAAATCAAAACCTCACTCTCTCTGGAAGCTCTAGGGGAGAATCTGTCTCCTTCTCTTTCCCAGCACACAGAGCTCCATCCCTTGGCTCATGGCCCTTCTTCCATCATCAAAGCCAGGAGCACATGATCTTTCCTCTTTTATGCTGCTTCCATCACATGGCCTTTTTTCCTGTCTGAAATGTCTCTCTGTTCCCCTCTATAAGGACCCCTGTGGTTATACTGGGTCTATCTGGATAATCCATGACAATCTCCCATCCCAAGGGGCTTCTCTTAGTCACTTCTGCAAAGGCCTCTCCCCTATAAGTTAACATCCACAGGTTCCAAGACCAGGACCTGGTTATCTTCGGGGCCACTGTTGGGCCACTCACACCTCACCTATCTCTTCAGCCTCATGTTCGGCAGCCCCCGCCCCCACCCCATCTGCCCTCTGCTCTCTAGCTATGTTGCTGTCCTCTCAGTTCCTTGAACACACCACAACCTCCTCTTGCCACAGTCTTTGTCACCTACAGGATATCATATGGGCATCAGAGAAAGGGAGAAACCATTCTGTGTAGTAGAAGGGAAAAAGCTTCAGTCTCCTGGGATAGCTGGGAAGGTGTGAGAAGAGCTGGCAAAGCTAGGAACTGTGTTGGTTCAAGTGCCCAGAGAAGACACCTCCAGCGATCAAGCATTCAGGGAGCCATTCTGGGGAGTAGAAGCCACTGAGGAAGGTTAACCTGGGTGACAAACCCTTCCTGTCTCCTCCATGGAACCCTCCATCAGGTCTGCATTGCTTGTCGTGTCTTCTGCGTGAATGTGTGATGGGGCTGAGCTCAGGGTCCAGGTGGATGCGGGTGGGAGAGTGGTGTGCAGACTCGGGGCACATGGCACACACTGACATTTAGGTCAAAGGAGGAATGGGGGCACGCAGGGTTGTGCACATCCCTCAGTCATCCAGTTTGGTAGTGGAAAGCCAGGGTGTTGGGCTGGGAGAGGGACCAGGGACAGCATCATGAGGTAACAAAACCCAGAAATATCCATTGTTTTGGAAAATCCAACCCACCGCCCACGAGCCAGGGGAGACCAGGTGGTCTGCCCCACGTTGTGGCCGCCTCAAATGTCCAGATGTCCACTTACAGCTGTGGAGAGTCTGGATGCCAGTGTCATCTCCAGGTTCCCCTTCAAGCCCACCAGGGGCGGCACCAACGTCAAAAGGTCTTTCACCTCCACAAACACAGGCCAGTGCTGGTAGGGAAAGAGTAAGGAGATAAGCCAAACACACACATCAGCAATCTCTGGAAATTTCTTGAGAGAACCTTCAGCAAGTCACTTTTCACTCCCTATAAAATGATCACATAGGACTAAGTTGTTTCTTAAATGACTTTAAACTAAACAGAAATAAATGAAGCTGTGAAAACCTTTTTAGTGCTGTTCACTGAATCAGCATCAGTGGCCGTAAGCACTCTGCAGGCTGGGCCAGGCTGGAGGCCAGCGGGTGGCAGCCATGCTGCATGTGCTCTGCACTGTGTTCTGTAGAGGCATGCATGGGTTCTGGACGAGAAAGTTGGGGAATTTCTCATGAATGGGGAGGCCTACAAACACCTGCAAGACGGCCAGACTGAGGAAGGGCCCTGCCTCTATTGGGGATCCAGGATCTTCACACAGGCCATGCAGGCCCTGCCTCCCTCTGCCCCCAGGTCCAGGGACTGCGTGCAAGCTGCCACTGAGCACCCTGTGGGGCTCAGGGTTTTTAAAAACATAGAATATGCCTCTATCCCATTAAATGTAGAAAAATCAATAACTTCAAAGACAGATGAAAGGGATTCATGCTTCAAGGAAAATGGAAAACACTTATTGGTAGAGGTGAAAACCATTCTTAACTGTTTAACGTGCAATTAGATGTTCCCCTAAATCAGTTTTAATGCCCCATCTGATCCTACTGATTTATTTTGCCTGTCTGGCTGCTGCAGAGATCTTTGACGCCTAACACTAGAAGCTTCTCCTGGTTTTGGAATTCTAGACCTGGAAACAAATCCCTGCTTTGTCATCAAGGAGAAAGGTGGCCTGGGATCTAGGCCCTGTCCCTCCCCTACAAGGCAAGAGCTGTGTAAAGATGTGCAAACCCACTCAGCCTCTAGGGACTTGGACCATCATCCACAAGCTGCCCAGCAACAGGCTTGACCAGGCGTGAAGGTGAAGAGATCAGGCCAGAGGCCCTTTAAGACTCCTTTCTGCTCTCAGACCAAGGAAGATGAGCACTGTTTAGTTTCTTCCTGTACCTTATCTACCGGGCCGTGGAATTCAGAATCCAGTTCCAGCTCTGGTGGAGTCCTGAGTTTGCCCTCTCTTAAAACTTGAGAAGAAAACAACGCCACCAGGCAAGGTGTCCTCCCATGCCTCACAGTCTCCTGGTGGCATCTGGCCACAGCTCTGTGCAGTTGTCCTCTCAGCCTGCACACCCCTCCACCCACCATAGGGTGGGCCTCTGTCCTCAGCAGAGGAACCAAGACCATCACGTACTTCCCAGCTGGCCTTCGGGCACCACCACCCACACTCTTCCTAGCCTCCTGTGGAGCCCAATGTGCTCATGGGCACTCTCTCTGCCTATACCCAAGACCCGGCACCCACCAACCCCAAAGTCACAGCAAACCCCTCCTTTCAGCCTGCCCCACCCAGCAGCCTTCCTCCTGCTCTCCCAGCACTACTACTTTGACAAATGCCTGTCCTCACCCATCACCCTCAGTGCTGCAGCCCTATGGCTCTCACTGTCTCCCCAAAGGAAGTGACGACACCTTTGAGGCATGGGAGGACACCTTGCCTGGTGGCCTCCTGATGAGTAAGCCCCATCTGCTGCTCTCCCTGCAGGTGGCACTGTCCCCCGGCCCCTGCACGGATAAAGCACCTGCTGACAGGCACAGCTCTGCACCCTCTCCCCTGGCCTCTGAACCTCCAGCCCCCAGTCCTGTGCCCACCTCACTATCCACCCAGTCTCGACCCCTCTTCCTCCACCTGACCATGTTAATACTGACCTTCCTTCCTGCTTTCTCTTCAGTTCTCCTTTCTCCCCACACCCTCTCCCTTCGGCAGCTCGAGTACCCTTCCACTGCCCACCCAGCACTATCTTCCAGCAGCCACCCCACCTGCTCCATGCTCCCGAGGCTTTCAGCAGGCAGCCTAGGCGGGAGACGGGGTGGAAGCTGAATCCTGATGCACGGTGGTCCTATCCTCCTTGCCAGCGGTTGCTATGACTCTGGTCAAGTGAGATCTGAGAAGTCCTGTCTGGTCACACTGGGTATCACACAACCATGATGGGACCAAAGTCTACGGACACTGGCTGAACTGTGTCCCCCAAAACTCATATGGTGAAGTCCTCATGCTTAGTACCAAAACATGACTGTATTTGGAGAGACTGTCTTTAATGAGATAATTAAGTTGAAATGCAGTCATGAGGGTGGGTCCTAGCCCAGCATGAGTGGCATCCTCACTAGAGGAGGAAATCTGGACCTAGACATGTACAGAGGGGAGACCATGTGAAGACACAGGGCCATCTGCAAAGCTCAAAAACCAACCCTGCCAACCCTTTCATCTCAGACTTCTGGCCTCTGGAATTGTGGAAAAAAATCAGTTTCTGTTGTTTCAGCTACCTGCTCTGTGGTTTTTTTTAATGGCAGTCCTAGCAAACTGATACAAATGTAAAGTGAAAAAATGCTGGGTGACACAGTTAATCCAGTAATTAACTAATTCTGTCCTATCTCTAGACTTCTTTACAGAGATAATAAGTGTCTTTGTTTTTAAAGTCCCTTTGAGTTAGTTCTCCTGTTACCTGCAGCCAACAGCAAATACACTGACTGACACCCTGGGCTTGCGTGGGTGCCCCCCAATGTCTACAGCTCGGAAGCCTCTGTGAGCATAAGATCTGCCCATCCAACTCTGGTTGAACACCCCACAAGCACCTCAAATCCCAAATCTCCAAACTTCTCCTCGCCACCCGTGTCCTTCCTGCTCTGCCAGCCAGGACTCAACGCCTTCTTTTCTCCAGTCTGACATTCAAGTCATCACAAATTTTAAATTCTGCCACCGCCCTCTCCAGCAACACTTTAAAGATGCCTATATCAGTCACTGGGGAGGCTGAAATCATCAGAAATAATGATTCTTGCACTTGAGGGGCTCTGAACTCTGCCCACAGTCCCCCAGCTCTTCCCTGCTCCTCCAGCCTCACCCTCGGGGTCATCTTTGACACCACTGCCTGGGGTGAGTTTTGTGGCACAAGTATGACCCCATCACTCAGCCACCTGCAACCCTTCACTGCCAACTCCTCTCCTGAGTATACCTAACGCATAAGTCCTATGAACCCCAAAGACACACAAGCACATGACAAGAACAGTCAATGCAAACCCACAGCGCTGGAGTCAGAGGTGGGGCTGAGACAGCTGAGCACAGAGGACTCTGCTGGGGCTCTGCTGAGAATGCCCCAGGTGGGGCTGCAACGGCCCCTGTACCTTGAGGTGGTCCATGGAGACGCACACAGAAATTGTGTCCTCTCCTACGTGTCTATGCTACCCTTCAATAAAACCAGCAAGACACTCATTTTAACATAAAGCAAATACCTGCTACACTCAGTGCACAGCACACCCTCTGAGCATAGCAGACAGAGCTCCTCATTCCTGCCCAGTGTCCCTTTCCCCATGACAGCAGCCACCCCGTCCCTCACTTTCCACAAATGCACACTATCATTCGCCCATATCTTTGCACATAAATCCCTCTGCTTGGAATATTCACGTCTTTTCAGGGCATCCTGGAAATTGCTACATTACCTTTAAAGTCCAAATCAAATTGTCCTGCTCCTCTGCAGATCCCCTGACCTCTAAGAAGAATGACTGCTCCCTCTTCCTTCAAGGCAAAGACCTGCTTGTGGCCTCCACTCCCTGCCTAGCCCTCCGGAATGCCTGACAGTCTCTCTCCCCAGCATCAACTGGGTGGTCTCAGGGAAGGAGCGATAAGCACAGCTCTAGGGTGAGGCTACTGGGGGAAGAAGTGGGTATTCAGGTTGCAAGCCCACAGAAACACAGGCTTTCTAATGGGGGGCTGGCCAGGAGGCAAAAGGCCACCCTAGTCCCAAAAGAGGATGAGTGTCCCATCAACTGAGACGAGCAAGCAGAAGCTGCCTGGGAGGTATCGTAAGCTCACATTAGGAGCCTGGGTGGCCTGGTGGGTACAGGCTGTCCCTCTCCAACTTGGAGCCGGGGCACAGACAGATGCTGAGTCGCCATTAGGAAGGAGGTGCTGCGTACACTCAGGAACATGAAACACTATTTGGGGTGTCCTCGTGGATTGAAAGTTTAAATTTACATTTACAGATTAAAAAGCAAAACTGCAGGCCAGGCACGGTGGCTCACGCCTGTAATCCCAGCACTTTGGGAGGCTGAGGTGGGTGGATCACAAGATCAGGAGTTCGAGACCAGCCTGGCCAACATGGTGACACCCCATCTCTACTAAAAATCCAAAAAAAATTAGCTGGGCATGGTGGTGGGTGCCTGTAATCCCAGCTACTTGGGAATTGAGGCAGGAGAATCATTTGAACCTAGGAGGCAAAGGTTGCAGTGAGCCAAGATTGCGTCATTATATTCCAGCCTGGGCGACAGGGCAAGACTCCATCTCAAAAAAAAAAAAAAAAAAAAAAAAAAAAAGCAAAACTGCATAGTATAAACCATATATGTATATGTTCACATGTACATAGAAAATTGTCTTGAAAGGTCCACAGCAGCGGTGATAGAGATGAGGGGACAGCCTTCCTCCATTGCTTGGGTATATTTTCCAATTTTTCTAAACTGACTCTACGAAATGCTTCAGCTGACAGATAGCACAAACCTCTCAATGATTCCAACACGCTGCCTGAACCAAGCTAGGGGAGAAACAGATTGTGATAAGCGAATCTCCCTCAGCACACGCCTCCACTGCAGGGAGATCGCCGTTGCCCTCCCACCTGCACCCTCGGGCTCCAAACCTTGTCCTTTTTCACCAGGGACCACACCAGGATGCTGAGGGCTGGGCACACCGCAGCTCTGCCTGCAGCGGTCATGCCCCTACCCTACAGCACACAGACTCAGTGATCTGGTCCTCACAATTCTGTGAGGTGGGGGCTTTCATTATCCCCATTTTACAGATGGGGAAATCAAGGCAGAACAGTGTGACTAAAAATCCCCTCCACTGGTGAGTGGCAGACCCTGCCTCGTGAGCCCACATGCACTGGGAGAAAGGTGGTTTGAGCTCCTTGGGCTGAGGAGGCACACGTAGGCTAAGGTTCTAACAAACCTCCATCATTCTGTGAATCTCCAATGCTGAGGTCTCAGTGTCAGAGGTCCCTCCTGACAGTCTCACTGACACCCGGGACACTCAAGCGGCAAGAGCAGGTTCAGGGCTGCTGTCCCACTCTGGAGGCCCCTTATGAATCCAGCCTGCCCTGTCTGTGGTGCCAGGAGACCCGGTCTGTGTGTCTCCCACCCCTGATCACCCAGACACCCAGTACGCACTTGAACGGTGTTCATCACCAGGCCGGCCGCCATCATGCACAAGCCGGACAGCAGAATGGGCACCACGACCTGGCACATGATGGTGAAGAAAGACTCAGGCAAGACCCCATGTGGGGACCGGGTGAGCTCACAGCTGAAGCCTCGCAGCTTCTTGCCCCGAAAGCAAAACTCCAGATTCAGCTGGGTGACCACCATGGCCAGGCAACGCAACACGATCCCAGGAGCACGAAGTCGGAGCCTGGGGTGCTCCAGTCCTCTCCTCCTGGCCCACACCAGGACGCTGTTCCCAAGAAGTTCACACAAACAGAAGCTTGTCAGTCGCCAGGTGCCGTGCGCCTGCAGAAAGCTCCCCAACGGCCCCTTGGCCGAGGGCCAGCACAGATGAGTGAGGAACAAAGGCCAGTGTGACTCAGGGCCTCATTACGGAGACTCTGCTGTCCCTCCCTGAAGGTCAGGCTCTCCTCAGACAGTGGCTGTGTGTCCGCCTGGACCTCCCTCTGCCGGCCTGCCATGGAGGCTCATGGTCCCTCCACACCGGCCTTGACAGCAATCAGCAGCCCAGCAATCAGCAGCCCAGCAGGCCAGTCCATACTGGCTTGGGCTGGACAGAGCTGGAGCGTACGTGGGGCCTGGCCTTGGTGAGTGCCCACACAGAGGTCTGCTGCCACCTCGCCCTGTACAAGTGTCCTGGGCTGTTCCCCTCCTGGCAGAGGAGAGCCTGGGGAGATATCAGCACAGAGGGACTGCCTCCTCGGGCCAACTCTACAGACCTCAAGTTTTATTCCTCAAGGCCAACAGTCTGTGGGTCTCCAAGCAGAAAGCCACACCCTGGGTCATCTCGAGTTGTGTCCAGCCAGGGGGTTCATGGCCACAGGAAGCTGTGTTCACAGAAAAAAACGCAGCCCTGTTCTCCCTCCATGGCATGGAAGACTCATAAAAATGCTTCCAAAGTGACCTCACTTTCTTCAGCTACAAAGGTGAGACTGGGCCTGCTGACCCCACCTCACCCAGAGAAGAAGGGGCTGGGAAGCCACTTCTGACTCCTGGGGTTCTGTTGTTGGGTGTGTCCTCTGTGCATTCCACAGGCACCAGGAACAGAATGTTCAGGCCTGAGGGCAGGCTGGGGCAGGCAGAAGCCCGAAGCTGGGGGTCAGATTCACATCGGCTGAACCCAGGGCTGTGGTCAGGTCTAGGCCTCACTTCCACTCCCATCCCTAAACTGTCACCCTAGTGGGCACCTTATCTGGTTCTCCTGTTGGACAGCCTATCCCAGGCTCAAGTGCAGACCCCAGCCTGGAGTCCACTGCCCTCCCCAGTGTGGATCCTACCGGCCTCCCCAAGGCTGTCCCTGCAACCGAACTCCAGATGAATTTCTCCAGCACCTGTTCCCCTCGTGCCCCCAATATTCCTTGCACTGAATCTTTGCGCACACCCTTCATTTACTCATTCATTCAACAGATATTTTCAACCCAATCGTAGGACCAATGCATAATGGGCCCTAAAATCCAGCACAATTCCCACTGAGAGCTAGAGTTTCTGCCCCCTCTCCCCTCTGTCCCCACAGCTTAACCGAGAGAACAAAGTGGAAGAGACGCTGTGGCAGTTTCTGGGTGTGGATCTTAAGAAACTGACAACTTCTATGTCCTATCTCTTGGGCTGCTCATGCTCCCAGTTACTCTGCTGTGAGGAAGACCACGTGGTCACAGGTAGAGGCCGTAAGCCAGGGTCTTGCCCACAGCCCAGCCTTGCACACGAGTGCGCCATCTTGGGCTGGCCCAACAGCCACAGTGCAGAGCAGAAGGTTCTTCTCACCAGGCCCTGCCCAACCTGTGGATTCCGCATCAAACAATAATTGGCTTTAAACAAACTGCTAAGCTTTGGTGTCCTTTGTTATGCAGCCGTAGTTAACTGCATTTGGGGAATCTCTTCCCGTGATCTCGCTATTTCAGATGTAGCAACTCCCAAACTTCTCACAGCCCAGACCTCTCCTCCGAGCTTTCAGACCATATACCTAAGCCCTGGTAGGGATGAGCACGTGTCTCACTCTGCCAGTCTCTCAGGACTGCCACTTCCAAGCCTGCCTCTCGCAAGTGGCCTGCCTCAAGGAAAGGTTCTGCCAGAAATGCAAGCCTCACTCTGAGCCCCGACCACCTCAGTCCCACATTCACTCTGCATGTGCCCATACCTCTCCCACAGTTGTCCCCCACTCCCGCCCACAGACGCTGCCTTCGCCACAGCCCTTTGTCCCTCTAACCTATCTCCCCACAAACCCAGTGTGTGCTCTTCACAGGCACAACCCACAGGGGCACTATGAGGATGGTGCTTGCTTGCACATCCTCCATGGCAGTCAACACACAGCCTGAGAAAGGGGCATCTGGACCCCTTGCAATCTGGAAAGACACATCCACGTGATCCTCCTCCTTTCTAGTACACGGTCATATGCTGCAGCGGCAGAGGGAACTTCTCACGACCCTCATGGGGGCCATGCCCATGCTCCTCCCCTCTGCTGTGGGCCGACACATCACCCAGGCCAAACATCTGCTAGGCCTTGTGGCCAGCTGAGGCACCTCCTCTCAGCCAGAGCCTAACAGTTATTTCCCCAGAATTCCCAATGTACTCTCTGAACCTCTCTGAAGACAGGTCCCACTTACGCATAACAGAAGCATGAAATGCAGGTGTATCTGCTCTCCCTCCCTGGCATGCACCCTTCCTGAGAACAGAGCCCTTCTCACTGCTACAATCTTGGGGATTCTCCATGGCTCCACTCCACAGATCAGTACTTAGGGATTAGTATTTGCCAGCCTCCACCCTAAATGCCAGGGTACACTGTGAGCAGAACAAACACAGGTTATCAGATAGTCAAAAAAAAAGAAGAGAGAAAGAAATGATGATCTGTGACAAATGCTCTGAAGGAAATCCAGGGCATAACGAGGGCACAGAGCAGACTTGGCCACACGCAAACACTCAGTCACTGCAAATGAATGAAGGAATGCCCGTTTGTTCCCTTGTGTAGCAGTCTGTAATTCTCAGAGCTCTCTCACATTCTATCATTTTCACAACAGCCCTGGGATGTTCACAGGAACTACAGCATTCTGTTTTGCAAACGAAGAAAATGAACAGTTTTCCCAAGATCACACAGCAAGTTAGTGTCAAAGGCAGGCCAAGACCCTCAGCTTCTGGGCTGCCACTCCTGCCTGCCAACCCCATCACTGTCCGTCATCCATGGTTAGGATCAGTTTGTTCAAACAGGAGATTGAACCGGCAGGAGGCAGAGAGAAATGGCCTGACTCTGAGAGAAGTGTTGCAGAAGGTTACTGGTTTAAAGGCATCACCTGGTTAAAGACAGAGTCCTCTAGGCTGGCCTAGTTTCTCTGGCTGCTCAAGGTCTGTTGTGGGATGCACGTTCCCAAGGCACACAGCTGAGAAGACCCCAGACAGGTGATCACTTCCTTCAGGTGTCAGTACCTCTCAGTGTTGTCATAGTTTTGGACATGGTCGAACATCATCGCACAACTTATAATCATACACAGTGAATCCTGGAACCATCCTCATCAGCACAGGAGATGCAGAAATAAACTATTTGCATACTCTCATCTAGAAAGAGGTGTCTGATCAAGTAAGTTACAAAACATTACAAAAATGTTTCTCAAATCTGTTTAAAAATTGAGTGAGAGACCAGGCGCAGTGGCTCACGCCTGTAATCCCAGCACTTTGGGAGGCCGAGGCAGGCAGATCACCTGAGGTCAGGAGTTCGAGACCAGTTTGACCAACATGGAGAAACCTCATCTCTACTAGTAATACAAAAATTAGCTGGGCATGGTGGCACACGCCTGTAATCCCAGCAACTCGGGAGGCTGAGGCACCAGAATTGCTTGAACCCAGGAGGCGGAGGTTGCAGTGAGCTGAGATCATGCCATTACACTCCAGCCTGGAAAACAAAAGCGAAACTCTGTCTCAAAAAAAAAAAAAAAAAATTGAGTAAGATACACACACACACACACACACACACACACACACGTGCATGCACTGTGAAACATTCAGAAGGATATATACCAAAATGCTAACAGTAGTTGCCTTTGGGTGGTGGGTTCATAAGTAATCTTTATTTTATAATTTTCTGTCTATTCTGACAATTGTGATTATTTCCTTTTATAAATCAAGAAAAACTGTCATCAAAAGCAAATAATGTAATTATATAAGAAAAATGACTTTCCTGTGAAAACCTGAGAACAAAACATGTCAACACAGCTCACTGAGTTATAATCCAGAAAATCAAGAGTGTGGTTTTAAAAATAGCTCAGTAGCACAGCATAAAAATCTGAGAGCTTGAAATAGATTCCAGCTACATGGAGCACCAGGTGGAAGCTGGGTCCGGCGGTTTCTGTGTGACCTCTGGGCCTCCAGTCCACCCCACAGCCCACAGCATGAGCAAGTGGCACAAGATCAGTGGTGCTCACCCATCAGGGGCACCAGGACCACCTGAGGGGCTTCTGCAACAGGCCGTCCAGACCCCACAAAGACCACAGGATCAGAACACTGAGGACCACTGATCTCTGCCCACTGCCTCGTTCTTACTGGCGTGTGTTTTTAGGGGAGGGTCCACACAGCGTGGGCAGGGGCTCTGGAGTACATTTCTGACGCTGCAGCAGGAACTGCTCATTTACCAGAAGCAGTTTCCAACGCAGCATCCAATTCATTTCTCAGGGTCACCCTGACCCTCGGCAGGTTCTCAGCCAGATGGTCATTCTAACAGGCATGAATTCTTCCCCCATCTTGTTCAGATCTCACAGATCAGGTCAATTAAATTTTAAATAACTCTTAAGGTTCTTCTTTATTTTCTGCTTCTGATCTCGACTGGCAGAAACCACCCACAGGTGGAGATGAAAGACTTGTCCACCCCCTGCCAGGCTGGCCTGCTCACGCACTGTCTTCAAGCAGCCTCTCTTGCCTCCCCTGCAACACCTCCCCCTGGGGAAAGGGGATCTTCTTGGCCTCCCTCCACAGGGCCGCTCCCACCATTTGCTGGAGCACACAGCCCTCACTGCTATCAACGTTGACCCCAGCACCTGCTGTGTGAGCGGCATGAGGGCAGGACTGTCTGCCTGGCACAGGTACATAGTATATGCTGCCTGAATGAGTGAATGAATGAATGAATGAATGAACGAACTGCTGTGGCCCTCACTTGCCCAGGGCTGGGTGTCAAGGGTCCACCATACCCTTAACCCAAGGGTGAGACCCCCCTCCCTCACCAATGAGGTGAAGAGGAGGTGACCATAACTGGCTCACGAACAGATGGGCCCACCGTGACTGAGGACACCTGGCCAGCTCTCCCTGCCTGCTCTTTGCTTGCTAACAAGCCCTAACAGTCAGCTGGGATGCAACTGCCAGTTGCTATCTCTCTTGGGCTCTGTCATCTCCTCCCACCCTAAAGGGCTGTTTTTGCCCCCATGACGAGAACTACCATTAACTGACTACAGGCTGGTGTGAGTCTGGCGTGTGCTCCCTGGCACTCCTGCCACCTGGTCTGACTTACAAATTGGCTTGACAAGATGAGACCCCACAGACCCTCCCCTGCTCCCCATTAAAACAGTTAATACCACCCAATGCAAATTACAACAGCACCTTCAAGGAGGGAAACTTATTATGCAAGACTTAAACAGGGTACGTCAATCCCCCTGCCTCTCCTTTACACAGGGCAATTTGGCTCATTCCTAAACCTGCAGAGAACGAAAGGGTGCCTCCTGGTGGATTACCACCACCTTAATGCCGTGACCCTGTCCATTCAGACCCCACATCCAGCACCGAATATTACAGAAATCACTGACTCCATCCAAATCAACTGGTACTTTGCTGCTATAGACTTGGTTAATACATTCTGTTCAGTGTCTATTTCACCAGCCTCTCAGACACAGTTGGCCTTCACCTCTAAAGGGACACTAGATATCTTTTCCAGGCTCCCCATGGGGACCTCCACAGCTCTGCCATCACACACAGTCATGTGGCCAAGGTCTCCCCTGCATCTGCCTTTCTCAGGAACACAGTTATATTACACTGATGATGCCTTCCTCCAGGCTCCTTTGACTCACTAATTAAGGCATACAAGTAACTCACAAAGGTACTCACAACGAGAGCAGGGGCCATCACCCCACATGTGGTGTGAGGCCTGGCACCTTGGTTAAACGCCTGAAAAATATTTGGTAAACTGAGAGCCGTTCCATCCCCAACACTGCAACAAAAGAGCTATTAACCCTCTCAGCATCCACAACATTAATACAAGTCTCTAACATCTTTTAGTTCCTTTTGCGTTCCGGACCTTTGGGTGCCTGTGACAGTGATGACACCCAGTGGAGGTCCCTTTGCCACTTTCCTTTTGGGTTCTGGAAGCAACATATTTCTCATCTACAAATTTTACTTATGCCCATTTATGCTGTCATCTGCAAAGCAAGCCAACTCAAACGGGCCACTCCAACAAAAGGTTCTAGGATCTGCCCAAGTTAAAATCAGCAGTCACTCCTATTAGTGCCCCCAGAAACGCCTTCATGGAAGAGAGGGGCATTAGCAACTTCCCCTCAAGCCCTGGAGTCTAGAGGCTGATGGCCATAAGTTGTCTAGGGGCTGTGGATCCAGGGAAATGCTCTCCTCCACCCTGTACTGTGCACCATCAGAGAAGCAGCTGCTGGACACACGCTGGGCTCTCCTGGAAGCATAGGTTCTCACAGATGCTGTGCCTGTGACCCTCCATTTCCACTACCCATTATGCCTTCACATGTGGCACCCCCAAGCTCAGTGCGGCTACTGAGGTCTCCTTAAAAATAGAATGGAGCCAAACCTGGGCCCCCTGGCATATGCCACCTGCAGGAGGGGTGGTCTCCCCTGTCCTCAGTCCTTTGCCAGATGCCATGGTGCCAGAGGAGTCACCCCTCCCTAGGCCCCTTGACTACCCAAGGCCCTTGAGATGGGCTGGCCATTCATGGTGGGAGCTATAGGCTTCACGGAGGGTGCTGCCATGTAATATGTGAGGGAGCTCAGGGGAAGGCTGCTGCTTCCTATCTTAACCAGGAAGTCCCTGAGAAGCAGCAAACCTCCAAGGGTCAGCACAGTGGCCAAGCATCAGGCAATCAACAGCATGGGCACCCTGGCCTGCTGGCGCTCCCTCTGCACTTGTGCACAGGTTCTTGGCCCAGGGCCTCGAAGCTGCCCCACTTGGGGGTAGAGAGCTCTGGGAATTTTCTGCCTCACTGACACACACAATAAGAACAGGGTAACAAATGCCTACACATACACTACAGCCACACACAAGGCCTCAGACAGTCACTCCTGATCCTCTCTAAGGTTCAGGCATGGCAACGGTGGCCAAGGCCCTCATTTCCTTCTTGAAATACAGAGCACCAGCTCTGTAGGAAGCACCCAGTGGAGCCCCTACTTCCCGGGTGGGCCACAGGCAGCCAGGGTTAGCAGGAGGCACATGGGCCCCTCAAAGAACTCTGATGAAGTGACAGGAGGCAAAGGGACCTCCACTGGGTGTCACCACTGTCACAGACACTGATTAAGCCGGATCCAACCTCCCCCCCCGCCCCAAGGACACATACTCCCCATACCCAGGCCACCAAACCCCTTCCTGGACACAAAGCAGACACTTTTCACTTTTCAAGGGCACCACATGGCACTCTCTCTCCTGGCCAAGGGTCTACGCTGCTTCCTGGAGAGGCTCTTCTATTCCCTGGAAGTCTCAGTCACCATCAAGGCTTAAGCTGGCACCAAGGCATCAAGGGGTCAATGGTGGGGTAAGGCCTAAAACTCCGAAGTGCTGCCTCGACACCTGGAGAAAGCAAAGACGCTGTGAGTAGTGCGTTCCCCTCCTGACTCTGCTCCTATGGACGAGGTTCCCAGCCCAAGAGACTCCTTATCTCAGGGCAGGAACTGTCCCTCCACATCCCTGAGGAGTTCGCGTCAGTTTCTGCCACCCTGTGGAATTAACGCAAATAGTCAGGAATGGAGGGTGGGTTTCCTACTCTCTTGTTATGACAAATCTTGCCCCCTACATCCCCTGCTGGCTCACTCTGCTCCCAGTGGCCCTACAAGGTGTGTGACGTCCTCCTGCCTGGGTGATTGGCATGAGGACTGACAAATTGCCGTGGTCCCCACCTGTCCAGAGCCAGGTGTTGAGTGTCCACCATCCCCATAACCCTAGGACAGGACCCCCGCATCCTCACCAGCAGAGTAAAGAGGAGGCAATCAAAACAGGCTGCCCTCATCTCCTCCTGCACTCCCAGTCTTCTCTCTCTGCCCACACGCCCACACGGAATGCCTCTCCAGTCAGCCCTCTTGCCCTCCTGGCCTTTCTAGATTGCTCCGTGTCTCTGTAAGGCCACAGCCTGCCTGGAGACCCCCGTTCTTCCCAGCACATGCACACAATGCTCATCCCAGCCCACCCACGGAGCCCAGGACTGGATCAATTTCTGGAGACTGCTGGCATTCCTGCCTGCTCCACGCATTCCAGTGAGGAGTCCTGGTGGAATTTCAGAAAGATTAACTTGGATGAGCTTGGCCTCATCAGGTAAACCCTTTAAAGGGAACAGGTGCTTCCTGAAGTCAGAGAGGGATTTCACCCAAGGGAGGTGTCTCCACTGCTGCCTTTGAAGATGGCAGGGCCACATCGCAAGACACAGGAGTGGCCTGGAGAAGTGAAGTGCAGCCCCTGGCTGACAGCCAGCAAGGAAATGGATCTGCAGTCCTTCAACCTCAGGGAGGAACACAGCACCAGGAGGTGAGTTCTGAAGACAGAATACGCTTAGAAGTACATGTTCCCCCAGAGCCTCATGAAGAGAACGCATCCTGGCCAACATGTGGATTTCAGCTGTTGAGACCCTGAGCAGAGATCCCAGCCACACCATGCCTGCACTTTGCCTTACAGAACTATGAGCTAATCAATGCATGCAGTTTTAAGCTGTTAAATTTGTGGTAATTTGGAACACAGCAATAGAAAACTGACACATAAACCACACATTGCCAAATCGTCTGAGTTTTATAGAGGAACTGAATATAAGCACTGTAATGAAAAGCTTCCAGTTTTGAAATGTTTGCACCGAACTGAACACTAACCAGCCAACAAACCAATGCAGACCCGTATGACAGCTGTGTACATCCACTTTGAACCTCTCATATTTGCAATGGAAAGAAGGCACACTTGTAGCAGAGAGTTTTTCTTCTTCATGGGAACACATACCTAGTCTCTAATATGTGCTGCCCTGTGCACGCATGTGGGCAGATGGGCACCTGTATAAAAAAGCAGCTTCTGTTTCTAAGGAGGGCATAGGCTCAGAGCCTTAGAAGAAAGATGACTGAGACTGCATTTTAAAAAATGAGTGCTCAGCAAAAAGCCACCAAAAGCAAAGTCAAAAGATAAGTGGGGAAAAAACAGGAAACATTTATAATTCACATCACAATGAAACAACCAATTTCCTTAATATATACAAAGCCCCTAGGTGTCAATAAGAGAACAGGAAAATACTCAATAGAAATATGAGCAAAGAATATAAATAGAAATACCAAGATCCTCAACCTCTCTCACTTGTAATAAGAAGCACAGATCACACTATAATGACCACAGCAGGCAGCAGCCCTTGAGGAAGGCCCCCGACCACCTCCTGGTACTGATGCTCTTAGCCAGTTGCTTCCCCTGGAATGTGGCTGAACCTGGTGACCTGATTCTCACCAATAGAAGCAACGTCATGACCTATGACTAGGTTACAGAGGACAGTGATGTCTGTCTCACCAGCAGACTCTTTTTCCGTCTTGGACTATACCCTGATGAGGCGGGCACCATGCTAGAGACGTCCACATGGAGAGGACCTCAGGGGGCCTGTGGGCAACAGCAGTGAGGAACTGAGGCTCGCAGTCCAGTATCTGCCAGGAATGTCACCCTCTAAGTGAGCTGGGCTGTTGCCCCAGTCTCAGAAGAGACCATGAAGCAGAAAAGCCAGCTAAACTTCATCTGGATTCTTTACCCACAGTAACCACGAGATAATACATGCTATTATATGAAGCATGTGTGTATTATTGGGATACACACATGCTTAATATAATGCGTGAGTTTTGGGATAACTTGTTAGGCATCGAGAGAAATTAAATACAATGAAATGCAATTTCCAGCTAGCAGATTACTAAAGATCAGAAAGGCTGAAAAAACCTGTGTTGGTGAGTGTTGGGAACAAGCATTTCCCTGTGGTGTGGAGGAAGTACGACATTCTACCACGATGTGGGAGTTCAGTCAGGGTGGTGGGAAAAATTATAAAGATAGTTATAGGAAATAGTCACAAACTTTCTTGGAAGGCTGGGGTGTTGCATAGCTTCAGTAAAAGATTTGGCTGAAGGCAGCCTAATCCTCTTTGAGTTGATAGCAGAAGAGCAAATAACAAGGGAATGTGGGGGAGTTTATCTAAATAGCTTGTTTACTCATGTGGTTCTAAGACAAACCTTTGATCATCTGTAGGACTGCTCTCTCTGGTGGAGGGCGACCAGATTAATTACCCACAGGTGTGATGACTCAAAGCCTTTGTCATTTAATCTGTAGTAAATAAATACGAACTTCTGCTGGCTTATGGGGCCATGCTGCAGACTCAGAGCAGAGCCCCTTAGCTGAACTGACAGGCAAAATATCTGTGTTAATGTACGTGTCTCATCTGTCGCTGGGTCAGGGTCTGTGGGTTGGAACCGCGCACCACTAAGCAAAAGATTTGGTGATCTCCATTAAAGCCACAAACGCACATGCTCTTTGCCCAGTAATTCTACTCGCAACAAGTTATCCTACCAATTTATTCAGAGATGTATAAAATGATTTATGTCAAGATGATTCACTGCAGCATTTTTTAAAGTGGTTATAGGCTAAATTATGTCCCTGCAAAAATTCAAATGTTGAAGTCCTAGCACCCAGTACCTCAGAATGAGACTGTAATTAGAGACACGGCCTTTAAGAGGTAATTAAATTAAAATGAGGTCATTACGGGGGTCCCTAACCCAATCTGATGGGTGTCCTCTTAGGAAAAGGGATTAGGACAGAGACATGCACAGGGGAAAGATCACGTGAAGACACGGAGAGGAGGCAGCCATCTGCAAGCCAAAGAGAGAGGCCGCAGGAGAAACCAGTGCTGCCAACGCCTTGATCTTGGACTTCCAGCCTCTAGAACTGTGCAAAAATAAATGTCTGCTGTTAAGCCCCCCAGTGTGTGGGACTTTGTTATGGCAGCAGTAGTTGACTGACACAGTCAGTCAACTGTGTTAAACTTCAAAGTACATCAGAAGGGAAATGATTAAGTATGTTTTGTTCTACATCAATCATATGGGCTAATAAATTGTCTACTGAAGATTAACTTGGGTTAAATTTAGTCTCTGTCACCAGAGACTAAAAGAATCTTGCCCAATATACAGGGAAAAAAAATGGTTTTTTGAGAGGATTGCCCAACAACCTTTAAGCTCAACCTGACATGCAGCTGCCTACTCTATAGGTGATGTTTGGCAGTGTCCCCCTCCCTGTCCCTACTTAGTTCCCTCTTACCTGGAAATAGTCCAGAAGCATGCCAGCCCAGGACAGTCCCAGGCCTGCAAACATGAAGGGCACGGTCACCTGAAGGCCTATGGACCAGGCGGTCTCCCTGCTAGGCTCAGCCTCCAGTGGCTTGTGGGTCACACTTTGGCTCTCAGGGGTCCTGAGAGCTCCATCTTCTGAGGCTCCAGGGAGTCCTCCTGTGCTGAGGGAGTGAGGAAGCCCCAGCTCCCCTGGCTTGCCACAACTGTCCAGCCTCCGCTGCCGGGTCTCTGTCCCATCCATCTGGGCACAGCTGGGTGCCTGGCAGCCCTACAGTGGGAGACACAAAGTTGCAGGGCCGAGTTCCTGACTCCCATGGCGCTAACACCCAAGGAGCCTCAGGCACCTGTCCAGCCCCAGGCTGGTACGGTCCCATCCAACCCGCAGCCCTCACTCAGCACCTGCTCCACCAGATTCCTGCACCCCAATTTACAATAGTTTGTTGTTTAATATGCACATGTGTGAGCACAAAACATACAGAAGAGCACAAACGTATATGGGCTGAAGTCAGCAAAAAAGGGCCTCTGAAAATTCTCTCTTCCGTAAAAGCAATTTTAAAAAACAGCAAAAACTGTCAAAATCATTTTTTTCAGAACTCTTACTGATACCAAAGGCTCAAGGCATCCAGGAGTACCTATTCAAGAAAAACTGCTGACTCTCAGCAAGAAAGATCACTTTGTAACATTCAAGATGCTGGTGACATTCTAACTTGCCTGGTCCCACTACCCTCCCCAGCTCTGCCCTAGCCTTGAAAATGGACAGCCCACAATTGCAATGAGAGCCAGCAGCCTGGAGGGTATGACAAGGCTGGAGTTCTTTCAAGTCCCCATGCCCAAAGAATTATTTTTTGACCTATCTGGAGATGCCTGGAAGACCCCATTTAGAGGGCTGTCTGTATTTAACCCCACTTGGAGTTCACCTGGTGCAAAACCTTTTACCCTGGGAGAAGTTAGTAGAAAACAATTACAAGCACAGTGGCTACTAGCTGGGGTGAACAACAGAATAATGAAAACATTTAAAGGAAAAGCTGAGGAAGGGGATGTCAACAGGGGTTTTGAAAAATTCCTGCACACTCTGGGAATCTATTAGGTGGGTGCAAAAGTAATTGCAAGTTTTGTTATTACTTCTGACGGCAAAAACTGCAATTACTTTCACACCAACCTGACAGCAGGCCACCAATACACAGTGCCACACTGGTGGCTAGGAACACACTCAGGAAATTCCTAGGAAGGCCCCAAGTTTGCACCTCCTGGACACTTTGCACAAGCAGCAGGTAAAGGATGGGGAGGCTCTGGTGAGCACTGGACTGGATGTGCCCAGTGTGCACACAGAGCCCCTGAGTAAAGACTGGGAGGCACACTCATTCCTGGCACACAGTTCCAGGCACGGAGTTCAAGGAAATCTGTAACTGGTCAACAGCTGGCACTGAGCAGAGATTTCCATGGCCACATACAACAGAGAATGGAGGATGTTTACAGGATTGGTCCAGAAAAATCACTATGCAAACAACAAACAACAAGCAGCAACAGCAAATCCAGGGGAGGGGGGAATCTCATTTCCACACCTGTCATGTTATATACTGTTAAAGGTCTAGCTTTCAAAAACAAAAATGAGACGTGCCAAGAAATAACAAAGTATGGCCCATTAAAAAAAATTAATAGTAACTGTCCCTGAAGGAGGCCAAAACTTTGAATTGGCTGTTTTAAATATGTTCCAAGAACTTAAGAAACCATACTGGAAGAAGCAAAGGAAAGCTTCAGAATGATATCTACTCAAATACAGAATGCCAATACAGAGATAAAAATTATTTTTAAAAATAACCAAATAGAAATGCACTAGTTTTAAAGTACAAGAGCTGGAATGTAAAATTCCCAAGAAGAGCTAATGGCTGATCTGAGCAGGGGGAATATAAAGAATCGCTGAACTGAAAGATAAATTAAGAGAGATTATTCAGTATGAAGAACGGAAATGAAAAGGAATAAAGAAAAAGAAACAGGACCTCCGAGAACTATGGAATAATATCAAGCATAACAATATAAATGTTGAAAAGGGGGAAGGCAGAAAGAATATTTGAAAAACAAAGGGCAAAAACTTTCCTGACTTCATAAAACATTAATTTCCACATCCAAAGAGCTCCACAAATTCCAAGTAGAATGAACTCCAAGAGAGCACACCAAGACCTGCCAAGAATCTTAGAAGCAAGAAGAGAGCAGCAACTCATCATGTACAAGGGATCCTCTAGAGCAGGGGTCCCCAACCCCTGTTGGGAACTGGGCCACACAGCAGAAGGTGAGCGGCTCCTGGCGAGCAGCACTGCCTGATCAGCTTCCCTCTCCTGTGAGATCAGCGGCAGCATCAGATCCTCATAGGAGCTCAAACTGTACTGTGAACTGCGCAAGCAGCGAATGTAGGTTGTGTGCTCCTTATGAGGATCTAATGCCTGATGAAGAGGTGGAACAGTTTCATCCCCAAAGCAGCGCCTCCCCTCCGCCCCAGTCCATCGAAAAATTGTCTTCCACAAAACCAGTCTCTGGTGGCAAAAAGGTTGGGGACCACTGCTCTATAAGATCAACAGCTCATTTTTGATCAGAAATAGAAGCCAGAAGGCAACAGGATGGCATCAAAGTGCTCAAAGAACAAAAGCTGTCACCTAAGAATTCTTAACTAGCAAAATTATCTTTTCAAAGTAAAGAAGAAATTAAGAGATTTTCGGATAAACAGACATAGAGCATTCGTCCCCAGCATACCTGCCCTAAAGGAAACACTAAAGGGAGTCTTTCAGGCCAAATTAGCATCCTAGACTAAGGCTTGAATCCAAGACCTAGGCTTGAATCCACACAGAGAAAGGAAGAGCATCGGTAAAGGTAACCACCTAGACAGATTTTTTTTAAAGTATAAACACATTTTTGTTAGTAACTCTTTTTACTCTTATCCAATTTAAAGACAACTATGTAAATCAAGTTGGAATTCAGTTGTTGTTGATCCAAACAAGATTATTATAAACCAAGGTGCTGATTGTAATCCTCAGGGCAACCACTAAGAAAAAAAAAAATGTAAAAGAAATAACAAGTGAATAAAAGTGATACACTAGGGAAGATCTACTTCATACAAAACAATGCAGTAATGGGGAAACAGGGAAAAAAGACATTAGACATATAGAAAACAAATGGCAAAATGGCAGACACAAATCCCATCTTATCAATTATTACATTAAGTATATATGGATAGGTTGGAAGTAAAAGGATTTAAATAAATATACCATGCAAACAGTAATCAAAAGATAACTGGAGTGGCTTTAATACTATTAATAGTACCAGGCAAAACAGACATAAAGACAAGAATTCTTACTACAGACAAAGAAGGATATTTGATAATGATAAAAGGGTCAATCTATCAAGAAGCTATAACAATTACAAACACACATATGCCTAACAACAAAGCCCCAAAATACACAAAGTAAAAGTGGCAGAATTGAAGGAAGAAAAAGACAATTCAATAGTAATAGTTGGACGTACCTCACTTCCAATAATTGATAAAGCAATTTGATAGAGTATCAACAACAGAAAGAGGGCTTCAACAACATTATAGACCAATTAGATCAAACACATCTATACAAACACTCTGTGCAACAATAGCAGAATACTTAATCTTATCAAGTGCGTATGGAACATTTTGCAGGCTTGATGTATCTTAGGAACAATAACTTCAATAATTTAAGACTGAAATCATACAAAATATGTTTTCCAACCACAACAAAATAAAATTAGAAATCAGTAACAGAAGGAAATTTGGGAAATTCATAAATATGTGGAAACCAAACAACATACTCTCTCTCTTTTTTTTTTTTTTTTTTTGAGACAGAGTCTCATTCTGGCACCCAGGCTGGAGTGCAGTGGCGTGATCACAGCTCACTGCAGCTTAGACCTCTGGGGCTCATGCAATCCTCCCATCTCAGCCCTCCAAGTAGCTGGGACTACAGGTGTGCGCCACCACAACCAGCTAATTTTTAAAATTTTTGTAGAGATGGGATATCACTGTGGTGCTCAAGCTGGTCTCGAACTCCTGATCTCAAGTGATCTGCTCACCTCGGTCTTCCAAAGTGCTAGGATTATAGGCATAAGCCACCAAGCCCAGCCCATACTCTTAAATAACTAATGGGTCAATGACAAAAATCACAAAAGAAATTAGAGATTTCTTTGAGATGAATGAAAATGAAAATACAACATACCAAAAAATTATGGCATGTGTTAATGCAGTGCTTAGAGGGAAGTTTATAGCTATAAATATCCATTTCTTTAAAAAGAAATGAACAAATTAATAAATCAATCTTCCACCTTCAGATGAAAAAGAGGAGCAAACTAAACCCAAAAAAAGGAGAAGGCAAGAATTATACAGATTAAATTGGTAATAAATGAAAGAGAATTGTAAAACAAAACAAAAAAACCCCAGCAAAACCAAAAGTTGGGTCCTTGAAGAGATCGACAAAAGTGACAATCCTTTAGAGAGACTGATGAAGAAAAAAAGAGAGAAGGCTCAAATAGTTAAATTAGGAATGAAAGAGGAAACATCATGACCAAAACTAAACATAACTATAAGAGAATATATGATTAATTATAAGCCAACAAATTGGAAAAGCCACCAGTCAGAGTGGCTATTATTAAAAAGTCAAAAAATAACAGATGCCGGTGAGGTTGTGGACAAAAGGGAATGCTTATACACTGCTTGTGGGAATGTAAATTAGTTCAGCCATTGTGGAAAGCAGTGGGGGTGATTCCTCAAAGAGCTTAAAACAGAAGTACCACTCAACCCAGCAATCCCATTATTGGGTATATACCCAAAGAAATATAAATCATACTACCATAAAGACACATGCACAGATATGTTCATCACAGCGCTATTCATAATAGCAGAGACATAAAATCAGCCTAATGCCTATCAACAGAAGACTGAATAAAGAATACGTAGTACATATGTCCAGGGAATGCTATGCAGCCATGAAAAAACGAGATCATGTCCTCTGCAGCAACATGGATGGAACTGGAGGCCATAATCCTAAGCAACCTAATGCAGAAACAGAAACCAAATACCACATGTTCCACTTATAAGTGAGAGCCACACATTGGGTACACATGCATATAAAGAAGGGAACAAGAGACACCATGGCCTACTTGAGAATGGAGGGTGAGAGGAGAAAGAGGATCAAAAAACTACCTATCTGGCCAGTTGCCGTGGCTCATGCCTATAATCCCAGCACTTTGGGAGGCTGAAGCAAGTAGATTGCTTGAGCTTAGGAGTTGAAGACCAGCTTAGGCAAGATGGTGAAACCCCACCACTATAAAAAATACAAAAATCAGCCAATCATGGTGGAGTATAACTGTAGTCCCAGCTACTTGGAAGGCTGAGGCAGGAGGATCGCTTGAGCATGGGAGGCAGAGGTTGCAGTGAGCCAAGATTGCACCACTGCACTCCGGCCTGGGTAGCAGAGCAAGACCCTGTCTCAAAAAAAAAAACCCAAAAAACTACTTATTAGGTACTATGTTATTACCTGGGTGACAAGATAATCTGTACACCAAACCCCCATGACACCTAATTTATAACAAACATGGACATATACCCCTGAACCTAAAATAAAAGTTAAAAAATAAATAAAGCTAAAAAAAGTAGAAAACCTAGATGAAATGTACAAATTCCTAGAAACACACAAACTAGTAAGACTGACTCATGAATAAAAAATATTAATAGATCTACAGTTAAAAGAGATCGAATTAGTAATCAAAAAATTTCCCACAAAGAGAAGCTTAAGACTGGATGGCTTCACTAGAGAAGTCTACAAAGCATTTAAAAAAAAAAATTAACAGCAATCCTTCATAAACTCTCAACAACAAATTGGAGAAGGGAACACTTCCCAACTGCTTATAAGAGACCAGTATAAAGACAACCCAAGAAAGCTACAGACCAATGAGTGTTATGAATACAGACACAAAATCCTCAGCAAAATGCTAATAAACTCAAGCCACTAGTACATACAAAGACTTACAATATAACCAAGTGGGATTTATTTCAGGAATGCAAAGTTGGTTCAACATATGAAAATCAATGTAATACACCAAATTAATATAATAATGGAGAGAAAACAGTTCAACAGACACAGAAAAAGCATTTGGCAACATCCAACACTCTTTCATGATAAAACACTTTAAAAGTTAGCTTTGGGTTTCTCATAGATGCCCTTAGTCAGGATGAGGACATTCCCTTCTATTCCTAGACATTAAGATGAGAATTCTTACCACAGACAAAGAAAGATATTTGATAATGATAAGAGGAATAGAAGGGAATGTCCTCATCCTGATTAAAGGCATCTGTGAGAAATCCAAAGCTAACTATACTTAGCGAGAGTCTGAAAGCTTTCCCAATAAGATTAGGAACAAGACAAGAATCCCTGTTTTTGCCAATCTATTAAACACTGTACTTGAGGTTCTAGCCAGCAGAGTTCAGCAAGAAAAAGAAATAAGAGGTATCCAGCTTGAAAAGGAAGAAGTAAAACTACCCCTGTTTACAGATGACATAATCTTATACATAAAAAATCATAAGGAATCCACATACACACAAACTATTACAGCCAGTAAACAAGTTCAGCAAAGTGTAGGACTGGAGGACACAGGTCAACACACGAAAGTCAGTTTGTTTGTTTTGTTGTTGTTTGGGTTTTTGGGTTGTTTGGTTGTTTTTGTTGTTGTTTTGAGACAGGTTCTCACTCTGTCACCCAGGCTGGAGTGGAGTGGCACGATCACAGCTCACTGCACCTTCAACTTCCTAGGCTCAAGTAATCCTCCCACCTCAGCCTCCTGAGTAGCTGGGACTACAGGCATGTGCCACCATGCTTGGCTAATTTTTTAAAATTTGTAGACAGGGTCTTGCTACATTGCCCAGGCTGGTCTCAAATTCCTGAGCTCAAGTGATCCTCCCACCTCAGCCTCCTGAGCAGCTGGGACTACAGGTATATGCTGTCATGCTCAGCTTTTTTTTTTTTTTTTTTAAAAAGAAACAAGGTCTTGCTATGCTGCTCAGGCTGGTCTCAAATTCCTAGGCTCAAGTGATCCTCCTGCCTCAGCCTCCCAAAGTGCTGGGATTATAGCTGTGAGCCACTGTACACATCCAGTTTTATTTTTATACTCTAATAATGAATAATCTAAAAGTAAATAAACAATTGCATTTGCAATAGAAATGCAAGAAATGAAGAAAACTTCAGAACAAATTTAACAAAAGAAATGCAAAACTTGTACCCTGAAAACTACAAAACATTGATCTCCAGGTTTAATACAATCCCTATTCAAATTCCAATAGTCTGTTTTTTTTTTTTCTTTTTCTTTCTTCTTTTTTGGAGAAAATGACAAGGTGATTCTAAAATGCAAATGGAAGTGCAAGGGAACAGAAAATCCTAAACAATTCTGAAAAAGAAGAATGAAGTTGGAGAACACAGACTTCCTAATTTCAAAACTTATTGTAAAACGGTATTAGCAAAGAATAGAAATATAGATTAATAGAACAGAACTGAGAGTCTATAAATAAATTCATGCATCTATGGCCAATGGATTTCTGACAAAGGTATAAAAACCATTCACTGGGGAAAGAGTAGTCTCTTCAACGAATGGTGCTGGACAACTGAATATTCACATGCAAAAGAATGAATTTGAACCCCTACCTCAAACCGCCTACAAAAACTAACTCAAAATGGATTAAAGAATTAAACATAAGAGCTAAAACTACCTAAAACACTTAGAATGAAATACAGGTGTAAATCTCAGGGACTTTGGATTAGGCAACAGTTTCTTTGATGTGATATCTGAAGTACAAGCAACCAAAGAAAAAATTGACAAATTGGGTTTCATAAAAATTTGAAAGCTGCATTTCAAAGAACACTCTCAAGAAAGTAAAGACAATCCACAAAATGTGCAAGTATTTGCCATTATATTAATGAGGGTTTAGTATCCCAAATACATAAAGAATACTTACAATTCAACAACAAAAAGACACACCAATTTAAATGACAAAGGAATTGAACAGACATTTCTCCAAAGATGTACAACAGCCAATAAGCACATGAAATGATGGTGTCACTTAACATTAAAAGTGCTCAGCTTCATCGTTAAAAAAATGCAAATCAAAACCACACTAAGATACCACCTAACATAATGTTGTCAAGGTTCATCCATGTTGTTGCATGAATCAGTACTTCATTCCTTTTTACAGATGGGTAATATTCCATTGTATGGACATATCCTATTTTGCTTACCCACTAATGAGTGACAGACATTTGGGTTATTTCCACTTTGGGGCTACTACAAATAATACTCCCATTATTCATGTGCAAGTCTTTGTGTGAATACGAGTTTTCTGTTCGACTGAACTGTACATTTAAAAGGGGTGAATTTTATGGTATGAAATTTATATCACAATAAAAAATTATGAATCATTTATGAGATATTATTAGAGCAAGAACCCTTACACTCCCACTAAGTTTAAGAAGCAAAGCATGACCAGCCTCTCCACTCTGAGCCCCTCTCTGATAACAACTCATCCCTCCCTACCAGAGGTGACACTAGCCTCACTCTGGGGATGACCATTCCTCGGTCTGTTTTATTTTTCCTCTAGTTTTACAATGTGTGCAGCCCTAAGTGTTACAGCTGAGTTTTGCCTACTTTGCGATTTCGATCAACAAAGTAACACTCCACAGATTCTTTTCATGTCCAGTTTCTTTCACTTGACATTAGGTTTCTGAGATTCAGCCATGCTGCTGAATCTATTTTATTGCTGTAGAAAACTGAACTGTATGACTGCCCCACAATCTCTTCATCTATTCTACAATCAATAAACCACCTCAGCCACCTTTCCTTTCCAAAATGAAAATAACGGGATTTTTTTTCTAATTACAAAAGTGACATGCGTTAATAAAAAATATAATTTAGACAATACAAAATAATATAATGAGGCTGGGCATGGTGGCTCACGCCTGTAATCCCAGCACTTTGGGAGGCCGAGGCCCGTGGATCACTTGAGGCTAGGAGTTTGAGACCAGCTTGGCCAACATGGTGAGACCCCATCTCTATCAAAAAATACAAAAAATTAGCCAGGTGTGGTGATGCACACCTGTAGTCCCAGTTACTCGGGAGGCTGAGGCAGGAGAATCACTTGAACCGGGGAGGCGGAAGCTGCAGTGAGCCGAGGTCACACCACTGCACTCCAGCCTAGGGGACAGAGTGAGACTCTGTCTCAAAAATAAATAAATAATAATATAATGCAGTTTAAAAATCACTGACAATTTCACTATTCTAAAATAATCAGTGCAAGTCTAGTGTATATCCTTCCAATGTTTACACACAGACACAGGTCCACACACTCACTGTGTTTTTTTTTTAATCCATGTTCTAGATCCTGGATTTTTTAAATTTGATAGAACGTATACATCTCTGGCCCCTGTTCAGTAAGATGTCTGCCTGCCTGATTGTCATCCTTGCTTGTCAATCACAGTTTCAGGCAAGGAATGAGGTGGGAGGCTTACGCCACCCAACTGCTGGTAAAACATTTTCCCATGTAATTTATGGATTCAGGAGGAGCTGATGGAAGAACTGAACAGGGATGTGTGCCCTGCGCTGTGCCTTGCAGCAGGGAGAAGCGGAGGGTCACGGCACCTCCTGCATCCTCAGTGCTTCCTTCTCAGGGGCCTGAATGGAGCAGGTGGTGAGTTAGCAAAGGAGCAGCCAGCCTGGGCGATCATGACATGCAGTGGGGACAGGGCACAGGGAGGCCTCTCGAGTCAGTGGCACTCTCGGCGGTAGGAATGGTGCCTCTCATCCAGCCCAGAGAACCTGGGCCCAGGCAGCACCAGTGTGGCTCCAAGAGGCAATAAACAGAGATGGGAACTGCCTACTCCCACCTGCCTCCCACCTCCCTGAAGGACCTGCAGGGGCCCAATGCCAGAGACAGAAAATGCCTCCCTCTCACCACATCAGGCCCCTCCAACTCTCCGCCCCACTCCCACAGGCAAGAATGGCCACCCTCCTGGCTAGGCAAGGCCACTGCTGCATCCCTTAGGTCCTAACAGCAGAACCCATTCTACCTTCCTCATGACATTCTCGTCGTCAACCTTCCAGCCTGACCCCTCAGGCCAGACCAGCCATTTTCTTTAAACTCCCATCACATCTCTGTAGCAATGCTGGTAAAACTGAGCCAGGCCCACACTGGAAGCCTGGCCATCATGGAGAGACAGCTAGTGGAAAGGAAAGGAGAGGAGGAGGACTTGGACCCTGCCCACACTGGGAGGAACCCGTACCACACAGAGCTGAGCTATCGGCTGGCTCTCCAGGCCCCACTCTGCTTCTCAGGGTGGCAGCCCCAGAACCATGAGAAGGACGCATGCTTGGCAGAACAGGGTAGGAATCATGGGGTCCCTGCAGTGCCAGATCCCTAATCTTTTCCAAAAATAACAGACACAGCTACCGATGACCTGTGCAGTATGGCTTTACCTCCTTTAATACTCACGGGATCGTGGGAAGGTTAGCTTATTATTGACCACTTTACACAGAAGAGGAAACAGAGGATTAAAAGAGACCCCTACTGGAGTCCTCTCAAGGGGTCGCACCTACAAGGAACCCCTCTCTCCCACCTCCTCAGTTTCTCCCCTCTACCTCTGTGGGATCATCTGATGAGAACAGAAACTTGCTCTAGGATCTGCCTCTATAAACCCAGCCTTGACCTCAAACTAGCTATCACTTCATTCCCCTCCTTCTCTTCATGGCAAAAAAAATTATACAAAGAATCATGCCCACAGTGTGTGCTCACCTCCCCTCCTCTTCTGATGCAAACTGTTCTTGCCAAGGCCAGCGGTCACCTGAGCAATGCTACGGGCACCCAGACACCCAAGGCTTACGGACAGGAACAAAGAGAGGTTAACTTTTCCCGGCTCCCTCTGCCAGAAAGGCAGGGCTTGGATGTCCTGAGGAACCAGGGAGGTGGACAGTCGGAAAAAATTTTGAACCTAAATCAGGGATTTAAAATCCTTAAGGTAAGGGAAACACACACACACACACAATCAGGGATTTAAATTCCTTAAGGGTAAGGGACACACACACACACACAACTGAAAGCAAAAACCAGAGGGAAAAAATGATTACTTTAGCTACATCAAAGTTTAAATATTCTGTAGGACAAAACTTCTAAATAAAATTTTAAAGCAAGCAAAAGCCTAGGAGAAAATTGTTGGACCCAATACAAGAGACAAAGGATAAGTGCACAAAAAAGAATGAAGAACTCCTACAGATGAAATCATGGAGAAACTGACACAGGATGGAAACAAGAGCTCAGCTGGAGAAACACAAAGGAAGCCTAGACAGCCACCTGAGAAGGTGTTAGGGAAATAAAAATGAAAGCCGATGGAAAGATACATTATGCCTGAGGAATGGAAGAATTTCAATGAAAGTGACAATTTCACCCAAAGCAATTTACAGAATCGCACAATCACTACCAAAATACCAATGTCATTCTTCACAGAAATAGAAAAAAACAATTCTAAAATTTACATGTAACTACAATAGACCCCAAATAGCCAAAGCAATCCTGAGCAAAAAGAATAAAGCTGGAGGCATCATAGCAACTTCAAAATAGACTACAAAGCTATAGTAACCAAATCAGCATGGTACTGGCAGACACATAAGCCAATGGACAGAAGAGAGAACCTAGATATAAATCCACACACAGCCAACTCATTTTTGACAAATGCACAAGAAACATACTCTGGGGAAAGGACAGTCTCTTCAACAGATGGACTGGGAAAACTGGATATCCATATGCGGAAGAACGAAACTGGACTTTCTCACTATATTAAAAAATCGCATCAAAATGGATTAAACGCTTATATGATTTAAAACCATTAAACTACTAGTAGAAAATATTGGGGAAATTTTGCAGGACATTGGTCTGGGCAAAGACTTTTTGTGTAAGACCTCAAAAGCACAGGCAACCAAAGCAAAAATAGACAAATGGGATTACATCAAGCTAAAAAAGTTTCTGCACAGCAAAGGAAACAATCAACAAAGCAAAAAAACAACACACAGAATGGGAGAAAATATCTGAAACCACTCATCTGACAAAGGATTAATAACCAGAATATATAGTACCAGGAATTCAAACAACTCAATAGCAAAAAGGAAAAAAGAAAAAAAAAAATCCAATTAAAATATGGCCAAAAGATCTGAATAGACATTTCTCAAAAGACGACAAAAATGGCTCACATATATGCAAAAAGTACTCAACATCATTAATCATGAAAGAAATGCAAGTCAAAACCACAATGAGATATCATCCCACCCCATTTTAAATGGCTTTTGTAAAAAAGACAGGGAATAATGGACACTGGCAAGGATGTGGAGAAAGTGTTCCTTGTACACTGTTAGTGGGAATGTAAACTAGTTCAGCCACTATGGAGAACAGTATGGATGTTCCTTTAAAAACTAAAAGCAAGCCAGATGCAGTGGCTCACACCTGTAATCCCAGCACTTTGGGAGGCCGAGGTGGGAGGATCACTTGAAGCCAGGAGTTTGAGACCAGTCTGGCCAACATGCTGAAATCCCATCTCTACTAAAATACAATTAGCTGGGTGTGGTGACACATGCCTGTAGTTCCAGCTACCTTGGGAGGCTGAGGCATGAGAATCACTTGAACCCAGGAGGTGGAGGTTGTAGTGAGCTGAGATTGTGCCACTGCACTCCAGCCTGGGCAACAGAGCGAGACTCCATCTCTGAAAAAAACAAAACAAAAAACAAAACCTAACAACAGAACTACCATATGATCCAGCAATCCCACTAATGGGTACATATCCAAAAGAAAGGAAACCAGGATATTGAAGAGATATCTGTATCCCATGTTTCTTGCAGCACTATTCACAATAGCTAAGATATGGATCAACCTAAGTTTCCATACCAGATGAAAGGATAAAGAAGATGTGGTACATATACACAATGGAGTACTATTCAGCCATAAAGAATGAGATCCTGTCATTTGCAACAACATGGATGGAACTGGAGGTCATTACATTCAGTGAAATAAGCTGTGGACAGAAAGACAAACTTCACATGGCCTCACTCATATGCAGGAGCTGAAGGAGGGGATCTCAAGGAGGTAGAGGGTTCACTGCTTACCAAAGCCTGTCGGGGGACAGGAGGAAGAAGGGAGGGTGGTTAATGGCTAGAAATACACGGTTTGATGGAAGAAATAAGAAATAGTGTTTGATGAATCAATAGGGTGACTACAGTTTATAATAATCTATTTTATATTTCAAAATAGCTATAATTCAAATGTTTCTGGAAGACCAATCTCTAAAATGATGGATGTCTACATTGCACTGATTTGATCTTTACAAGTTACGTGAATGTGTTAAATTATCACAGACACCTCAAAAATATGTACATCTATTAGGTGTCAATAAAAATTTTTAAATATAAATAAATGAATGGTGTGAGGCACCTCACCTCGCTACCACTAGGGCAAGGGGTGGGCAGAAGGGCCTGGAACACAGCCACAGGGCTCTGGGTCTGCCTCTACCAGAGGCAACTGGGCAGTGACCAGGCCACACATCCTCACTCAGCCCCAGTCCTGGGGAGTCACTCACGCATGCCTGAGCAGGTTAACCCAAGAGTGCATAGCCACTGTGCCTGGTGACAGCAAACACCAGAGTGGCAGGTGCTGGCGCAGCCCTGATCTGTGATTTGTGCTGGGAACATGCATGCAGCGGGACCTAGAGAGCCCCAGCCCTGGGTCCACCCTTACTGCACCTGCACATGGTGCCAGAGGAGGGCCTGGCCAGGGTGACCCAGGAGCACAGCCCAGCTGGTGTCAGCACCAGTCATTCCCGTCTGCTCTGTGCCCCTTGCAGGGTGGGATATCTCACAGCTGTGGACGTGGCCAAAGGCCCCTCAGCTCCACCTGAACGTTGGAGTGTTTGCAAGGAGAACATGCTCCAATGTCCCTGTGTCACTGCCAGCTTGTGCGGATGAACAACCCAGCACAGGCTGGAGTAGGCTTCTGTGGGAAAGTAGGCTGTGGACCAGGAAACCTCTCATCCCAGAGCCCCAGGGAGAAGCCAAGATGCCAGTGGAGGCATCGCCTCCAAGGTCCCCACAGAGGACATCGGGCAATGTCTGCACATGGTTTTGGTTGTCCCGACAGAGAGGGTGATACAGGACAGCCCCCCACAACAAAGAACTGCCCCACCCCAAATGTCAGTAGTGTGGAGGCCCAGAAACCCTGCTACGGGGCAGTGGTCAGAGACCCTTGTGCCTTGAAAGGGGCTGGGCAGGGCAGATAGTGGCCCACCTGGGGCCACAGTTCAGAGCCACGCCTGAGTCTGAGGCTGCCCACCCTCCCAGCTGCCAGCATGGGGTTGGGAGGTGTCCGCCCCCATCAGACTGAAGAGGAAAAGGATACTCTATTACTCAGAAGCATCCCTGCGTCACCCTGTGAGGCTGGCCTTGGACCCAGGACTCTGGGCGCCCGGTCAGCACCCCAGTGTGAACACATCCTGCCCTGGGGCCTGGTCCCAGCAGCTTACACAGACCAGGGCTCACCCAAAGGCAGGCAGGCAGGGCTACTGGCTGGTCATGATTCTGGAACTAATGGTTTCTGCGCACCTGGCTGGTCATGATTCTGGAACTAATGGTTTCTGCCTGGCAGGGAGGCCGCCACGGCCTCTGGGCTTCACCCCTCCCCACCTTCACAGGGGACCTCGCCTCAGTGGGAATGTTCTGGAGCCATAACCCAAGGTTGGAATCCCAGCTCCTCCCCTTTCTAGGTCTGTGACCTTGGAAAAATTAAACTTTCTGTACCTCTGTTGCCTAATCTGCGAAATGGGGTAATATTACCTACTGTGTAGAGCTGTGAAGATTAAATGGAGTCATGCATTATCATCACAGGGCACCTGGCCCATCTTCACCCTCAGTTCATACTCCTCAAAGCCCTAAGGTTTCAGATCAATGGTCAGAACCACCAGGAGGACCTGCTAAAGACAAGTATGGGGACCCACCCGCAAGGTTTAGGATTTAGAAGGTCAGGGTGGGGCTGGGGAACCCGCATTTCTAGCAGATCTCAGGGAAGGCAATGCTGCTGGTCCTGGGACCACAGTTTGAAAACTACTGGTGTAAAAGCCTTCTAAAAAAAGTGGGATTTGATCACTAGTTACATGGAAAAAAACTGGAAAAAAGAAGAAAAAAGAAAAGAAAGAAAAGAAAAGGAAGGGAAGGAAGGGAAGGGAGGGAAGGGAAGGAAGGGAAGGAAGGAAAGGAAGGAAGGAAGGAATTTCAAAGAGACCTATCCCACCGGCTCTCCTGGATGGAGAGAGTGTGGGACTCTGAGAGAGACTCCCGGCTGGGCACCCCAGGAGGTTTTCTTCACCAGAGTTTTGCACCAAGCCCACCCAGGGCAGTGGGCTGAGCCTGTGGCGGAGGCTGGCGGGAGGTCTGGTTGGGGCAGGGTGGGTTTGCCTGCGCACGGACGCTGCAGGAGTCACGCGTGTGACATCCAACCAGGAGCAGCGCCCTGAGCAGGCCAGGAAGGAGACGGGGCCGCTGAAAGCACACCGCGGCGGTGAGGGGAACGGCCTCAGACACCTAAGGGTAGGACCGTCCCGCTCCCCGCGACCCCAGCGCCTGGGTCCTTTCCCGGCCTCCCCCAGGCGTGGCCTACCCCAGGCGTGGCCTCACCCCGTCCCAGGCCGCCCCTCCGACCCCTTGGGTTTACCTCATCTCCCGCGCTCCTTTCCCTCCCCGCGTCCCCCGAACCCCGACCCCCCTGGCTCCTCCTCCCGCCCGGGCCCCCAGGGCCCGGCGCCCGGCTCACCCGCCTCCCGCGCACCCCCTCCCGGGCGCCTTTTCCCGCGCGCCTCCCCGACCCCCCTTGAGCCCCAGCTGACCCCACCTTCCGCCCCAACTCCGCCCGGAACGGGGCCGCGCTTACCGCGTCCCATCCAGGCGGCGGCGGGAAAGAGGCGGGCCGAGGACGCAGGAAGCAGGAAGGCCGGGCGTCCCTGGCTCCGCCCCGGCCGGGCGGCAGGACCTTGGATGACCTGGTGCTCGGGGACTGCACCAGACGCCCCAGCCCCGGCAGCGCAGAGCCCCGCCGGGGGCCTGGGGGGGCTGGAAGTAGGGGACCGAGGCTCGCGAGCCCGGGCCCTCCTCGCAGTTGGGGCCCCACCGGCCGCCCCCGCGGGAGCGCTACGGGAGAGGCGCCTGTGCGGCTGCAGGTTTTATTATGGAGCTGTCAAGGTAGAAAGGGTACAGAGAACGGGAACCCACCCTTGGGACCCGCCTTTTGCTTTAAAACAACAGCTGAGAGGTGACAGTGTGGTAACAGCCCTCTCAGCACCTCCTCGGCCTCGGCGTCCACTCTGGCGGCGCTTGAGGAGCCCTTCAGCCCGCCACGGCACCGTAGGAGCCCCTCTCTGGGCTGGCTGAGGCCGGAGCTGCCTCCCTCTGCTTACGGGGAGGTGTGGAGGAAGAGGCGCAGGCTGGAACCAGGGTTGCGCGCGGCGCTTGCGGGCTCGGCGGGCTCAGCACACGGAGTGGCTGGCCGGCGCCTCCGGCCCAGGGCAGTGAGGGGCTTTGCACCCGGGCCAGCAGCTCCGGAGGTTGCGCCGGCTCCCCCAGCAGTGCCGGCCCCTTGGCGCTGCACTCAAATTCTCGCCTGGTTTAGCTGCCTCCCCGCGGGGCATGGCTCGGGACCTGCGGCCCGCCATGCCCGAAACCGCCCCCCGCGCAGTGGGCTCCACCGCTGCCCGAGCCGCCCCCGGGGGCGCCGCCCGGTCCGGTCTACTGCTCAGGAGTTGAGGAGTGCGGGTGGACAGCTAGGTACTGATGGGCAGCTCCCCCTGCAGCCCTGGTGTGGGATCCACTGGGTGAAGCCGGCTGGGCTTCTGAGTCTGGTGGGGACTTGGAGAACTTTTAAATCTAGCTGGAGGATTGTATGTGCACCAATTAGCACTCTGTATTTAGCTAATCTGGTGGGTACTTGGAGAACTTTTATGTCTACCTAGAGGATCCTAAATACACCAATCAGCACTCTGTGTCTAGCTCAGAGTTTGTAAATACACCAATCAGTACTCTGTCTAGCTCAAGGTTTGTAAATACACCAATCGGTACTCTGTATCTAGCCAACTCTGTGTCTAGCTAATCTAGTGAGGACTTGGAAAACTTTTCTGTCTAGCACTGTGTCTAGCTCAAGGATTGCAAATGCACCAATCAGCACTCTGTCAAAAGGGACCAATCAGCTCTCTGTAAAATGGACCAATCAGCAGAATGTGGGTGGGGTCAGATAAGGGAATAAAAGCAGGCTGCCCCAGCCAGCACCAACTTACTCTGGTTACCTTGCACACTGTGGAAGGTTTATTCTTTAGCTCTTTGCAATAAGTTTTGCTGCTGCTTATGCTCTGAGTCCATGCTGCGTTTATGAGTTGTAACACGCACTGTGAAGGTCTGCAGCTTCACTCCTGAAGCCAGCGAGACCACGAACCCACCGGGAAGAAGGAACAAACTCTGGCCACACCATCTTTAAGAACTGTAACACTCGCTGCGAGGGTCCGCAGCGTCATTCTTGAAGTCAGGGAGACCAAGAACCCACCAATTCTGGACACACAACAACAAAAAGTCTGTGCTTCGTCCCACCTGTGCCTTTCGTTTTTCTTTTTTCCAGAGTAATTTTAAAGCATCCCAGTAGATAAATTCTCCTTTAAATACTCGAGTATGTTTAACAATAAGGCCTATTTTTTAAATGTTCCCATAGTATTACCACCACACCTAACAAAATTGGCAATTCCCAGTCCAGGCCTGAGGGAGGCTTGATAGTTCACAAGACTTGGTAAACCAAAAAATAATTCTAAGGCATCCCCCGCCCCCAGTGACCAAATCATCCAAATGGACTTCCTCCTCAGCCAGGGCTTTTAACCTGAAAGACTGGTTCAGGCCATAAGGGGAAGTAGAGGCCGAACATGCCTCATTATCCTTCTCCTGCATTAACATCAACACAGACTTTACGTCTGATAAGAAACATTTTACAGTCTTATCTCTGAAGCCTGCTACCATATCCAGATGGTTCATCTGCATTATAAAACATGGGTCTCCACAACCTCTTAACCAAGACATTCTTTAATTCCAGGTCTTTGGACAAACTCAACCAATTGTCAACCAGAAAATGTTTAAATTGACCTATAGCCTAGAACCACCCTCCCTCTCTTTGAGTTTTCCTGCCTTTCTGGATCAAACAAATTTATTTCTTAAATGAACTTAACTTGAAGTCTCGTGCCTCCTTAAAATGTATTAAACCAAGCTGCACCCCGACGTCCTTGAGCACATGTTCTCAGGACCTCCTGAGGGCTGTGTCACTGGCTATGGTCACTCATATTTGGCTCACAATAAATCTCTTCAAATATTTTACAGAGTTTGACTCTTTTCATCAACAATAATTTGGCACCCAACGTGGGGCCTCAGAGAAGACTCAGGACCCCAAAGGAGTTGTCTGAACTCGGAGCTAAGATACCAGTGGGGCCCATTGAAGCCTCCCAGACTTCTAGCTTCTCCCCCACTGGAACTGGTAAGTCCTCCTGAGCCCCAGATCTCTCTTTGTTTGACAGTCCTTGATTTAGTGTGAGCTGGTTTTTCTCCTAGGAAGTTGTTGTTTACAGATTCTAATTCTAGTTCAGAGACGCATTCTAAAGGGTTTTCTTTATTGCTTTTTCTCCCAAAATTAATCTTGATTCGGCTTGTCTGCCCATTTGTGTGACAAATTGAACTGTTGTTTTCATAGGTAAATGAGAGACTGAGTTTTCTAAGCTCGGAAGAGAAAAGGCATTTGCTTCACCCAGTCAAAAGGTGCTCCTGGGTGACTGGGAACCTTGTGGGAGTGTCTGGGGGGTTGACATCCTGTGACATGCAGCAGCCCTACGGGGAAATCCCCAACAAAAATTAATTTTAAAAATAGTTTGTCCAGGAATGCATATAAGGACTGATCACTCGTCATTTTGAGCCCTCTCAAAGGTAATACACCTCTGGAGAGAGAAACTGAGACATGTAAAAGGGTGGAAACGACTCAGTGGTGACACACAGTGGAGTCCTACCAACAAGCAGCACACATTGATCCACTACACAAAAACCTTAGGCCACAGCTCAGTTCCTACTTTTAAGAAAAAAAAAAAAAGTGGGAAACAAGTAATCTAAGAATGAGGAGAAAACAAGGAGAATGACCCCATTTTGGGCACTCTGTTGGTTTTATGGTGCCTCTACTTGCCAGAGATTATGTAAAATGGAAATAAAATGATCCTTGTGCACATTTACGTTAAGGAAAAGAGCCCTAAGGTTGACCTGTACACCATAGAGTTCCTAAGTACTCTTCTCTATATTTTCTGCCTGCTTTAAATCTGCTTTTACTTTTCTACTGAGATAAAAACCACTGTTTGGAGCTAACGTTTTTTTCTTTTTTTCTTTTTTTTTTTTTGCAAGCTGGTGAATTTGTATTTATCTCATGGCTAAAGTTCTGAAGTAAAAGCTATAGGGTGTGTGTGTGTGTGTGTGTGTGTGTGTGTGTATTTAAAAGGATTTTATAATAGACTTCTATAATTTTGTTTAATTGGCAGATTAAATCCATTTTAATTTCCCTCCAGCACACCAGACTGTCTCTTGGTACTTTGAGATGCAAATTTTGCTATCTGTTTTTCACCTAACAGTTCTTTCCTTTAATATGCAAATGTAGGACTATTTAGCTGACAACTGCATAGGGTGATGAAACAGGCTATCACGAATTTAAAAGTCTCAGGAAAGCTGGGTGCGGTGGCTCACACCTGTAATCCCAACACTTTGGGAGGCCAAGGCGGGCGGATCACAAGCTTAGGAGATGGAGATCATCCTGGCTAACACGGTGAAACCCCATCTCTACTAAAGATACAAAAAATTAGCCGGGTGAGGTGGCGGGCACCAGTAGTCCCAGCTACTTGGGAGGCTGAGCCAAGAGAATGGCATGAACCCAGGAGACGGAGCTTGCAGTGAGCTGAGATTATGCCACTGCACTCCAGCCTGGGCGACAGACTGAGACTCTGTCTTTAAAAAAAAAAAAAAAAATTAAAAAAAAAAAAAAAGTCTAAGGAAAAAAGAGGTCTTACAAATGTATAAGATGTACTTCTATTGCCATGCCTAATATGCTATGTGTTTATGTGTTGTGTACACAATGTTTCACTACTAAAAATATGGAAAAGAGCTCTAATTAGTTTAAGTAAAAACAAAAGCACTTAAACACTTTATCAAAAAATGCTAATCAAATGCTTTTAAGTTCACATGATAAGTAAAATACTTAATAAATAAGCTGTCTTTAAAATCATTGGTAAAAAAATCAGAAATGTTCTAAGAATTGTTAGTATTTTTGTTTGCATTTATTGATCAAGTGGCTTCATGCTTATTCCTTCAGAATAGTATAAGATTAGCCATAGGGTTATGAAACTGTAAAACCCAGCCCAAGACAGAATGATCTTTGCTTGTATAATTTTTGATAAATAAGGCATGGAATATTGTTGGTTTAACGGAAACAGCTAAATCTTGAGTTATTGGTAAAAATACTGTTATATTTAATCATAAGTTCATTATTGAAGTAAACACCTGAAATTCACAGCTATAAAAATGGTTAACAGGGAAATAACTTAAATAATGACTGTCACAGTTTTGTTAATAATCCAGGTAAACAAATAAATTAATCAGGTAATGGTAATGGAATAAGTGTTTGTAAACAAACTTGTCATATAATTTAGGACCTCAGGTTATTAATAAATGTTAAGTATCTGGGCAATTTCCAATTTAAAATTACAGGAAAACTTTTTTTTAAACAGTAGATATCTTTTTCTAATTTAGTTTATTTAAAGGTTATGTATAAAACAAGGTAAAAGGAACTAGGAAATAAGAGATGTAGAGAAAGATAAGACATAAAGAGGTAATTTTTGGTAAAGAAGGCAAAAAGGAAAGTGATCTTATGTAAGAAAGAATCTTGTGTAGTGCATTTGTGTCCTAAAATAAAATGACTAAGTTGTTCAAGAAAGAGAGATATTTAGGACAGAACAGAAAATTTAAGCATGTTGTGAATGGTTTATATAAGTTGTAAGAAGGTTAGTAAAAAGGGATTTGTTTAAAAAAATTGTATAATTCAGTTGGCTATGATTAAGAAGAAATTATAGTGGTCCTTCTAGAGATGGGTCTTTGATATTTAAAAAATACAGTAATACAAAACTAAATAATTGGCTAAAACAATATTTTATTACAAATATTGACTTCTTTTTAAGGTAATGTTTTTAATTTATAAACTCTGTCTCTTTGACATTCTGCAGATTGATATCTCACAAGTTCAGCTCTTTCTCTTTTGAAAAGACCTTGGATAATAGATCTCTCCTTCACCTTTTGTTGGTTCCTGTAACTTCATAATAGTTATAGGATAATTAACAAAATTATCTGAAGGGAGATAACTTTTCTTGAAAACAGGCCAATAAAATTAGATCTTGTAGACCTTTTAATTCTGCATGCCTGTTATATCTTTATCTTTATATGTGTCATGTGGAAGTGATACTTCACTATCAAACTACATGAAAGAGCTCTAACCTAGTAACTTTAAAAATGTAAGTGCTTATCAGATTGGTAGATGCTAGCTCAGATGACTGTTAATTCACATGATCTTGGTAATCTTTGGTAAAATTAATTTAGCAAATTTAATCTAAAAACTCTCTCTAGTAATTTAAAATCTTAAAGTCATGTTAAAACCTCAGTTTTTATCACTGGAAAATTTGAGTTACTAAAAGTTAAAATAGAAGTATAAAATACGTTTTGGTGAAGTTTGTAAAACACAATGATGTTGATTTTGCTAAAAAAGGAAAGTAGGTTTTTCTTCTCTAATTAAAAAAAACTACTTAAGAGTTGCTTTAGAATGAAGAAAAATATATATACAGATAAAGCTAAATAGAACAATTAAGCCAGAGCAACAAAAGTTAACTCAGACCTGTGGGTACCAAAAAGATAGTCAATGTGGGGGAAGGACAAAACTATTTAAAACCAGAGGGTATAATATAAAGAAATTGTTTTATTTTGTAGATTTGTATCATCAGCTTGTTAAAAAAAACTGTACTATAGTGGATAGTAAAAATAACCACTTTAAGGAAAAAATCCTTAATTTTAAATGCTACAGAAATTAAGAGCTTGTTTGGGTTGATGCAGCACCCCACAGCTCACTGTTGAACAATCACTAATGAATATATATGATCCAAATGCACAAGAGGTCATTCCTGAGAGAACAATTAGTCTAGTGGACCAGATAAATGCCACCATAATGTCTGTTTGCCCTGAGAAGGGGACTGCCCAACTCTCTGTATAAGATACCAAGTGAAACAAGCACCTCAGATGAAGCAGTTAATATGCTTCATATGCAAGCCATATAACTGGATTTAGGATAACTGGTATATCCTCCCACCAAATATGCCTATTACCCAAGTCATGGTAAATTTAGGGGTTGAGGGGCTCCCTTTTACATGGATGCCCCTCCCACAGAATCATAACGACTGCTTGAGAAGGCTTATCAAATTTGCTATCCCTCATGAGTTTTGCAGATGCAGCTTGCCGCTAGGAACCCAGACCTTATGGTCTGGGGATAGAAAAAGGTTCCTGGGACCAGGACAGGTTAAATATACAGGTTAATAAAATAAACGTATAGGTTAATAAAATAATGAAATGTAAAATGTTTAAACAAACCTTATGTAAAGTAGTTGTAACACCTTTTACCTAAATGTCTTATGAAAATGGGTACTGCATTTGACTGGGGGATGTTTCCCCTTTCTAGTACTATAAAACTAAGGGCATGTAAATCTGCTCTTTTGAGAAATTGGACACACTAAATGGGAACTGGTAAGGTTGCCTAAACCCACATGCTATAGGGTAGAAGCTGGAATACTAGTCAGGACAAATTCTCCACTTCATATCCTTTGTGGAACATTTACTGGGGCTGATGGCAAAAGACTGAGTACTTCCCAATGACAATGACTAAACTAGAGAATTGCCTTAATCTGGAATGTTAATTGAAGCTATCCCTATGTTAATGGAAACAATGTGATGCCCCAAAGAGTTCCATAATAAAATTAAAATGGTTTACATAGAATCTTGCTACCTGGAAATATAAGGAGGAGATACTGATAAACAGGGAGCCCTTTCCTAGGACTAATTCTAACTCTGGGGGGAGTTGCTGGGTTCCACAGTGCCTGATAGACAGCTCTCATGAGCTGCTTGGCTTGTGAATGGTATTTCCAAGGTAAACAGATGTCTCATTTGAAAGATGCTGCTCTAGTTAAAGAAGGTCAAGAAAATCTTTTCTCTTTTTTTTATTTGAGTGAAGTATGTTTTTAAACAAATGTACCTTTCTCTCTGGGTTCTCCAAAATCCAGATTGTGGTTTTATGACAATATAGTTATTTGTGTAAGTTCAATAAAAGTCTTTTAAAACAGAACAATTAGAGACACTGGTTAATTTACCAAGAATTTAACTAAAATAGTATATTTTAGGTAAAGTTCCAGCAAAGCCAACTTAAAAGGAGCCTATATGGCTAATCCATTTTTGCTGGATTTTATGCAAATAATCAGGACAAGTATAATAAGCCTAGAACTTATTTTACACAGAAATTGGTCTTACTATAATTTCTCTTTAGTAGAAAAGAAGGGAGTAAAAAATGGTTTTAAAGGAAAAATGTAACACTTGGTAGTAGATTTTGACCCTAACTTTTGTTTTTTAAAGTGTAGATTAAATCATGAATTATTTCTTGGCTACAATAATCCTATTGAGAGTACCAGGTTATAATTTTCTTTATGTTTTTAGTTGGTGCCCTAATTGAATAGGCTCCTTTTTCGGTTCTGACACACAAATTACTCTTATAATTGTCAAACTATAAATGTTACTTCTCTCTTCTTGTTTTACTTCCAAGGAAACCAAAATCATGGTATTCTGTAGACCAGAGATGAGTCCCTCGTTTAGCATCCCACTGGGCCCAGACCTGTTTCACTGCAAATGCTCTGCTGCTAAAACTATAGAAGCACCCTCCCACTAGGCCTAGTGGCTATTGAGGAAAAGTTGGGCATGTGAGATTGTAAGGGCCAATTTTGAGGGATAAAATTAGGTCAAGGTCAAACTCTCCAACTCAATAACGGGTACAAAGATGCCCTCTTCCGGCCCTTATCCCCTGCTTGTCATGGAGTGAAGGGCCATGTCCACTGGGAGCCTTTGCATGGTACTCCAGCTGCCTAGGACCTGAGAGCTCCAGTGGCTCCAATCCCCCTTCTAGGATGTGTGCCCAGATCAGCACACGCCCACAAAAGCAGGTTGGGGCATTGCTGTCTTTTCTCACAGGGCCACATGGAACTCCAAGGAGTCCAAGAAGTCTACATTTGAACTTGGCCTCACAGATCTCTATACATTTGTCAAGGCCAGAAGATAGATTCCATTTTACAGTTGTCTGGCTTTGTCTGGTTTTGTTTATAATGTAGACCAAAAAGTATCTGAGACAGGTCTCAATCAGAAGCTTATTTTGCCAAGGTTAAAGACATGCTCATGACACAGCCTCAGGAGGTCCTGAGAATGTGTGCCTAAGGTGGTCTGGCTACAGCTTGGTTTTAGACATTTTAGGGAAACAGAAGATAACACATGTAAGATTTACATTGGTCAGGTCCAGAAAGGAGGGACAACTTGAAGTGGTCAGGAGGGGTTGGGGTGGAGAGGCTTCCAGATCACAGGTGAATTCAAAGATGTCCTGACTGGCAATTGGTTGAAAAAGTTTATCTGAAGACCTAGAATCAACAGAAGGGAATGTGTAGGTTAAGAAGATAGGGGTTATGGAGGCCTAGGTTTTTCTTATGCAGATGAAGCCTCCAGGTAGCAGGCTTCAGAGAGAATAGATTGTAAATGTTTCTTACCAGACTTAAAAAGGTGTCAGACTCTTAGTTAATTTTCTCCTGGATCAGGAAAAAGACCTGGAAAGGGAAGAGGATTCTCTACAGAATGTAGATTTTCCCCACAATAGACAGCTTTGCAGGGCCACTTCAAAATATGTCAAAGAAATACATTTGGGGGTAAAATACTTTGATTTATTTTACAGCCTGCTATCTGTCATGTTGGTATCTTATTGCTACAAAGAGTCTGCTCTGTCAGTCTGAAGGTCTCTGTGTTGATGTTAATGTTGGTCAGCTGTGCCTGAATCCAAACAGAGGGGTGTATAATGAGGCACATCCAACTCTCCTCCTTCCCATCATGGCCTGAACTACTTTTTCAGGTTCATTTCAGGTCCTTGGTCAAGAGGAGGGGTCCATTTGTGACCCGTGAAAGAGATCTGAGTTACCCTGAGTTACTGGCAGCAAATTTTGCCGGTCCACAGCAACTGAGGGGCATAGAGCAGAAAAAGAGACTGAGGCAAGTTCCAGAGCAGGAATGGAAGTTTATTTAAAAAGTCTTAGAACAGGAATGAAAGGAAGGTGTGCTTGGAAGAGACCCAAGCAAGCAGGTGAAGGTTAAAGGGAGAAGGTCATGTTTAACCATGATCCTAGGACTTTTATAAGCTCGCTTCTTTGCCATGATTCCTCCCTGAGGGTGGGTTTTCTTCATGCCCAGTGTTCCTTACCCTTTAGAATTGAGCATGCATGGTGTGTTTAGGGAGTTATACGCAGGCCCATCTGAGGCTTTCTTCCTTTTTCCAGTGGAGTGTGCCCCCGGAAGATCATACTTCACCATGTTTTGCCTCTTAACATGCATGCCCAGGAAGTTGCTTCTCCCTGGGGCCTGCATTCAATTAACATTTTGCTGTTAACAGGTGTGGGCCATCAGGAAATAGCCTCTCCATGGCCTGTGGAATTATCATTCTTAGAGAGGCAATTCAGTAATTGCCGAACCATCACCCAACATTTTCAGTGGATTAAGGGGGAGCCCTAGCCTGCCCTGCTTATGCCTAACTACCTGTAACACATTCAGTTAGTTGGGGGACTTAAAATTTTATTTTTGGCTTACAATAATCATTAAATATTTAGATATATGGTTTGTGGACCCTCACTTGTACTTTTGCCCTGGGCTCTATAAATTTTGAGGTGGGCCTGTCTGGTTTTCATAGAGTCATGGGTGCAAGACACTATTTTGTTCTTAACTCTAATGCATGAAAAATAAACTGGCAGAGTATAATGACAAACAGCAACCAACAACTGGCCTCAGCCATGGAGAAAGCACAGGGAAAATGGGAGCATTCTAGAAAAGGGGGCAACCAAGCATTGCAGCCAAGCTCCAAAGGGCAGTCACCACACCAGGGCACAGGATTCATTTCTTGGGACCTTGGTAAGTGGCAGGCAGTGTGTACCAGTTCCTGTAGACTAGTTCATGCCCCTCTGTCTCTCCCTTTCATAGAGGCACTTGCAATTGCTAGTTCAGGAATCCAGAGGCCTGTCTGGAGTCTAGGCAGTGAGTAGCTTGGCAAAGAGCTGCTATGGTGGAACTGCAGTTTTCAATGGAAACTAAAGATAGGATAGACATAAAATATATTGGTAAATAATAAAGTCTCATACAATGTTAGCAGCTATTAGGATTGAATTGGGTCCCTGCGAATTCATATGTTGAATCGCTAGCCCCCAATGTGACTCTATGTGGAGATAGGGCTTATCAGGAGATAGTAAAGATTCAGTGAGGTTATTAGGTGGGGCTCTAATCTAATAGGACTGGAGTCCTTAGAGGAGATGGGAAGGAGGCAGGGGAGAGCTCCCTCTCCACAAGTACACCAGCAAGAAGGTTACCATCTGCAAGACAGGGAGAGAGACCTCATCAGACACAATCCTGCTGTCACCTTAACCTCAGACTTCCAGGCTCCAGAACTGTGAGAAGATAAGTGTATTGTTTAAACCCCTGGGCCATGGTATTTTGTAATGAGCTGCCATAACAGAGGATTACTGTTTTCAAAGCAAGCTGACCTTGAGGAAGTCATTAAGACTCAGTCTTCTCATCTGTAAAATTGAGACAGTATCAGCACCTCCCTCATAGGCTTGAGGATTACATGAGGTGATCCATGTAGAGCCCTCAGCATGGTGCTTCACATGTAATGAGCTCAATAGTGTTTCCTGCTGTTGTGTTTATTGTGGTTACTAAAACCCTGATGGGACAAATCTCAAAGGAAGGAATGATTCCAGGCTCACAGATTGACCACGGGGGAGGTTTGAGGAACAGGGAGGGCTTGACTGTGAGCTTGACATGGGCATCCAAGCAGGCCTGGCCCTGCCCACACATTTCCTCATATCTGTTCCAGTTTCTCACTGTCACTCTGCCACCACAGTGCCCACCTGGTGTTCCCATTCAGTCTCCATCTTCCCCAAATGGATTCTAGGTTGGTGGCAGCAGCCTTAGCCCAGGGCTGGCCTCCATTTTCCCCTCCACTGCTGGCAGGTGGCCCTCTGGGAACAGGCCCCAGTGGTGGGCTGGCCAAGCCCTGCCTTCTGCTGATAGCTGCTCCAGGAGTGATGGACATGACCTGGCTTTTTTGTTTGTTTGTTTGTTTTTTTGTAGAGACAAGGTTTTGCCATGTTGCTCCAACTCCTGAGCTCAAAGCAATCCACCCACCTCGGACTCCCAAAGTGCCAAGATGACAGACATGAGCCACTGTGCCTGGCCAAATTTTATGTTAAGTATGTTTTCTCACAATATTTTTTAAGTCCATGCTGGGAGCCTTTTGTGACCATGTGGCAGTGCAGAAGGCACACTGGCAGCCCAAGACACCCCTGATTAGCCCTCAGCTACTTTGCAATTGAATCCTAGGTTCTGAGCTTCCTGTGAATAAAATCTGAATTCAAGCTGGTGCTCCAGAGCCTGACAGCAACTGGAACTTTCCCACCATCTACCTGGTGAAGCATGAATTATCTTATTTTAAAATTTCTGTTCTTTATTTCTCATTTATATTAAAGTAATATCATTTAGATAATGTGTTGGTAATATGATCTGTGAATTTCATTAGAGGATTTAAAGAGGGTAGAATGAGGCCAGGTGTGGTGGCTCACGCCCATAATCCCAGCATTTTGGGTGGCCAAGGCGGGTGGATCACTTGAGGTCAGGAGTTTGAGAACAGCCTGGCCAACATGGTGAACCCCATCTCTACTACAAATACAAAATTAGCCAGGCGTGGTGGCGCACACCTGTAGTCCCACCTACTCGGGAGGCTGAGGCAGGAGAATCGCTTGAACCCGGGAGAGGGAGGGTGCAGTGTGCTGAGATTGCACCACCGCAGTCCAATCTGAGTGACAGAGACTGTCTAAATAAAGAAGATAGAATGAAGAGATTGGGGTAGTTAAGATTGGGAATCATTGTTTTAACTCTTCCTCTACTGTTTGCTGTTTTGGTTGCTCCAAAACTTTGTAACTGCATTATAACTGATGCCCAGAGTCTGTCACTGCAGCCATCAACACAGCCCTGAGCTCTCAGAAGCGTATGACACCAAGGATTAATTTCTTGGTTCTACACATGTCCACTGTGTGTTGGCAGAGGGAGAAGCAGCCTTTGTGGAGGATGCCTAATGGATGTGCAGTCCAACCAGATGTGGCGGGCTTTGCTCTGCAGTCTGCTCCTGTTTGTGTCTTTGGAGCTACAGAAATCAGCTCCTCTTTGAGCTTGCCCAAAAGGGGCCATTCCCACAAAGAACAGGGAACAAAGAGGAACTGCTGATTTTGGAGGGGAGAAAAGGAAGGGAGTTTCCATCACACAGTCCCATATTCTCCCCAAAGACAGGTCTCCACTCTGCCACGGAGGGTCCTACTCCCCCTCCCTCCCTCCAGCACCAGCCTTGCTGGGTCCCACCTCCTCTCTTTTCCACCTCCCTTAGGATTCTCCTTCTCTTTATTACCTAGAGCAAGTCTGTGGCCAGCCTTTGATTCTGAATGTCCCACCGTCCCAGCTTCACCACATCAGAATGGTCTAGGTAAATGCAAAGCTCTCTGTGGAAAGACTTCTGGTGAATTCCACTTCCTCCTCACCCTATCCCAGTTGGATGAAGTCAGATCAGCAGAGCACTAGAGCCCTGGATCTAGCGTGCTGCCCCCCATGCACACACTCCCTGCCCTGGTGAGCTGCTGGTAGTGGTGGGGTTTAATGTGCGTTCAGTCACACTGGGGAAGGTCATAAGAAACAGCTGTGTGCAACTTGCCACCCTAGGTTGAAGTCACATAAGACAGCAGTCATTACATTATAAAACTTTTCTTTTTTTTTTTTTTTTTTTTTTTTTTGAGACGGAGTCTCGCTCTGTCGCCCAGGCTGGAGTGCAGTGGCGCAATCTCAGGTCACTGCAAGCTCCACCTCCCTGGGTCATGCCATTCTCCCGCCTCAGCCTCCCGAGCAGCTGGGATTACAGGAGCCCACCACACACCCGGCTAATTTTTTGTGTTTTTAGTAGAGACGGAGTTTCACCATGTTAGTCAGGATGGTCTCAATCTCCTGACCTCATGATCCGCCAGCCTCGGCCTCCCAAAGTGTTGGGATTACAGACATGAGCCACCGTGCCCCGCCTATAAAACATTTTTAAGGAGGATTCATGAGATGGATTACTATCTCTATGACGAGCAGTTATCCTCCAGAACACTAATTTGTTTCTGGCATCTGGACACCATGAATTAGGTCACCAGTCAGGTGTCCTTGCACTCCTGGCAGCCAGAAAGCTCTGAGCTGAATTGTGGCCCAGCTTAGAAGGGTATGCAGTCTTGCAGCCTGGAGTCTGGATACGGACCACACTCTGAGTTTGACTCACCACCACTTTGCTCTCAGCCCCCATTCGCTCATGCATATTTTTGTTTATTATACTTCTAAACCACCTTAAATGCTTCTGTTAACATGGCGAGACATAAATGTACTCAAAGGCCACAAAAGTTTATAAAAGCTTATCTCCCACTGAATAGCCTGGCGGTGAATCGCCTTGGGGAAGATGAGCCTCCATGATGTTGGGCTCGGCTTCCTCCATCTCGGGCAGCTACCCACTGCCCCCCTCCCCCGCCCCCGGGCCCAGGCACTGCCCACATTCGCAGGGTTGGGCAATGGCCATCGCCGTGTCACTGGGTCTGCTTTCAGCCAGGCCAGGGAGGAAAAGGAGGGCAAGAGCATGACCCCCCTTACAGGGTGCATGTCGGAAACCGCACAGATCATTTGCACCTGGATCCTGTTGACAAGAACTTGGTTCCTTGACAACACCTAGTGCAAAGAATGCAGGAAAATCCAGCCTTTCTTCTGGGCAGCTGTGTGCCCAGGTAAAATGCAGAGATTATGACTTAAGAAAGAAGGGGACAAAGGCAGGAAATTGGGGGATAACGAAATCTTATGTCCTTACCTTACACTTTCAGGAGAATTATGGAAAGGGGAAGAAAGAATTATGGGAAGGGGAAGAAAGCTGGAAAGCTGGGTCCAGTCTTGCCTATTTGCACCAGAGGTCTCTAGCGTGACTGCAGTGGGCACCCTGGCTAAAACTGTGTCTGAAGAGTGGGGAGAGGCGCTTCCTGGCTCTGTTTGAGTTGGATGGGCCTGTGCTCGAGGCTTTGCCTGCTCTTCTGTCACGAAGGATGTTTACAGGGAAGCCAGGGCTGACCCTATAGAGACACCAGGCAGGCTTCCACCTCTTGTTGGGAGGAGTGTGAGAGACCTGACTGGGATGAGAGACAGCTGCATGTGCTTGGATGCTGCCGTGGATACCCCAGCCCTGGGAGTGTTTGAGGCAGAACAAAGGGAACCCAGGAAGGGGTTGACATGGACTCATCTGTTTCGGTATAAGCGGTGCGTGCTAGGGCAAGTCCCACTGCTAGAGACAGGGGAACAGCTTCTCTCTGAGAAGCTGACATCTCCAGCACCAAGCATCGCGGTAGAAGACCAATTCTGAGCTAGCAACAGAGCCCAGAAGGCTTTAAGTGGAAGTGAAGGCACATTCTTTCCTGCCTGTAGACAGCAAGAAGTGAGGCTGGACGTGCCAGAAGCACTCTGGGGTCTGAGCTGGCCCTGCCGCAGGAGGCAGGTGGGAAGAGGGAAGGGGACACTCCCTGTGGGCCTGGCTTGGGCCTGGGCTTCAGGCTCTGAGGAACTACATGGAGTGGGAGTTGGTGGGTTTCTCCTGGACTTCTAGGAAGGCCTTGTGAGAAGCTCAACCTGACCCCAGCAAGGCCTGCTTCACAGTTGGGTGTGGTGGCCATGGGAGAGTAGAGCCTCTCCCATGGTGGGTGTGGGTGCCCAGGAGCACAGCCACCCCTGCCAGGCCACCCCCAGCCAAAGCCTATTCTGGGAGACTCGGCACCTGGGAGGGGTGAGTTACTCTGCAGGCAGAGGGGGCTTCAACGTCTTCCTAATTTGGGAAGTAAGGGGAACACAATTTCACAGTAGCTATGTAACCTTGGGCTGTTAAATGTCTCTTTGCCTCCATTTCCTCATTTATAAATGATGATAAAAATACCTCCTGCCTCCCTGGGATCATGAGCAGCAAGAGAAACATGCATGGAGGATTTGGAGCCCTGCCTGGCATCGAGCTGGTGCTCAAGGGACAGAAGTGTTAGCCAGTATGGAGCTCGGCACTGCTTGTTACTATTGATGCCAGCAGCCTTTGAAAGGCGGGGTCTGGACGGGCCTTTATGGAAGCACATACTTCCTAGAACAGGAATCATAAAGGAAAGCAGGGTGGGGAATCCCTGAGGAGACGGGGAGCTCACAGGCCTCTGAAGGGCAGCATGCTGCACGGAGAGGCCTGAAGTTGTTCCCAGACATGCAGAGGCTGGGCCTAGAGCTCTGAGCGTGGCCTGGGCCTGTGGGGAGGGACAGAGGGGCCTGCAGTGGGCCTGTGGGACCCAGAGGGACAGAGCCAGGTGGGTGGGGAGATGAGATGCCAAGAAGAGAGCTCCATGTGGGGAAACTGAGGTGACAGCAGGTAGGTCAGGTTGCAGTGTTTGGTGCCTATAGGATGAGGGTGCAGAGAGGAGGGCCGCAAGCTCCCATAGGGAGAGGGCACGGGAAAGAGCTATAGGGCAGGTCCCTGGGCCAAGGAGACGCCAGAAAGGTACACAGGAGACACCGTGTTGGATGGAAGACAGGAGATCTGCCTGGCATTCCCAGCTGGGCCCGGCCCTCTACTGCAGGCCCTCGGGCTGGCTACCAGCTGAGAGCACGGCCACGCTGACAGCAGGGGCGAGGGCCCGGTCCTCATCTGCTGAGGGAGTTTGAGCTGCCTCCCAGTCCAGGGCTCACCCAGCTCAATCCCCATCTTCCCACCAGTTTCCTAGGGGTTACCCTCAAAACCTCCTGCACCCCGACTCACAGCTTCTGTTCCTTGGGGCCTGAGATGGCCCACACCCATTTCCTCCTGTCTCTCTCCCCAGGTGTCTGGCTCTCCCAGGCCAAGCAGCACCGTCATGCCCAGGTGACTGCAAATTCCAGGCCCACCCAGGAATACCCACGGGTGGAGCAGAGAGACACGGAGGTGTGGATGGTCTCTCTTCAGAAGCTTTATTCTCCCTGGGAGGGGCACACCTCACCCAGCCAAGGGCTGCTTCTGACTGGACAGAGGGTGTCCGAGATGCAGACATGGGGTGCAGGCAGGAGGGCTTCCACTAGCCCCCCAGGTGGGAGGTGCTGTGCACCCAGGCTCAAGAGGGAGGGGCCCCAGCCGCCAGGCAGGGGCAGGGACTTTCTTCTCACAAAGACCTTTCTTCAGTATTCGAAGGTCACCGTCTTGACCCGCAGGTACTCGTTCAGAGCCGCCTCTCCTGTAAGACACCACAAAGGTCACAGCAGCTGCCACCACAGGCAGGAACCACTGCTGAGGGCTGCAAGTGTCTTATTCCTCAGCAACCGCGTGGGGGCAGCTCTGGCTCACCCCACTTCCAGGTGTGAAGTCGAGGCCCAGCGAGGTCATGAATCTTACCAGGTTATTCCTGACAGTGGATAGTGGGCCAGGACTCCCAGAATACAAAGCCAATCTGAGGCAGCCATTTAAGAATCTTCCCCGGCTCCCACCGCCTTGTCTGGACAGCGGGAAGCCCCTTCAGGCGGAAGGGGGTGGAGGACTTGGTGTTACTGCCCGGACTCACTGGCCCATCTCTTCTCCCGTGGCTGCCCCCAGCTATGTCTGCATCAAGCTGTGGCTGGAAAAAGGAGATGCCTCGCAGGGCCCTGAGGCCCCAGACCTTGGCAGTGCTATGTGGCTGGTGCGTCTCAACACCATGACAAGTGTGAAGCCTGGGGCTGACAGCTCCTCAGCAGCTCTGGCTGGCCCCAGGAGTGGCACTGCCCCAAATGCCACTGCTCTGTCCCTCTGAGGTCCTGGGCCTGCCCAGGCGGGCTCTTGGAAGGCTTGGTGGCTTGTGGGCCTGTCCCAGGAGGGTGCTGGTCCTCTCAGCGGGACATGGGGACCAGGGTTGGGAGGGAGCTGGGGGAACTTGGGGAGGATTCATAAGGGGCTCAGATCACGTCCTGGGCACTTGGCAGCCATAGCCTTCCCTGGGTGGCCATGGGCCTCATGGATTCCCATGGTGGACACCAGGAAGATGCCCTGGGAGAAGGCAGGAAGAGGAGGCAGACAGGGACACAGGAAGCAGGAGTGTCCAGCCTATATGTGCATGTGAGTCCAGCCCTGTGGGCACACATGGGCCCCTCTCACAGGCACCCTTGGGGGCTTCTGCAGGGCTTGAAAGATGGGGGCAGGGGGAGGAGAGAAAACTGGAAACAGTGACCACCCTTTGACCCCCAGCCTCAGCATGACCTTCCCTGTGGTCTCTGGGCTGGAACAGGAGCCTGGAGAGACAGGTGGGAACTCTGAGACAGCATACGGCTCCCCCAGACCTTGCCAGCCACCTCTGCCAAGCTTGCCCATAAGACCTGTCTAGTCCCCACTGCTGAGAGAGCAGGATGAGGCCCAAGGCTTGAAGCAGCCCAGGGAGAGAGGGCTGGAGCAGAACTCCACGCCACCCAGCGAACGGAGCACTGGGGGGCCTGCACTGTGTGCTGGGGGACCCCGCCTGCTGCTGCCTCAGCGACTTCATCTCTACTGGGAGACTCGCAACACCCATGGTGTTCACCTGGGGGTACATTCGGTCTCATGGCTCCTCTTTACACTAAGGACGCAACCTGAGCCCCTGACCATGGCCCATGGGCCTTCTGTCTGGCCCCTACCTGCCTCTCAGGCCTCCTCTCCTCCCTCCTGCTCCCCCTTGGCCCACTCCCACCACTCTGGCCTCTCTGCAACTCCACGACCAAAACTGGTTCCCCCAAGGACCTGCTGAACCCTCAGCTAGAAACACGGGCCCCTGGGTCTTCACGGCCAACTCCTCCCTGCCATGCAGGTCTGGGTAGCACAGGTGCCATCACACCAGAGAGGCCCCCACTGCCTCCTGGCCGGAGTGTCTCCCCCAGGCCACTCTTCTTGCCTTCTTCCCAGCACCACCCCCCTCTGCAAGCATCTTGCTCATGGACTTGTCACATGTTCCCTCCCAGTAAGAAGTGAGCCCTGATAGCCATCATGTTCAAGGCTACATCCCTGCATCTGGGATAGGACCTGGCACTAAGTGGTTTTGAACGGATGTTTGCTGAATGAATAAATGAAAGCAACCCCACAGGCAGGAGTAGGTTACCTAGATCTTTGCCAAATCCAGACTGTTTGAATCCTCCGAAGGGAGCGGCCACATCGGTCTTGTTGTACGTGTTGACAAACACAGTGCCTGCCTGGAGCTTGTCACTGACATACAGGGCCTTGTTGATGTCCCTGGTGAAGACACCAGAAGCCAGGCCAAATTCTGTGGCATTGGCCCGAGACAGCACGGCGTCCACGTCCCTGGAGGGAAAGTCCAGGAAGAACTCCCTGAGGGAGGTGAGGGAGGTGCAGACGAGAGCCTGGCCTGCTCTATACCCCAGCTGCATAAGACCTTCCGAGGAGAAAATGTGCCGGGCCGTGGCACCGGGGCAGGATGGGGTTGGGCTGGGCTGCGAGTCAGGAGGAAGGGCAGGGGCCCATGTGCAGGCAGCCACCACAGGGGCTCCTGGATCATGGGGTGAGCCTTTTATTCCACAGACTGGGAGCAGGGGCCCAGAGAGGAGCCACTGGGTCCTCACATGCAGAACGACCCACATGTGCCCTTGGCAGGTTGGGCATTCACCAGACATCAGTGATCTGGAGACTTACTACAACCATATTTATTGGCTAGGTGGCAGTGAAGTCTCTTATTCTAATGCCATTGACATATGACGATAATTTCTAGGGTTTTTTTGATAGTTGGATAGTAAAATGTGAGGATGAGGCACGATTTTGCAGTTTGCTTCAAGGTGCTATGGAGACAAGGGGTAAGCCTGAGAAGTGACAGCATGGGCCTCCGTGGCCCCACTGTGAGTGGAGTACAGTTTCCCCTTCCAGCCCAGGCTGGTCTGGGTGACTTGCTTGATCAATAGGCTGTGGTGGAAGGGATGCTCTGGGATTCTAAAGAGCCAGATGATAAAGAGCCTTTTGGCTTTCACCTGGCCTCCGAGGGGGAACCAGGTGCCTTGGCAACCCCGAGGCCAGGTGCCTTGGCAACCCCGAGGCTGCCACGCGGAGGAAACCTCCTGGGAGACCCCCAGCAGCATGAGGATAGCCACTCTGTCGCCCCAGCTGAGGCCAGACCACTGCATGGAGCAGAGATGGGTTCGCCTCATTGAACCTAGACCATGAGTGAAATAAATCTCTGATTATTCCAAGCCACTCAGTGTGGGGGGTGGTTTAGTGCACGGTAACAGACCTTAGAACAGAGCCCAGTGGGCTGCGAGCAACATGCCGGAGCACATAGCAAGGGACAAGGACAGGGAAGGGAACTGTCTGTGCTCACGGGGGGACTCAAAGCCCCAGGTCTCTTCTCAGGGGTGTGGAGACTCAGCAGGCGGCCCAGGCGAGATGTCGATGGCTTGCACCCTGCCTGAGTTCTCCTCCTCACCGCCCATAGACTACCTCCCAAAGCCCACACGAAGACCCCAGTAACACGTGGGAGAGAGTCAGGGCCCTTGAGACATCAGCAGGATTCCCTACCCATCAGCAAACCGAGAGATGATCATGACAGGTCCAAAGGACTCCTCCTTGGCTATGAACATGTGGTCTTCCACATCTGTGAAAACAGTTGGCTCAAAGAAGAACCCTGCAAGAGAGATGGAGACCCGCTGTACATGGGAGACACAGTGCCCAATGGTCCAGCCTCCCCGTCAGCAGGGCCTGGGCCACACCAGCCACCTGCAGATGACCCAACATAAGCACCGGGTCGTAGCACCTGAGTGATGGGTGTCGCCATGCTGCAGATGGCTCTCCCACCTGGCATGTTCTTTGATGTGGGTCTCACCATGCTTCTAAAGGAGTGCTGTTGAGGGAAATGGGGCTGCAGGTTGGCAGGTGACAGAGCTGAGACCTGATCCCAAGTCCAACCCTAGTGCCAGAACCCATGGCCAAAGCAAAGACTGGAGCTTTTCTGGTGACAGCTAATCTACAACCTCCTAGATTGTTTGGCAGGTGAAACCTCCCAGGCAGCTGACCCTGGTGGCTACAACCCATGGAGTAGGAGGAGGTGAGAGGGGAGGAGCTCTGGACACTGGACCTCCTGGGACTCCCTCCCTCTGCCCTCCTGGGGTCCCTACCAAGGCCCAACTTCATGCTCTCCAGTCAAGAAGGGACCACCTAATCCCAAACCTGGATGCAACCCCTACAGGCCCTGGTTGCCAGGGCAGACGCACTTCTGACAACTGAAATGCTTTCTCTCTCTTTTCTCTAGAGACAGAGCCCTGAGACCTGCTGCACTGAGGTCAGTCCTGCCTGACCTCACTGAAATTCAATCCTGCCTGACTTAGGAATAATCAAGAGACCGGGAATTTTCTCACTGTAGTTTTTAGAGAAATAGAAAATTTCAAAAAATGTTACAAAGTTATTTAACTAATAAAATATTCAATATTTTTCATACATTTATAAATGACATTTTAACACTGATTACAATTGTGAAAATGTGACTCATATACACATACAGTGGTTTATGTGGCCTGTGTTTACTCCACAGTCTTGCAGCACTTCTGCCGGGGCATGTGAGCCGTGCTGACTACCCCTCTGTCATCCCCTCCCCATCTACCTTGTACTCTCCCCTATCCCCTCTAGACCCTGAGAGCTGGTCTCCTGGTCCTTGGGCCACCAGAAAGCAGCCCCATCCCGTGCTCTGCCCCTCACTGGGCTGTAGGAATTCTACTCCTTCTCATACCCCCTCCAGGGCGGGGTGATGACTCCCCACTATTCCTGGTTCCCTGGTGCCGCTCTACCCCTTGCTGGCTCCCTAGTCCTGCTCCTGGCACAGGGCCTCCATCCCACCAACCCTGAACCCAGCCATCCTTGCCCTGCAAGGGCCCTGGTGATACTCCTCCCACCCCACCTGCCTCATGGAACTCGCAGTCCAGCAGGAGTGGGAAGAGGGTAAGTGGACAGTGACAGCAGCAGTGCAGTGGTCACGAGAGCTATGTTGAGGTGTGTGGTGCCCGGCACCCTGTGACATGGGCATGCCTGGGTTTGGATGTCCTGTGAACTAAAGAAGCAGGAGCTTTCCAGGTGGGGACACTCAAAAGCCTCCACTAAGTCGAGCAGCAGCAAATGCATGGAGCCCAGGAAAGCACGAGAAACCTCTGGAGAGAATGAAATGCGGCTGCAGTACAGGTCAAGGGCAAGTCAGGCATAGATCATGAAGGACTCTGGCTGTAAGGTCAAGGAGTCTGAACTTGCACTGCAGGAGGGTGGGTTACTGCTACGAGGTCTTAACGGAGGAGAGGTCACCAGACCCTGGCAACTGTGTGAGTAAAGGATCAGCAGGCTCACAAGGCCACTTGGGAGGCTGCTGTGACACCGAGCAAGGCAAGATGCAGGGAGCCCGTACAAGGGTCAGGGAGGCAGAGGAAGTCCAGAGTGGGACAATTCTCAGATTTTACAGAATCAGGCAAATAATTTAAATGGGGGTCACAGAAAGAGAAGAGTCAGGGATTCCTTCTTCCCTTTCCTCCTTCATGCCATCAGATTAATTGAGCACCTACTCTATGCAAGGCCCAGTCTAGGCACAAAGGAGCTAGGGGTGAGGAAAATAGTCATGGCACCTGTCCCTCGGCAGTAGCATCAACAGCCCATCCCTGTGGCTGCTGCACTTCTGGCCTGGATGACTCGATCAGACAGAGGGTCCTGGAGCAGCAGGTGTGTGTGTCTGGGCTCAACTCTGGCTGGGACATTGCAATGACCATTGAGTTTGAAGGGCCTGGGGAACATCCAGGTGGAAGTGTCCAGTGCTGCTGGCTATGCGGTGAGGAGCTCTGGGTGGGGTGGAGCCTGGAGGCCTGTATCTGGTAGGGTCTGAGCAGGGGAGAGATCCTGCAGGCAAACTGTCCCCCATGAGAGGTGCTCCAAGCTAAGGATAGGCAGGGATGCACCTGCATTGAGGGGAGAGGTGGAGCAATGGCTGAGAGGTTAACAGCCAGTGAAGTAGAAGGAAAATCATAAAATCTAGTCTCATGAAATCTATCAGGGAGAGACTCTCAAGGCTGTGGTGACAGTAAGGGCAAGTCAGAGTCCAGTTCAATACTGACTAAACCAACACTGAATAATGCTCGTCCCATTCCCGGGTCTGGCTGGTGCCCAAATAGCCAAGGCCCAGTCCATCCCAGGTCCCAGATGGGGCTGCAGCCTGACTGTGCAGGTACCTGGCCTTCAGTTGTCTCCAGTTCAGCTGGACAGGGAACCAGAGGCCATGGGGCCTGCTGCCTCAATTGACCCAAGCGGGCCTGGCACACTCTGACTCACCTGGCCGAGGGATTTGATTCCCACCGCAGACCAGTGTGGCCCCTTCCTTCACGCCGCGCTGGCAGTACTCCATCAGCTTCATCAGGTGGGCATGGTGATTCTGTGGCCCGTGGTCGGTGTCCCTGTCCAGTGGGTTGCCCACCTTCATCTTCCGCACCTCCTGTACCTGCAGAAAGTCCTCCAAGTCAGGCGTGGCTTGTGCTGCCGCAGTTTCTGACAATGATCCTCACCTGACTCAGCTCTCACGGCTGACCCCTGAGGAAAGTTCACACTCTATTCTAGCCTCAGGGCCTTCCGAATTCTGACTCTAAATCCACCTTCCAGTCTGAAATCCCAAATGGCTCCTATGCGCAGAGGGACAGAAGTCTCCAAGGAGACAGGAGCCCAGCAATAGATGGACTGGGAATGGAGGTGCACAGGAGGGTGGGTGAGGAGAGAGGCTGGCGTATTTGACTAGTTGAGGAGATGGGGCTAAGTACAACATGTATCTGATTCTGGTCCTGCACCAGCCTCATGGATCAAGAAGCTGAAAGAACTGTTTGGGGGACTCCAGGATGTGGGGTGGGTGGGATACACCAGCTCTGCTGCAATAGTCCTGGCGCTAAAGTGGGAAAGAAATTGAGTGGAGGGGAGGGGTCAAGGCTCTAGTCTGCTGACCCTCCTCCTCCAAGGCCAGGGCATCTCACATCTTGCAAACTCTGCACCCCCAGTCAGCCCTAATCAGACACAGGTGTGACTCGAGCACCCGGGACACCCCTCTGGCCTTCCCACCAAGGCCCACTGAGTGCCTCTGACTGTCCTGTCTCTACCCTGTAGCCACGCCCGGTTGCTTTTGTTCCTCATTCTCTGCTCCTGTCCTGGAGACCCAAACCGTGCCCCAATCTCTCTTGGATACAAAGGACAAGTAGCCTACTGAGCCTCCTGAACACTGGCCTCACTTCCTTTATTTGGGATTGTGACTGTCCTGAGAATTAGCCCTGGGACAATGGCCCTTGCAGTCACCCGACTGTGGAAGTCTCATGACTCCCTTAAGACCCCCCAGACAGGACCTTGTGTGCACAGCTCTATGTCCCCGCAGCCACACTCCCCCCATGACTGCCACTTTATCTCCAGTAGTCCCTGGGTCTGTATCCTGGTCCTGCTATTCCTGTGCTGGGCTCATCATGGCAATGGGCCTCGCTTGGCCAGGCAGACCAGCTCCCTAACTACGGAAGATGAGCTTGTGACTCCCACGTGGTAGAGTCCGTTTCCTCACCCCTTAAATCTGGGCCAGCCTGTGACTTGCTTCGGCAGCAAAATGCATGGAAGCAATGTTTCGTGCATTTCAAGAAGCCTCTCAACTTGTGCTGTCACTCTCAGGAGTCCTGCCACTGTCCACATGAATATGCCCCAGCACATGCTGCAGAATACAGGCCCCTAGGGCAAGGACAGCTGTCCCACGAAGCTGCCTACTGCCCTGCTGCCCCCGAGCCTCACTGCAGATGCTTGGGCAACCTCTGACAAACCCAGGTGAGCCCCAGCGAACCCCAGCCTAGACTGCCACTGCTGCCCACAGAATCATGAGCTGAGGGCAGGGCTGTCATTTCCAACCACTCTGTGTTGAGGGTTGTTTCAAGGCAAAAGCTTTTCCAGCCCCTCCCAGAAAGTCCTTCCTTTTCCCACTCCTTCCGGACTCTGAGCCACCACCCTGGGTCCAGCACCAGCTCTCCTCCAGGGACCCCTCCCTCACCCCTCCGCTCACAGGCCCTCTTTTCCCCTGGCTTCTCAGGCACCATCTGTCTGAAACCATGCGTGAAGGTTGCTGGTTGTCTCTCCCGCATCCCTGCCGCTACCTGCTGGGATCAGATGCTGCTCTCCACAAACTGGGGGCAGAGTGGGGGGGGCCCTTTGTGGAGGCTAAGCCAACCTCAGCTTGCTCCACCCCTGGTATCATGGCCTGGATGAAGGATGGCTGGGGCCTGGCTCATGACAACCCCACAGTGTTTTCTAACAGAGGTGGTGAGGAAGGAGTCATGTCCTGCTCTGGCTTCAAGTGGTGAGAAGGTAATGCTGGTGCCGACAGCCCCTTACTTCCCACCATATCTGAGCTGCTTGGAGAGAATGACGCCAACCTGCCGAGGAACCAAGAAGCCAGGCATTACAAACCTCCCAAGGGGACTCAGGACCACCCATCCGTCCGAGGCCAGCATCAAGCCTGCTCTTCCGGGTGTGGCTGAGTGAGTGGATAAATCTGGTGGAAGACACTATCCTGTGCCCCCCAGATCCCCGAGGCCATGCAAGGTGGCTGCGGAACCCGATGCTGTCCCCTCCTGGCGGCCCACAGCCAAGCCTACCTGCCACAGGGGCCCACAGCCTGGCCACTTGGCCCCAGGGGCATGCCTATGTAGGGGGATTTGTGCTCCAGGGCCCCTGTCCATGGTCAGACCCAGGCTGACCTGAGACCAGACCCTTGCTCCATTCTGTCTGGTCCTCTCCGGTCCCTTCTCCTTCCAGGCTTCACCTAAGAGTCCACTCTGAGTAAACCACATGCACCGAATTCTTGCCCCAGGCTCCACTTCTAGGGAGCCAACCCAAGACGGGCCCTTTTTGGTGATGTCAATTTGAGCTACAGGTCTGCTATTTCTTGGCAAAATAATAAAATCCAGTGAAGACTCAGCACAGTTCCCGCTGTGAGTTCCCTGACCCCCGTGGGCAGTGTCCTCTAGGAGGAGCCCAGCCTCACTTGACCCCTGCCCTGTCTCCCCTCCTCCAACCCCTTCCAGCCAGGCTGCTGTCCCGGTGAACCAGCAGACCCTGGGGCAGGACTTACCACCCTCCGCACGAACTCATCATGAATGGAGTCCTCCACAAACAGCCGGCCTGCTGCAATGCAGTTCTCTCCTTTGTTGAAGAAAACAGAGCTCATCCCCTTCAGAGAATGGACAAGAACACCAGGTCACTGCTCCTTCTGGGACACCAGCCCCCCGCTCTGCCAGGGCCCAGCTGCCCTTTCTCATTGGGAAGGGAGTCACCCTTGTGTGTCCTGACCTCCTCCTGTGGGCCGCACTCAATCCTCAGTCACCTCAAGAGGAGAGGTGAGAGGTAACGGTGTGGGAAGTGAAGACGCTGAGGCCCATGCAGTGACAGAGAGACACCAGGCCCCAACTCCCACCACTGGAGGACAAGGCTGCCATCCACGCTGTAGAGCATGGGGACCAAGTGGGAGTGAGCCTTGGTCTGCCTGAGACCCTCCTGCACCCTGGGTGGGCTTGCTGGGGTGGCGCAGGAGGTGCCGACTCCTGTTTCAGAGTCTACATTGTCGGAGCTGATAGGAGAGATGCCAGCCGTGTGTGTAAGCACGGAGCAGGTGGCGGGTGACAGGGCACAGGGTGAGACACAGGCAGGCAGCCCTGACGTGGGTGGGTGAGGGGTGGGGCAGCCCTGGCCCAGGGAACTTCCAGCAGGAGTTCACAACAAAGGCCCTCAGAGGCCGCAGGCAGCCTGCTTTTTCAAACTCGCCTGCTGTGGGAGACCCAGGGGAGGATGGAGAGCCATGGTCAAGCCTGGCTAGATCCCAGGGCTGATGGGTTCACCTGGGCCCGTGAACAAGGCCCTTGCCTCCCTCAGTTTCTCTACCAAATAAGGTTGGACTCCCTTTCACACCCATGCTAGGGTGTCAGGCCGTCCTCCACGGCACAGTGGAACTTAGGGCCGGGGGCATATTTGGGGACCTCGCAGAATGTGGCCTTACTGGTTTGCTCCCACAGGAGTGAGGACAGGACCAAGGCAATAACAATACTAATGGTAAGAACAAGGACCAACACATGTGTCTTATGTGGCACTTGCCACTAATCTAAGCCCTTCAGACATATTCATTCTGCAGCCACCCAGGAGGTGGGTATCACCATAGTCCCTACCCACAGGTGGGAGCACAGACGCCAGAGAGGTTAGGTAACTTGCTCAAGACTGCCCAGCAGGTCAGTGGTGGAGCCAGGCACGTGCACCCACGGCCACCGGCAGGCAGAGAGCAGGGCTGGGCCCAAGTGCTCAGAGTTCTGCTTTGCTCTTTTATTTTAAAAATACATATTTTATTGTGTATATTTGAGGTTTACAGCATGAAGTTATGGACTACATATAGATGGTAAAATGGTTACCATAGTGAAGCAGATCAACACATTTGATTTGCCCTCTCATCAGACAGAAAAGGGTGCCATGCTTATTTCAGAACAGATGGAGCTGTGGCGTGTGTTTCCTGATTTCATATTGATATATAATATACACACACACATATGTTATAGGCAGTTGATCTCAGCTATCCTGGCAGTTATGAAACTTCCTGGGGAGTATGTTTGGAGGGCACACGTCTTTCTTCACTAAGCCTGCTGCCTGCCATGCTATGCTTGTGGTGACACCATGGACTCCACCAGGGCTACACATGTGAGTGTGGCTGTGGAATGAGAGACAGAGCCTCCTGGGCTCCACGGTCCCTTTCCCCACTTGCTGTCCCTATCCCCTCCAGGCCCTGCCCTCACCATCTGCACAGCCTTGTTGAGGTCACAGTCAGCAAAGATGATGAGGGGTGACTTCCCGCCCAGTTCCAGCGACACCTTCTTCACGTTACTTATGGCACAGCTGCAAGGAACAGAGGGCTGGTGGGGCTGGTCCCTCCAGAGCAGGTCGGGGCATTGGGCCCCCAGGTGGCAGGGACCTGGGCAGGCTCAAAGCATGCTTTGTTGCAAGAAGCAAGACCCAGCCAGTACCTCCCCACTCCCCCTGCCCCTTGTGGCTTCACACAGCCACCTTCCTTTCTTTCCTGGCCCGTATATACCGGGCCTGTGCCCCGCTGCCCCCTGGACTGCCCTTCCTGCTGCACGCTCCACACCTTGTTTCCTGCAGGCCTGTGTTCCCTTCTCTGGGGTGCCTCCCTGATCGACCTGTATAAAACCACAGCCTGCCTGCACACCCCATCTGCTGCCCTTTGCTCTATTGCATGTTGACCTCTGACCCCATCTGCAGAGCATGAGCCTGGCCAGGGCAGGCACGCATCTGTCTGGGTCATACTACAGCCCCAGTGCCAAACACAGTGCCTGTACGCAGCTGGTGCTGCACAAATTAAGGAATACAAAACAGCACCATCAGCTGGTACAGCTGCAGGGGCCCAGAGGCTGTGGCACCTCCCTGTATTAGCAGCAGAGCAAAGAGAGAGAGGCTGGGAGTCATGAACACATCACATCAGTGGGCAAGAAATGCACTGCAGAGATGCTGTCCTCAGCTGGACACTCAGTTAACAGCCGGCAGGTAGAAGACTCCACTGGGGAGGAGAGGCCTCCTCTGCAGGAGCAACCCAGGGAGATGGCCCCCATCTCAGCTGCAGGTCCGGGTGACATGGCTGTCTGGGAAGAAGAAAGCAGCAGAACCAGGGATGCTGGGGCAGGAAGCTGCTCAGAGCTCTGCTTTGCTCGTTTTTTTTTTGAAATAAGTTTTACTTTGTGTATTTGAGGTTCATAGCATGATGGCTTTTTTAGTTTTTTATTGTTTTATTTATTTTTTTATTTTTAGATGGAGTCTCACTCTTGTCGCCCCAGCTAGGGTGCAAAGGCATGGTCTCATCTCACTGCAATCTCTGCCTCCCAGGTTCAAGCGATTATTCTGCCTCGGCCTCCTGAGTAGCTGGGATTACAGGCACGTGCCACCACACCCAGCTAATTTTTATATTTTTAGTAGAGATGGGGTTTCACCATGTTGATTAGGCTGGTCTTGAACTCCTGACCTCAGGTGATCTGCCTGCCTCGGCCTCCCAAAATGCTGGGATTACAGGCATGAGCCACAGCACCCAACTTCCCCACCCCCCACTTTGAGATAGAGTCACACTCTGTTGCCCAGGCTGGAGTACAGTGGTGTGATCTCGGCTTACTGTAACCTCCGCCTTCCGGGTTCAAGTGATTCTCCTGCCTCAGCCTCTCGAGTAGCCGGGAATATAGGGGCATGTGCCACCACACCTGGCTATTTTTTGTTTGTTTGTATGTTTGTTTTGTAGAGATGGGGTTTCACCATGTTGGCCAGGGTGGTCTCAAACTCCTGGCCTCAAGTGATCTGCTGGCCTCAGCCTCCCAAAGTGCTGGGATTCCAGCGTGAGCCACCATGTCTAGCCTAGTATTTTTTTTTTTTTATATAAAATGCTCAAATTGAGGTAGTTTTGTTTTTTGTTATGTTCTATTTAATTAATTAATTATTATTATTATTATTATTATTTTTTTGAGCCAGGCTCTCTTTGTTGCCCAGGCTGGAGTGCAGTGCATGATCTCGCCTCATTACAGCTTCCGCATCCCAGGCTCCTTCCACCTCAGCCTCCCGAGTAGCTGGGACTACAGGCATGTTCCACCACACGCTCAGCTACAGCATGATGTCATGAACTACATATCAATGGTACAATGGTTACCATGGTGAGGCAAATCAACATATCTTGCCACCCAAACCCTCCGTCCAGCTCTGGAGTGCTCAGAGCTGACATTTCCTGAGCCCTCACCCTGGACTTGACTCACCTGTGCTCAGATGTGACTACAACCTATACACCTCAGTGGAAGAGACCAGCTTGCTTTTGAATCAGGAGAGGCAAACCTGCTGTGACTACTTGCAGTTACCCCATTCCCCTACCCACATCACTCAAAGTGCAGGTGCCAAAACCCACTGCCAAAAGTTCAGTGTCAGGGCTGGGGCAGGCTCCAGTGTCAGTCAGGGCTCCAGCTGCTACCCTGTGGTCTGGCCCTGGCTGTCTCTCCCAGCTTGTCGGTGATGGAGACGAGAACTCCTGCACTGTCAAACTGCTGTAATGGAACTGGTGGGGGACCCAAGGCATGGGTGTGACCCAGGTCATATTGTGGTTTAGTGACAGAGCCTGGAAGATGACACCAGTCAGTTTGAAGCCAAAGTCCAAGAACGAAGACATGAATTGACCTAGATCACTTCTGTCCATAGAAATAGAATGAAAGCTTCAAACACTAGCCAAACAGACGATGGGACTTTTTTTGATGGTAGCCACATTAAAGGAGCTTGAGACCAGGCTGGGCAACATAGCAAAACCCCAGCTCTACAAAAAAACAAAAAAACTTATCCAGGTGTGGTGGCACGTGTCTATAGTCCTAGCTACTCGGGAGGCTAAGGTGGGAGGATTGCATGAGCCAGGGAGGCAGAGGCTGCAGTGAGCCGTAATCATGACACTGCACTCCAGCCTTGGTGACACAGTGAAACTCCATTAAAAAAAAAAAAAAAAAAACCTGAAAAGAAACAGGTTTCTTTTATATTAATATATAATAATAAAATAATATATATTTATTATATTTTATTTAACCCAACTAATCAAGAATATTATCGATCTTCTCAGGTGCTTGAGCCCAGGAGTTTGAGACCAGTCTGGGCAACACAGTGAGAGCCTGTCTCTATGAAAACATGAAAATTAGCTGGACTTGGTGGTGAATGCCTGTAGTCCCAGCTACTTGGGAGGCTGAGGTGTGAGTATCACTTGAGCCCAGGAAGTCAAGGCTGCACCGAGCTATGATGGTGCCACTGCACTCCACCATGGGTGACAGAGCAAGACCTGTCTCAGAAAACAAACAAACAAACAAAAAACATCCTATTAATGAGCTATTTCAGTTTTTTGTGGGTGCTCAGTTCTTGAAATCCATATGTGTTTTACACTCTCAGCACCTCTCAATCCAGTCCCTTGCTGGTCTGACAGTGCTCCGCAGGTCTCTGTCCAGGCCTCCCAGGGCTTTGTCAGAAAGGCAGATGCCTCTTCAGCGTTTGCATAGAGCCCAGCAGGGCCACGGAAGTGGCTGCACCCTGGAGCTTGAGAAGCAGGACACAGCTCCTGGGACAGCACTGCCATGTCCCAGGCGCAGCCTGCAGCAGCCCCTCCTCTGCCCCACCCCCAGCCACGCACCTTTTCATGATGTGCTTGCCCACCTCTGTGGAGCCTGTGAACCCAATTTTCCTCACGTCGGGATGGTCTGAAAGTCTCTGGCCGACCAGGGAGCCTGTGGGTGGGAGGGAGGGGGGAATCAGGGCAGTCCCCCTGGTGCTGGGGAGGCAGGAGCCCACCTCCAGGCCTGCACAGGTCCACTGGGAGTCTGGAGCCCTCAAAATGCTCCCCATATGCTTGATCCCCATGGAGCCTGGGGCTCGTGGAGCCTCACTCCCTATTAGGGGCTGAACTGTGTCCCCTAAAATTCAAATGCTGAAACTCTCACCCTGTGTACCTCTGAATGGGGCTGTGTTTGGAGACGTGACCTTTACGTAGGTGATTAAGGTAAAATGAGGTCATTGGCACAGACTAATCCAATCTGACTGGTGTCCTTCTAAGAAGAGGGGATTTGGGCAATGACCATGCGAGGACACAGGGAGTGGAGAGCCGTCTGCAAGCCCAGGAGAGAGGCTGCAGGAGAAGCTGACGCTGCTGACACTCTGATCTTGGACTTCCAGCCTCCAGAACTGAGAGATGATAACCGTCTGTTTCTGAAGCCCTGGTCTGCGGGGCTTTGACACGGTAGCCCAAGCAAACCAACCCACTCCCCACATGGTTTACCACCGTCACGCAGACCCCAAGGTGAGGGCACCAAGCCTTCAGCTCTTGTAGGGGCTCAAACAGAGACCCAAGCATGCCTGATCAGGTCCCTGAGGGGTGTGGCATCCTGAGCATCACAGACTCTAAAACACCTGCCCTCAGGTGAGCCAGCCACAGAGGCCTTGCCACCTGCCGTTCCTACCAGGGAATGCCGTGATTCCTGCCCTGTCCGATGCCCCCAGCCCCAACTCTGAGCCACGCCCAGCACAAATCCTGTCCCCAACCTGGCTAAGTCCTTTCTGTCCCTCAGGTCTCCATCTCAATGAGACTTCAGAGTGGGCTGCCTGACGCTGCTTCCTCCCAGACTCAGCGTAGCTTCCCATTTAAGCCACTCTCTTGTTTTGGCTTCTGACTCCGCACCCTCCTAATTCGCCTCTTACTTCTCTGACGGCTCTTTTTCCATCTCCTTTGCTCATCTAACCTTAAACTATCCAGCACCTCTGGCTCTGTCCCAGGCCCTCTTCTCTCCTCAGTTTACACTGTGTGCTCAGCTGATCTCACAGGCTTCCAAGGGCCATCTCAGGTACGTCACCCCCTGAAATCGGCCTCTCCAGTCAAGCTCATCTGGGATCCAGATCCACTGGTCGCTCCTCTGCCTGCTTGGCATCTGCACTTGGATGTCTTCTGGCTTCTCCAATTCAACAGATTTGAAACTGAACTCTTAATCATTCCCCTAGACCTGCTCTTCCTCCAGGGTTCTCCATTTCAGTAAACAACTTCTCCTTGCAGCCAGCTGGTTCAAGCCAAGAACCCAAGAGTCATTCTTGACACCTCCCTTCCCCATCCCATGACTCACTCTGTCCAGAGCTCCTGCACCTATCCAGCCCCTTCATCTTCCACCACTCCCCTGCCTCCAGGCTTGTAAAATTCACATGCCCAGGCACACCTGTGAAGGTTCCAGTTTGGCAGGTTTGCAATAAGACCCTTGTATCCTCCCTCTATACACAGTTAAAGGTCTACCAGTGGTTTTGATACTAACTCCATTCCACCACTCCCCATTAAATCACTGTTTTGGGGAGAAAACATTTGCAAAATATATATCTGATAAAGAACTGATGTCTAAAATATACAAAGAACTCTCAAAACTCAACAATAAGAAAACAACCACTAAAAACTGGGCAAAAGACAGAAATAAACACATCACCAAAGAAGATAGACAGATGGCAAGTAAGCACATGAAACAGCGCTCAATGTCATTTGTCATTAGAGAATGAAAAACTAAAACAGCAATGAGATGCCACTGCACAGCTACTAAACAGCTAGAATCCAGAACACTGATGATGCCAGATGCTGGCACGGACGTGGAGCAACAGCAACTCTCAGTCATTGCTGTGGGAACGCAAAATGGCACAGCCACTTGGGAAGACAGTTTGGGAGCCGGTTTAAAAACCAAATGCACTCTTACTATATGATTCAGCAACTGTGCTCCTTGGTATTTACCCAAAGGAGCTGAAAACTTATGTCCACACCAAAACCTGCACACGCATGTTTACAGCAGCTTTATTCAGAATTGCCAAAGCTTGGAAGCAAACAAGATGTCTTTTAGAAAGTGGATGGATAAATAACTGATGTGAATCAGACAAGGGATATTATTCAGTGCTAAAACGAAATGAGCTATTAAGTCACAAGAAGTCATGGAAGAACCTCAAATGTATATCACTAAGTGAAAGAAGCCAAATGAAAAGCCTGCATATGATTGCAATTACATGACATTCTGGAAAAGGCATAACAGTGGAGACAAGAAAAAGATCAGTGGTTGCCAGGGATTAGAGAGAGTAAGACATAAAAGAATATAGCACAGAATATTCTTAGGGCAGTGAAACTACTCTATGTTATACTCTAATGGTAGATGCAAGGCATTACACAGTTGTCAAAACCCATAGAATGTACAAGCGTGACCCCTAAACTATGGACTTTGGGGGATAATGAGGTGTCAATGTAGGTCATTGATTGTAACAAACATACCCCTCTGATGCTGGATATTAGTAGTGAGGGCTGTGTCTGTGTTGGGGCAGGTGGTATACAGGGACTCTACCTTCTGCTCAATTTTGCTATCAACCTAAAACTTATCTAAAATAAAGTCTATTTACTAGTAATAATAATAATAGTAACAAAATAATAACACTTTCTTAGGCTATTTAAGAAATATTTCCAAAAAAGTATCATATATCAGACCACAGAAATTCTCCATTTTAGAAAACAGGATTTTTACAAGCTGCTATGTGTTGGACTGTGCCTCCCCCAACCACTCACTAGAAATTCACAGGTCACCATACTAACCCCCAGTACCTCACAATGTGGCCTTATTTGGGGATGAAGTCAGTACAGGTAAAATTAGTTAAGATGACGTCACTGGGGTGGGCCCTGATCCAAAATGACTGGTGTTCTTATAAAAATGGGAGATTTGGGCACAGACACTACACCTTCAGGGAAATGCCATGTCAAGATGAAAGCACAGATCAGGATGATGCTTCTACAAGCTAGGAGGAGGCAAAGAAGAACTTTTCCTTAGAACCTTTTAGATGGAGCATGACCCTGCTAACACCTTCCATCCAGACTCGTAGCCTCCAGAGCTGTGAGGCGCTGCCTTGCAGTGGTTTATGCCACTCGATTTGCAGTGCTTGGTGACAGCAGCCCCGGCAAACTCACATACAGGCCATAGTCTCTGATCATGACATAATACAAGTAGAAATATAAGAACAGAATTTAAATTTTAGACAAAAAACAACTTGGCAATTATTTTAAAATCTCTTTTTACTTACTGTGTTAGAGAGAAGACCAAAACTACAACTATATGATATTTAACAATAATAAAAACATGAACACAACCTGCTCAAAAGGCATGAGGCAGGAGTGCATTTCCAGAAGGCCAGCTTGAGGAGCCCTGCGGTCAGTTCCCCAGGGAAGCCACTATCCTGGTGACGATGATCGAAAAACAACCACTTAAACTCCCTGGAAATTTTTCTAAGGGCATACAACAAATGGAAAAACATTCTTCAAGAAAATCTGACTCTCAGTATGGGCAGGGAAAGTCTGCAACACTCAAGGCACAGTGTGCTCCCTCCCCTTGAGAGAAGCTCTACTCCAGGCAGGTGTGGCCAGGAAAGCAGCGCTCCTTTCCCTCTGAGCTCCCAGCGAAGGAAGCTGGCATCCACCAGTGGGTACAGGCCACCAAGGCCTCTCATCTCCACCAACTCTCAGTTGCAGAAGCTAAGTTCTTGGTGACTATGACTAAGATGCTGCGGCCCCTTCCTCCACCCAGACAGCACTCATAAGGGGAAGACTCTACCCCAGTGTGACAGATGGAAAAGACAGTGCATGACCTTATTCAAAGTGCAAGACAGAACAAGTGCAAAGAAAGAACCAGACTGTTAACCCAGAATCTTACGTCTAGCAATACTGTGTTTCAAAAAGTAGAGGCAAATAAGGATATTGCCAGATAAACAAAAACTGAGATAATCTGTTGTTAGCAGACCTACCTTATAGGAAATACTAAAAGAAGTTCTTCAAGCTAAAAGCAAGTGACTACAGACAGTAGTCAGAATCCACAGGAAAAAGCAAGGAGCACTGTAAAGGGAATTAGGTAATTATAAAAACAGTATCAATGCATATTTTATTTGCTTTCTTCTCTTAACTGATTTAAAAAGCAATTGTATAAAATGATTATATATATAACAGTATAATTGTGGGGTAACAAATAGAAATGTAATATATTGGGCAATAAAAGCAGAAGGGAAGTAGGGTGAGAATAAAACTTAAATGGAGTAAGATAATGACACCAGATAGCAGTTCAAATCCATAGGACCAGCTGAAGAGGAGCAGAGCTTGTGAGTCAGATAACATAAACTCTGCACATAGGGACTGGTTCTCCTTTCTTTTCTCAGCTTCTTTAGTAGATGTAAGATTATGTAAAGTAATATATGTAGCAATGTATTATTGGGTTTGTAACATATATAGATGTTCTATGTGTACAAAAATATGTGATCCTAGCACAAACAGGGAGAAGATAACAGACCTATCCAGAAGTAACATTTGTACATTTCACTGGGATTAAGTTCATATAAATCTGAAGTTGATTTTGATAAGTATGTGATAAGTCCTAGAATAACCACTAAGAAAATAACTACAAATGTATACTGAAAATAATTATCGAAAGCATTAAAATGTTATGCTCGGAAATATTCGCTTAATGCAAAAGAAAGTAGTACAGCAGGAGAAACAGAGGGAAAAAAGACAGCAGACTCATAGAAAATGAAAAGTAAAATGGTAAACCCACTGTATCAATATTAACATTAATGTAAAGTCTCCAGTCAAAGGCAGAGATTATGAGACTGGATAAAAAACAAGATCCAACCATATGTTATATATGGCACATTTTAGATTCAAAACTATGAACGGGTTGAAAGTAAAAGAATGTAAAAACATATATCATGTCAACAGCAACCATTTGAAAGCTAGTGTGGTAATACTAATAACAGAATTTACTTTAACACAAAACTATCATGAAAATAAATGGGGCATTTATAATGATAAAAGTGTCAGTCACAAGGTGTGAGGTATAACCAAATCTTTTTTTTTTTTTTTTTCGAGACAGAGTCTCGCTCTGTCACCCAGGCTGAAGTACAGTGGCACGATCTCAGATCACTGCAAACTCTACCTCCCAGGTTCAAGTGATTCTCATGCCTCAGCCTCCAGAGTAGCGGAGGTTACAAGCGCCTGCCACCATGCCCAGCTAATTTTTGTATTTTTAATAGAGACGGGGTTTCACCATGTTGGCCAAGCTGGTCTTGAATTCCTGACCTCAGGTGATCCACCCACCTCAGCCTCCCAAAGTGCTGGGATTACAGGCGTGAGCCACTGTGCCTGGCCATCACCAAAACTCTTTCAAATGCTTTCCTTATCTGAACCAGAAAAAAATTAACGAACTAAACTTTCAACCCAAAAGCTACC
>NW_016804678.1:135715-176596 GCF_001698545.2 Rhinopithecus bieti
AAAAAAAAAAAAAAAAAAAATAGAAGAACCACTCAGGAGAACACAGAAGAGAACAATAAAAGCAGGGGAAACTAGAAAATAGCAATGGAAAAGGTAAGGAAATCGAGGAACTGTATTTGATTTTTTTTACGGTGGAGGATGGAGACAAGCAATAACTTTTCACCAATTTAATCAACTTAAAAGAGAGAGAAAAGCAAAATATAAAGAATGTATTATAACAATCAAAAGGAAAATCCAAAAGGAGATAAAATTATGAGAGATTATTATACACAACTTCATGCTAATACATTTAAAATCTGCATAAGAAGGGACTTTTCCATAAACCACTACACACAACAGAAACTTAAAAAGTAATTCATGTATGACCTCCCTAAATGCTCTAAGCCTGGAATGTTCTACAGAAAAATTCTCTCAAACTTCCAAGGGCAGATAACTCCCAAGTAACAACTTTATTCCAGGGCGCGCAGACACACATACACACACATACACACACACACACACACACACTCACACAATGGAACACATTCAGCTGGGGCATCTGAAGACAAGAGCCCTTCCGGGTGCAGGTGCTCTCCCCCATGGGAGCAGCCTCCTTTGCCACAGGCTGGCCCCCGCCTGGGCTCTCCCCAGGCTGCTCTGCCCTCATGCCCCTATCCAGTAGGGCCTGCTCTACCCAGTGGCATCTCCAGCTGCTGGAAGCCCTAGCCCTGCCCCCGACCATGGCTCTTACCAGATCCTGGAAGGATGTTGACCACACCTTTGGGAATGCCAGCCTTCAATGTCAGCTCTGCAAACTTCAAGGCAGTGAGTGGGGTCACCTGGGTGTGGAGCCAGGAAAGGAGACTGGGTAAGGAGGTTTTTGAAAGTGGGGCTCTGCCTTCCCTCCCTGCCTTCCTCTCCCAGCAGCCCAGCAGCAAGCAGGGAGGAGTAGCTGCAGACTGTGGCGCCAGGAAGACCCCAGGAAAGCCACCAGAGGGGGCCCTGCCTGCCCAGCCGGCATGCCCACAGCACCAGCTGGGAATCAGGGTGGGCCAACCTCTGGTGCCCTAGCTTCTCCTCCTGGCAGGGCTCCAGCCCCCGGCCAGGCCTGGGTTCCCTTCTGCACAGCGTAAGTTTCTAAAGCCAGAGGTTAAGGTCTCCTCAGAGGGTTGTTGTGATGCTTAAATAAGCAAATGTGTGTAAATTACTATCTAATTTGTGATACCTGTTGAAATGCTTGAGGCATGCCTGACTCAGGGTAAATACTATCAATGTCAGTCATCATTATTGTTTTTCATTACATCAATGCCCTTGCTGTGAAATTACCCCAAAGAAGCTGGCGAGTGTGTGCCCTCCTGGGCACACCATCCCTGCTATGTCATGCACCATCCTGGGAGGCAGGCAGTGGGCAGGCTGTCATTGCCAATGTACAGATGAAGAAACTGAGGCTCACTGGGGGTGTCCTCACTTCCAAGGACCTTTCCAGCATGCCTGGGTGACCCTTGATATCCCACCTCTACTCCCCCACCTACACCCCTCAGACACCACACCGCATAGATTCTCTGTGCAGGGATGGGGGCCACGAATCCCATCGCTCACCTCGCTTCTCTCCAGGACTTCCGGTCTCAAAAGCCACATAAGAGACATGGCACTATCTTTGTGGATAGACTACTCAGGCTGTCTTAGAGCACAGGGCCTGGTTTCTGCCCCATGAATCCAGAGTGCCGAAATCCCTGCCTCTGCTCACATGAGCAGCTGCAAGTTCCAGCACAGCCAGCTGGCCTCAAGCAGCCGTGGCTGAAAAAGAGTCTGCTTTGGAGAGTTCTGCCTGCCACGTACGCCTCTGCCCACTGAGAGCAGGGCCATGGAGAGCAGCTGGCACTAGCAGGACCCTTCGTCCAGTGCCCATGTGGCCAAGAGAGGCCCTTCCCTTCCTCCCTTATAGAGTTAGTTCCTGATCCTCTCTGTGGCCTGCAGGCCCTGTCTGGAGTGAGCCCACGCTCACCTGAGCAGGCTTGATCACCACTGTGTTCCCAGCAGCCAGGCAGGCAGCTGTCTTCCAGGACAGCATCATCAGGGGATAGTTCCAGGGGATGATGATGCCACAAACCCTGCCACACAAAAGAGGTTGGCCTTTGTCCCTCTTCTCCACCAGGCCCACAGTGACCTGCCAGTTCCCTCCCCCTCACCCAGGGCCTGACATCCACTCTCAAAACCAGGCTTCCTGATAAGACACTCAAGGTCCCTCTGAGAGGCAGCTCACGCCTGCTCTTTCTGTCCTAGATGCTACATTAAGAATTGGTCTGGCAGCAGCCCCTCTTCCTAGCAGGGCAGGATGACATGGAACACTGGACCATTTCTGATGGAAGTTGTGGAACTGTCTGGGGCACAGGCAATGAGAGAGGGTGATGGCGAGCAGGCACAGGTGAGGACACAGGCCAGGGGGACCTAAAGAGGGTCAGGGGTCACCAGGGGTGGGTCAGGAGGGCCTGGAGAGGGTCCTGTGTGAAGCCAGGTGTCAGTCCTCAAGAAGAGAAGACAGAGTCGGCAAGCCAGCACTGATGAGTTCAGGGTGCTCTGTGTGAAGCCATGGTGCCCAGTGTCAGCACCACCCTGGGTTCCAGAGCGAGCCTCTGGCCGGACACAGGTGTTTCACACTCAGAGCACCATGGGCACTGGGGAGGCCGCAGAGTCCCAGGGACCAGCTGGCACACTGGCCAGGTATGAATCCTGCATGGCCCTGCCTTCGCCCCATACAGCACCACTCTGGGTGAACGCTGGACAGTTAGATGAGGACATCCACACAGCCCCGCAGACCACGAGCCGTGCTGTCACCACCCCACCACCATCACAGGGTGTTTCCCCAAAAGATAGCTGCTTAGTCAGACCCAGGTGGTGGGCAGGACCCACGTGAGGTATCATGGGGGAGCAGCAGGGGGCACTTAAAGGGTAGGGGAGCCGCCCCACACCCCACACGCACCCAGGAGATTAGGAGCACAGCACGGGCTGCTGAGTGTTCACAGGGAGCAGGGTGAGGCTGCTGGTTACGGTGAAGGGGGCTGAGGGGAGCTCGGAAAAGAAAACACATCAGAAAGCCCCACAGTTCTGCGCTGAATTGTGCCCCCACTCCCCAGTTCGTATGCTGAAGCCATAATCTCCAGAGTCTAAGGGCATGCCCTTGCTTGGAGACAAGATTGCTGCGTTGTAATTAATTAGCATGTGGTAGCACTGGGATGGGTGGGCCCCCAATCCAGTTGGAATGCTGTCCTCGTACAAAGAACACCACATGGAGAGACAGACTCTCACAGTGGGAATGCCAAGAGGGCATGAGGCAGAGATGGGGGCTCCCTGCAAGCCAAGGAAGGCCAGAGGTTGCCAGCAGCCACCAGAGGCCAGGAGAGAGGTCAGGACAGACTCTCATAGCCCTCATGTGGAACCAGCTCTGCCCACATCTGACCTCAGACTTCCAGCTCCCAGAACCGTGAGACAAGTTTCCATTGATTAAGCCCTGGATTGGTGGTCCCTTCTACAGCAGCCAGAGCTGACTCCCACACTCACTGGTCAGGGGAAAGGCCAAACCCTGGAACCGGAGTATGCAGAGCCGGCTCCGGCACAGGGTCAAAGGAGCAGGGCTGTGGGACCCAGGCCCAGGTGAATCCTCCCTGCCCAGTTGCTGTGAGAACCGACCTTCATTAGCCTTACTGCCTCTGATTCCTAGAGGTCTTTCTTAGTGGGAGACTGAGTGGACTGAGTGGACAACCACCCCGTGGGTCTTAGGACTGTCCCTCCCTCCCTTGGGGCCATTCTCCTGCTGTGCACCCCTAAGCCTGTCCCTCCTCTGCCCTCTGATGCTCCTGGGGAGCTGCGTGGATGGTGAGGGTGGAGGGTGGAGTTCCTTCTCTCTCTTGGGAGCATGGGGCCTGGGCAGGGGACACCAAGCAAGCTTTCTTGGTGTCCCCAAGAAACGCTTGGCTCACTAGGGATCTCCAGCGGCTGTTGGGCCAGGATGCGGCTGAGGACATGAGGGGACAGGGCTTCCCATGACGCAGCCTCACTGCTGGGTTTGCTGTGGCACTGGCCAGGGAAGGAGATGGGCAGCCCCTCACCCTGGCCAGGCCCTCCTCTGGCACCGCGTGCAGGCTCAGTGAGAGTGGACCCAGGGCTGGGGCTCTCTAGGTCCGGTCACTCAGTCATTCTGCACTATGTATGGGACGCTGCAGGTGTGCTGGGATGATGACAGGCATGGGCACAGGGCAGCATCAGTCTGAATGGTCACGCAGAGAATAGAATGGGGTCATAGATTAGAGAGGGCAGGCTGGCAGCAGAGGTCTCGGGGATGCATCACAGATGAGAGCTGGAGGACAGCTGGTGAAGGCTGGAGGTGGGACAGAGGTGCAAGTGCTCAGCGGGGCACGAGTGCGGAGGGCCCAGGATCTGCGAGGCCAGCATAGCCAACCACAGTGGACTGGGGAGGGGGCCAGGATACCAGGCCCAGATTGCAAGGTCAAGCGAGGAGTTTGATTCCATGTCAAGGGCAAGAGGATTCCGAGTGGATCTGTGAGTCTCTTGTAAATTTCCTAATACGAACATCCGAAAGAGCTGGACTGTGCTCCTTCTCAGAACCACATACAGAATTCTCCTCTTAGCCCCATCACCCAGGAGGCCTGGCCCTGCATGGCTTCCTCACCTAACCCTCCTAACTCCTTCACAGCACACCATGCCCTAGACACCTGACACTCACCCATCAAAACAACTCAGTGAGGACGGGACTGTTTTATTACCATTTGACAGTTGGGGAGACTGAGTACAGACAGGCTGGGAGCTTGCCCTAGAAAGGGGAGGAGCTGGGATTCCAACCTTGGGTTCTGGCTTCAGAACATTCCCACTGAGGCGAGGTCCCCTGTGAAGGTGGGGAGGGGTGAAGCCCAGAGGTCCTGGCGGCCTCCCTACCAGGCAGAGACCATTAGTTCCAGAATCACAGCCTGCCAGGTGCGTGGTCAGCAGTGGCCCTGCCTGCCTGCCTTTGGGGGAGCCCTGGTCTGTGTGAGCTGCTTGTACCAGGCCCCAGGGCAGGATGTGTTCACACTGGGATGCTGACTGGGCGCCCAGAGTCCCGGGTCGAAGGCCAGCCTCACAGGGTGACACAGGGATGCTTCTGGGTGACAGAGTGTCTGTTTCCTCCTCAGTCTGATGGGGGTGGACACCCCCCCACCCCATGCTGGCAGCTGGGAGGGTGGGCAGCCTCACAGACCCAAGTGTGGCTCTGACCCGTGGCCCCAGGTGGGCCATGACCCACTCTGCCCAGCCCAGCCCCTCTCAAAGCACGACAAAGGTCTCTGACCACTGCCCCATAGCAGGGTTTCTCGGCCTCCACACCACTGACATTTGGGGTGGGGCAGTTCTTTGTTGTGGGGGGCTGTCCTGTATCACCTCCTCTGTTGGGACAACCAAAACCATGTGCAGACATTGCCCGATGTCCTCTGTGGGGACCCTGGAGGTGATGCCTCCACCTGTAGCCTGGCTCCGCTCTGAAGCTCTGGAGTGAGAGGTTTCCTGGTCCACAGCCCACTGTCCCACAGGAGCCTCCTCCAGCCTGTGCCTGAGGACTTGATTGTTCATCTGCATGAGCTGTCAGTGACACAGGGACACTGGAGCATGTTCTCCTTGCAAACACTCTCACATTCAGGTGGAGCTGAGGGGCCTTTGGCCATGCCCACAGCTGTGAGGTCCCCTACCCTGTAAGGGGCACAGAGCAGGCGGGAATGACTGTGGTGCTGATGCCAGCTGAGTCCTGCTCCCAGGTCACCCTGGCCGGGTCCTCTGGCACCATATGCAGGTGCAGTGAGGGTGGACCCAGGGCTGGGGCTTTCTAGGTCCAGCTGCATGCATGTTCCCAGCGCAAATCATGGATCACGGCTGCGCCAGCACCTGCCACTCTGGTGTTTGTTGTCACCAGCCAAGCACAGTGGCCATGCACTCTTGGGTGAGCCTCCTCAGGCACGCATGTGAATGATTCACCAGGACTAGGGCCAAATCAGGACGTATGGCCTCGAGTGGTCACTTCCCAGTTTCCACCGGCAGTGTAAACTCAGAACCCTGTGGCTGTATTCCAAGCCTTTCTCCCCACTCCTGCCCTGGAGCCACTGGGTGGCGAGATGAAGTGCCTCACACCAGGTTCATTTCCCCGTGCCTACATGCTTGGCGTCCGGCGGGGTCTGCACTCCTCCTGCTGAGCAGCTCTCATCTTCTGACTGTTCCTCCTTTGTTCTATGCTTCCTGTTCCTCAGTGCTGTGCAGGAGTTCCTCATTTTTGTGAACACTGACCACCATTCCCATTTTGGACATTTTTTGGGTTTACTCTTGTTTCCCACCCTGGACCTGACTGATCCAGTGTTACTGGGGGATTAAATACAATTGTCCTCAAGTCCTTACAACAATGCCTGGTATGGAGCAGGTGCTCCAGAAGCACATGGATGGCTGTTTGATAAACACACGCACAGGGTGCTGTGAGCTCCCACAGGCTGTGTGCTATAGCCCCACGTACTGCGTGGAAAGCACCGCGAGGCTGCACCTCGCCCTGGGCAGGGACTCACCCGACAGGCTCCTTCCTGGTCAAGGTCAGGTTGCGGTTGGGTCTGGCCTGGTTGATGGGGATGGTGGAGCCCTGGAAGAGGAACGGGGCAGTCACCCAGGGGCCCAGCGTCCACACCCCTTCCCCTCTGGGCAACCAGTCTCCCCCAGTGGCTCCAGGAAGAAGTTAAAGCCACCAGCTTAGGTGTGACCTGAGGCTTGAGAGACAGGCAGGAGGGCAGCTGGAGGACAAGGTATTTGCTCTACCCTGAGCCTGGCAGGCAGAGCCTTTGGGTGGAAACTGGTCCTGATACCAGCAAAACCTCTAGCTTTGGCATTGGAGAAAGAAAGGGTGAGGGTGGGGGCGGGGCCGTGTGCCCCCCTCCCCGCAGCTCTAAGCAGTTGAGCATGTGTAGGAGGCCCAGGCCTGGGGCCAGCTGCAGCTAGAAGCTACACGGCAGCAGAGTGGGGGTGGTAACCAAGCAGCCCACCTCCCTTGTCGCTGTCATGCCCTGGTGGAGAGGAGGAACCATGGAGCGCAGATCTGGCAGAGATGCCATGAGCCCTGCAGGGGTGAGTCTCCCCAGGGAGCCTCTACAAATGGCCCTCAGGTTCCACAACTGATGGCGGGGGCCTGAAGATATGGTGAGCACTCCCTCCTGTGATGGTGTTGACTGTCCCTGTTGACCTTAGGGCAGGGACATGGTGCCCATAAACCCAGAATAACTGCAGAAGCCCCCAGCAAAGCAGGCAGAAGAGAGTGTCACAGGGATCCCAAGCCCGACAGTGACCTGCTGCCGCTGGGAGATAGAGTGCCTTGGGCAGGGACCTAAAGCCAGGAAGGACCTGCACCCTCAGCCCTGCAAACACATGGAACTGAACTCTATCAACACCAGAACTCTCCCGGATATAGGTTCTGCCCCAGAGCCTCCAGATAAGGCCCAGTCCAGCCAGCGCCTTAGCTTTGGCCTTGTGAGACCTCGGCATGGAACACAGCCCAGCCTTCCTGGAATTCGCACCAGCAGAACCACAAGCTAATAAATGGGTGTTGTTCCAAGCCACTAGCTGTGGTCATTTGCTGTGCAGCATGCAGACTACTGTGCTGCCCTCGGAGTTCCCCTATATGGCTGGGCCAGTCTGTGTATGCTCACACTGGTGGGAGCCTGGGCCCCACCTGGATCTTGTCGCACCAGCCGGCAAAGTAGCGGAAGGTCTGGATGGACATGCCCACGTGGGTCTTCAGGGCCAGCGTGTAGACGGCACCCGCATCCAGGGCCTCAATGGTGGCCAGCTCCTCCTGGTGCTGCTCCATGAGATCTGCCAACCTGGCCAGGGTGAGGGGAGGCGGGAGGTGGGCTCAGGCCTGGCACTGCCTCGTCTGCCCTCACAAGCCCTTCTTCAAGGAGCTGGGGCCCTGCCCTCCACCCCAGATCTGCCACTCTCAGATGTGCGGACCTCTGTTTCTGATCCATGCAATGGGCCAGCATCATTTACTCCACTGGATGGCTGTGAGGATGACACCCTCTGTCCCTCTCTCCTTTCCTTGCTCTTCCCTCCCTTCCTTCCTGAAATATCTGTGGATCCACTACTTTATCCTATTCCTCTGAAATTATCATACAGAGGCATTCACTCACTTGTTGTAGACAGCAAAGGGGTTATGGCCCAAGAGGCCACCCTTCCTTGAAGACAAGTTCAAGCTTGTCTTTAGAAAGCTTGAACCAGGAGAAAGCCTGTCTGTCTTTCCAGCACCAGTAAACCAAGGTGGTGGGGGCGTGCTCCTGAGGCTGGCGTCTCCAGAGGTGGAGAGGTGGCCCTATCCCCATCACAGGAGGACTGACTAGGGAGCAACGGCAGGGCTGGCGCTTTTACACAGACCGGCTCCAGTCTGAGCATGCCAAGGTCGGGTTGCCCTCCCTTGATTCTGATGGATGTGCAGCTCTGGGCAGCCTGGAGTTACGAGGGTGCCCCTCTCGTCCCCTAGGGGGAGGGTGGACAGGGAAAGTGGAGACCACAGGCCCAGAGCAAACTCAGCCTTGCAGACAGGGCAGCTCGGGCCCAGAGGCGAGTGTGGGATCAAAGCCTGCCAGCCGTTTCCCACACTGCTCCCCTCTGCACACAGGCACCACGAAGCCCACATGCACCCCAGGCCTGCTCCGGTCCTCACCTGCCTACACCCACCAGGACCCGTGGCAGCTGTTCACGCCACTCAGGATGCATCTGCAACTCTGTGCCTGGCGGAGCAGCTCCTGGCCCCGTTTCCACTTCATTCTGGGGCCGTGAGAGCCGAGCCCCTCTGCCTCCCTCCTCCTCCTCACATCGGCCTCTTCCAGGTGCTCAGGTCAGTCAGGCCTGCGGCCTTGGGGCTTTTGGGGGGCTGTGTTGCACATCTGGACCCTCTTTCCACACTCCTGTTTCTCCTCCCAGCCTTCTGTACTTGCTTCAGACACGGACTCAAATGCTGTACCCTCTGGGAAGCTGACCCGAATCCCCACCTACATTCTGACTGATCAGAGCTCCCTGTCACATCCTCTAATAACCTCCTCTGCCTTTCTTCACTCCCCCACCACTACAGTTTGTAACAGACATTCACGTAGATGATAATTTCATCACAATTTGCCTGCCCACTGGAATCCAGGCTGCAGGAGGCATGGCATTGTCCAGTTCCCTGCTCTCTGCAGCGCCCAGCTCCAGCACAGCACTGGGCACGCGGGAAGCATGTACCCAGTTTTGCTGGGCTAGTTTTATGCTAGTTTTATGCAGCTCAGCTTTGCTGCATAAAACTAACTGAGTGAGGCCACCCTGGGCAAGAAGAGCCCATGTGTAAATCAGTTTCTGAGAAAAACCGATTGGTACGGAAAAAAGTGAAAACACCATCTAGCGGCCATCAGAGGACTGGGCTCCCCAGCTGCAAGGACAGAGGAGCTGCCTCTTTGTTATATAAATGACACACATTTGCTCCAAAGCCTGCTGGCACCAAACTCAAATTTTCCCACTCCCAGTTAGGCTTAAAGTAGCCCAAATAGGTATGTTTTTAGCCACTTAGGGCCTGCTGCTTTGCACACCCGGAGGAACCTCAAGCAGCAGCTGTTGCCCATTGATAAAACAGGGTCTTGCGGTGATAAGGCGAAAGCTGCTACTGCCCTTAGCAGCCCTCAGACCCAGAGGCTCCCGCTGCATCATTCTGTGTTGTCACCTGGACATGGTAAAGCCCACAGGGCAGCCTCGGGACAGTCTCACTGCTCGTCTTCCGCAACCCTGCCCAACCCGCAGCCCACTAAAGCTTGTGGTGTGCCATGCCTCCCGTGCTCACATCCTTCTCTTTCATCAGCCCCAATCCCTTGAATCCCCCACATTTCTAGACAATTCCACCTGTGTGTGACATGGCTGTGTCATCAATCCGGTTCCCAGGACACACTTTCTAAAGTAGCCATCACCCGAGTGCACTATTCGGGAAGCTCTGAGAGGCTGCCTTGCAGGACTATTCTATTGTCAGCTCAGTTAGGCTGCTGAATTGACACCCTGGCACCCATACTCCCCAGAGCTCGGTCCCTGGGTGCCAGGGTAGCAGTGCAGGAGAAGTGAAGCTGCCGCCATCTCCCTCTGAAGGTCTGCAGGGCAGATGCAGGGGTGCCCAGCAGGCTCAGCCAGGCCTACTGACCAGCAGCAGCCTGGACCACTGTCAGATTCTCGACCATGGACCACAGTGGTATCTGGGCAGAGCCAGCAGCTCCCCCATGGTCTTTCCCAAGAGCTCCTCTTTGTGGCCCCACTTGGCAGCTGGATACAGCTGCTCCTACTCCCTGGAGGTTCTATCCTGTCCACCAGTTCAGGGGACTGCCTAGGAACCTTGTCTAACTCTCCCTCTGGATCCTTCTTCCCAGCTTCCACAATTGTGTAATGTCTGATCCCTGCAGTGAATTTCGTGTTCCCTACACCAACGGTGGTCCCGCCACCCTGACAGGGTGCTCTGCGGCCATTTATCTGGGGGCTTCTGTTCTGCCCCCTCCGGGACACCTAGACCCAGCCTCTGTTGTGCTGAGCTGAGGCAGAACCAGTAATGGGCACTCCCAGGTCTCCACAGGGCCTGAGAGTTTGCACAGGGCAGGAATGGGTCCACTTACAGCTGCCCAGGGTGCCCCCACACTGTCATTGTGGGTGAGTAGGATCTCTTATGACACAAACCACCAGATGGCAGCAGAGGCCCAGGGAGGGACCCCACGTGCGCTGTTGGCCACGTAGTCCACCAAAAGCATGCGGGGCTCAGGCCAGAGGTTCACCTGGCGTGCCTGTTTCACAGCTCTGCCTGACCTCCAGGAGCTCTAGGGACCGCTTGGCATGGCCAGTGCCTTTCTAGAATTGAGGGGCTTGCAAAGGGGACTGGAACCTAAGAAAGTCTGGGCATGCCTGGCTACCACAGCCCTCCCCTCCCCAACCTTAACCTCCATTAGGTTTTGCAAACCACGTTCTTGCAACTCTTCTCTCTAGTTTCCTGCTGCTGGGCTGCCCGGGCTTTTATGGCCTCTGGAGTATACTAGAAACAGAAGCCATTCCGACCGCAAGGCCAAGGCAGGGTCTCTCCTGCCAGGTGAGAAACCTCTCTGGGACCACGCCATAACCCGGCTTCACACCCCCAGAGGTTCCCAGGACCCTAGGAAAGAGCCAGGCCCCAAGACGCCTGTGCTCTTGGCTCATCTGGCCGCACCCTCCCTTCTTCCAGGAACATCACCTCACCTCTGTGAGGGTGACTGCTCCTTCCCTCCAGGCCCTGTGGTTCCAGGGGCGCAGCACCTCTCTTCCGAGCCTCCCTCTCACTCTGTGGTCATAAGCTAAAGTCATCATAAGTCCTTTTGCCTAAGATATCTGAACTGGAACTAAGGAGGGAAGGCCCCTTTCTCTCTGGCTTAATTTTTTTTTTTTTTTTTTAAAAGAAAATGTGAGACCTGTAGATTCTAGCAGTCAGAGCCAGGCTGAGCAAGCAGAGACCAAGCCAGTCCCTCTCTGGCCCTTGCTGTCTTCTGCGTGCAGGAGCTAAGTCCCCTCCAGCCCAGGCTGGCGAGGGAAGTGCTTTGCCTGCCTCAGAGGCCCAGCCTGCGCCTACTTTGGAAGCAGCCCTTGGCTTCCACACCTCCTCACCTCCACCAGGCACCTCCCGAGGCCACTCTGCTGAAATGCCTCCTGTTTCTCCCATCCCTTCCTCTGAGAAGCCTTTTCTGAGCTTCAGGCAAGGAGCCCCAGCCTGGTCCATCTGATGGCCTCGGTCCCATGGCCTCCCCAGGACCCAGCTCCTCCTGGCAGGTAAAGGGGCCTCTACAGAAAGGGGCCCCCCACCCCCTTCTTGGAAGCTGATGGTGGCAGTGGCTGGCAGGTGCATGTTGGGCTCCCACCTGTACAGCAGCCGGCCCCGGTCCCGCGCGCTGATCTTCCCCCACCGTCCATTCTCAAAGGCATCCTTGGCTGCGGCCACTGCCTTGTCGACGTCGGTGACTTGGGCCAGGGATACCCGACAGATGACCTATAGTGGAAGCAGAGCCATGACCAGTTCTCTTTCAGCCAGTTGCACACAGACACCCCTGCCCGCCTCCCTGGCCTCCTCCTGGGGCCCCACTGAGGTGGCCCCCAACCACATGGGCAGGTGTGGAGGTGAAGCATGGCCAAAGGGCAGCCCTGGGAGGGCTCACACAGGAAGGGAAGATGGGGGCCTGGGAGAGGATTGTTTGTGTGTCTACACCCCATGGTCCTGACCCTGTTCCTGCTCTGAGTGTGCCATCCGTGCAGGTTCCCTCACCTCGGTGCCTACTGGGTGTGGTGAGGGGAGCCAGTGGGTTCTGGGGTGGGAGGGCAAAGCCATTGCCTCCTGTCTGCCACCACAGACAGCTATGCCCCTTCTGCCAAGGCCCCATCCTCAGCCCCTCCTGATGCTCCATCCCAAGGGCACTGCACTGTCCTGCCTGTGGCCCTACCCCCTCCCTCTCCCTTTACAGATGAGTCTTTCATTAACTCCCCTCAAATGACTCATTTTGAGTGTGCCCTCTGTCTTCTGCAAGGACTCAGCTGATTCTATTGGATAGGCAGGATGGAAAAATATCAGTGTGCAGTCATAAGAGCAAGCCTGGCTTTGAAACCTGTGTTTCAGACATACTCATGTGTGTATCTACCATAGGCATGCTTTGGCTCATGATGCCACAAGGTCACGGTCAAGAGAGAGCGGCAAACACGGGACTCAAGTTGAGGAAGAATGTCCTAATGGTGGAGGGCTCAAGTATTAGACAAAGTAGTTCTCACACTGGGGCTACTGCTGAAGTGTGGAGGTGTGGCAGTGGCCTAATTTCTTCCTTGGGGTAGGAGGAACTCTGTTCCCAGTCTCTAAAGCAGGTGCAAGACCCTTCTGAGCCCTCCTGCCTCCCACCACCACCCTGCACCTCCTCTCTACTCCACTGCAGTAGGGTTGGTTGGAAACGAACTGGCATCCTTTCCCGTCCCTCTCAAAGGCATGCGTCCAAGCAGAGGCTCTCAGGGTCAGGACCCCGAGAGGCCAGTGGGGGCAGGGAAGGAAGGACAGGGAGGCTGGGGAATGTGGAGAAGGGGTGCTGGGCCTGCACTCACACTTCCATCGGTGGGATTGATGGTCTCAAAGGTCTTGGCGCCCTCAGCATCCACGAACGCCCCCCCGATGAAGAGCTGGTGGGGCATATGGAGGGTGCGCTTGTTCACTGCCATTTCCACCTGAAAGAAAGGCCCCAGTGACAAGCACAAACCCATGCAGGGCACAGGAGGCATACACGGAGGACCACACAGCCACACACGCGCACTGCCCAGGGGCCTCCTGGGGCTTCAGAGCTGCATGTGTGTAACAGCTGAGCAGGAGAGAGATGAAGGACAGGCTCTGAGGCCAGGCTGCCTGGCGGAAGCCCTGCGCTTCCACCTACTCCTCGTGCCGCCTTGGGCTGGTTCCTCAGCCTCCTCAGGGTGGGCTAAGAGGACTCTCAGACAGAGGAAATGCCAGTGGGTAGTGAGGCCCTTGGCAGCCCCCACCACTCACATCCCTGTGGATTGGCAATTCCTGCCTGAACGCAGGCACCTCTGGGACGCCATCCTCTTCCTGAAATCTGCTCATCAGTCATTTGTCCTCAATCCCAAGGACACTCTGGGGTCCACCTTGGCCCCCTGTACTTTCTTCACCCACTTTTGTTCCAATCTACCCGCCAAACAAACTACGCCAAAGTCCATTCTTATGGGAGTTGGCAGTCTATCAAGATAGCTCAGGGAAGATTTCTTAATCTCTTTAAAGAATAGATTTTCAATTACTGATCACACTTCCATACACACAAGTTGAATGCAAGGATTATTTGTTTCTTTACTGGGAACTAAAAGTCTCTTCTGAATATCTTGATCACATGCCTTGGGACTCAGAGTTTGGCCCATGTCCTGAGCATCAGACAGCAACATCCTTTGGGAGTTGGCCCCACTGTACTGACATCCCCCGGCTATCCTGGGTGCAGGGAGAGTGTGGGAAACTGAAGGGTGGGCTCCTGGGGCCCTGGCTTTCTGAATGCCCAGGTTTCCCCTCTTGTCTTATGTAGTCATAGATGCAGCTGCCTGAGGGCTCTGCAGGGCCTGCCGCAGGGAGGGCCCAGCACTCACGTAGTCAATGCTGCACTCGCCCTCCTCATCATCCCCTCGCAGCTTCCTCACTAACAGCTGGATGAAGTCCCCAAAGGTGGTTGCCATGTACACATCTTCGTTCTCTAACTCCAGGCCATCACACAGCTCCTTCACTTCCTCCACCAGCCTGGAGGAAGGAGATGGAAAGATGGGGACACAGGAGGGGCTCGGCAGGCCTGCATCACTAGCAGCAGTGGCAGTGGGGCCAAACACCCCAGAGAGGCTCCATCCCAGCACTACAGGGTAGCCATGAGCCCAGAACTGGAGAGAAGGGCCCAGGCTATGGACTCGGATGGTCCTGCGTCCAAATTCTCATTCCATTACTTTCTAATTTGTGACCTTGGGCAAATGACTAACTCCTCTAAGCCTTAATTTCTTCACCTGTAAAACAGAAATAGTAATAGACTGTCTGCTATTTTGCGATGATTAAATACTATGACCCACCTAATAATAATAATAATTAGTAGATTAATAATAATCTCCAAAAAACTCTGTTAAAAGAATGAAAACATAAGCCACAGATTGGAAGAAAATGTTTCCAAATCACATTATCTGATAAAGGACTTGTATTCAGAATATATAAAGAACCCTCAAAACTCAATAGGAAGAAAGCAAACAACCTAATTAAGAATGAGCAAAAGATTGAACAGATGCCTCTCAAAAGGAGAAATATGGAATAAGGATGGCAAATAAGAATATGACGAGACAATCAACATCATTAGGCACTGCGGAAATGCAAATTAAAACCACAATAGAATATAGCTTCATATTTATTAGAATGTCTAAAATTTAAAAGCCTGACCATTCCCACTATTGGGAAAGATATAGTACCCTGGGCCACTGGAGCTTGCACACACTGCTGGTGGGGATGTAAATGGTACTACCACTTTGGAAAGCAGTTTAGTAGTTTCTAAAGATTTAAACATACTTCCCACTTCACTCTTAAGTATTTATCCAAAAGAAATAAAAGCCTATCTCTAGACAGCAGATGGCAGAACAGGAAGCTCCAAAAATGTATCCCCTTACCTAAATAACCATGGAACTTACATGAATCAAATATGTTGGAACTCTGGGGTCTAGTCAAATGCTTTCAGCACCAAGGAGAAAGACTGGTGAAGAAGCTGGTAAATGTCAATCAATTTCAGTGAATTTCAGCCTCTCATAAGATATTGGTTGCCACCCTTCACCTCCCACCTCTTCCACAAAAAGTTAAAGCAGGGCTGGGTCATATTCCAGGCGCAGCTTGCTGAAGCCAGGGTGGGCAATAAGGACCTTGTCCTCTGACCACCAGCACTGTGTCCTGAGCACTGATACTCCTTTTGATTGCTGACAGGCTATCACAAAGGCTGGCAGTCATTGTTTCAACCCTCACAGGCTGAAGTAGCTTCCAGGAGATTATAAAAGGCAATACTTTCCCTCCACTTTGGTAGCCAGACATTTGTGGAAATCTTTGTCAGGTCACTGGCTGACTGCAGGAACAATGGAACAGAAAGTTCAGTGACAACACACAACAAGGAACACACCTTGCAAAAATAATTTGGAAAAGTCACAAACAGATGGTTCTAGCCCTCAACAAGGAAGATTCAATAATCCCTAATGAGTGGGAGAAATATATTTCCAGAATTACCACAACAGAACACTCAAAATGTCCAGTTATGATCAAGAAAGGTCTACAAAACATATGAAGAATTAGGAAAGAAGAGTCCATTCACAGGAACAAAAAAGAATTTGAAGAAGGTATCCCCGAGGAAGATCAGATATTGGAACTATTGGTCAAAGACATTATGTCAAATGCCTTAAATATGTTCAATGAACTAAAGGAAATTATGGATGAAAAACTTAAAGGAAATCAAGAAAATGATGTACGAACAAAATGAGAATAAAGTGACAGAAACTATAATAACAAGTCAAACAGAAACTCTTGGACTGGCAAGTACAATAACTGAAACAAACAAACAAAAAACTCACTGAAAGGGTTTAACAGTAGTTTTGAGCAGGCTGAAGGAAAGATGAGCAAACTTGAAATTAACCAGTCTGAGGAGCAGAAAGAAAAAAGAGTGAAGAAAAATGAAAAGAGCCTGAAGGATTTATAGGATACCATGAAACATACCAACATACTCACAGGAGCTCCAGAGAGAAAAAGAGAAAAAGGTTTCTCTAAATATTTATTTGAAGAAATAATGGTCCCAAAGTTCCCAAACATGAGGAAAGAAATTAATACACACATCTAAGATGTACAATGAATGCAGTCCAAGCAGGATACATTCAAAGAGATCCACACCAAGGCACATTACACCCAGCTTGCTGAAATCCAGAGACAAAGAAATAATTTGGAGAGTAGCAAGAGAGAAATGGCTTGTTATATACAAGGGATCTTTGATAAGATTAAAAACTGACTTCCAATAAAACACCTTTAAGGTCAGAAAGCAGTTGGATATTAAAAGTTCTGGGGGAAATGGTAACCAAGAATTCTATATCCATCAAAATTATCTTTCAAGAATGAAACATAAATTAAGATCTAGTTCAACCATTGTGGAAAACAGTGTGGCGATTCCTCAAGGATCTAGAACTAGAAATACCATTTGACCCAGCCATCCCATTACTGGGGATATACCCAAAGGATTATAAGTCATACTGCTATAAAGACACATGCACACTTACGTTTATTGCGGCACTATTCACAATAGCAAAGACTTGGAACCAACCCAAATGTCCATCAGTGACAGACTGGATTAAGAAAATGTGGCACAGATACACCATGGAATACTATGCAGCCATAAAAAAGGATGAGTTCGTGTCCTTTGTAGGGACATGGATGCAGCTGGAAACCATCATTCTCAGCAAACTATTGCAAGAACAGAAAACCAAATATCGCATATTCTCACTCATAGATGGGAATTGAACAATGAGATCACTTGGACACAGGAAGGGGAACATCACATACCGGGTCCCATTATGGGGAGGGAGGAGGGTGGAAGGATAGCATTAGGAGATATACCTAATGTAAATGACGAGTTAATGGGTGCAGCACACCAACATGGCACATGTATACATATGTAACAAACCTGCACGTTGTGCACATGTACCCTAGAACTTAAAGTATAATAATAATAATAATAATAATAATAATAATAATAATAAATATTTCTATAGAAACAAAAGCTGAAGAGATTCATTACCAGTAGACCTGCCCTAGAAGAAATGCTGAAAAGAGTGTTTCAGGCTGAGATAAAAGTATACAGACAGTAAAGTGATGACATAATTAAAAATAAAGAACACAGATAAAGGCCACTACATAGGTAAGTATGAAAGTCCATATTATTGCATTTTATTGGAGTTGTAACTTCTCTCTTTTTCCTATATGACAATAGGCAAGTATATAAAACAATAATTTTAAATATATATTAATGGGTATACAATGTATAAAAATGTATACTGTGACAGTAATACTAAAAAGGGGAAGGAAAAGAGATGTATAGAATGAGAGTGTTTGTATACAATTGAAGCTGGGTTGATACTATTTAAACAACCTTGTTATAAATTTAAGATGTTAATTGTAATTCCCAAGTAACAACCCAGAAATAACTAAAAACATACAGTAAAAGAAACAAGGGAATTAAAGTGACACACTACAAAAAAATTACCAAATACAAAAAAGGACAGTATAGAGAAACCGAGGAACAAAAAAATAGGACATGCAGAAAACAAATGGCAGAAATAAATCTTTATTTATTAGTTAGCAGGTTAGATGTAAATGGATTAAACTCTCCTGTTTCATCTATTTAAAGTTTAAACATGAGAAGGCACGAACTGGATGACTGGATATAACCCAGCATCCATACATATGCTACAAGAGAATCACTTAGATATAAGGACACAAAAGAGCTGGAAGTAAAAGGACAGAGAAAATATTCCATGCAAATAGTAACATAAAAGAGACCTTAAATCTAACAAGTTTACAAGAGACAAAGAAGGACATTATATTGATACAAAGTTTGATGCTGCAAGAGGATATAACAATTATAAATTCATACACACCTAACACAGCCCTAAAATATATGAAGCAAAAATGGAGTTTTCTACAATAGTAGTTAGATACTTAGATGCCCAACTATCAAAAATGGATAGAACAACTGGAGGGAATAAGACACTTGAACACCACAAACCAGTCAGACACGTACAAAACACTGCTCAAGAAGAGCAGAGCACACATTCTTCTCAAGGGCACATGGAACATTCTTCAGGATAAATCATTTGTTAGGCTACACAATAAGTCTTAATACATGTAAAAATATTGAACTCTTACAAAATATCTTTCCTAATCAAAATGGAATGAGACTAGAAATCAATAACAGAAAGAAAACTGGAAAATCCACAAATATACGAAAATGAACTAGCACACTCTTAAACAATTAATGGGTCAAAGAAGAACACACAAGAGAAACTAGAAAACACCTTTAGTCAAAGGAAAATAAAAACACAACATACCAAAACTTATGAGATGCGGGGAAAGTAGTGCTAAGAAAGTAGTTTATAGGTGTAAATACATACATCAGAAAAGAATAAAGTCTTCAAATCAATAACCTACATTGTACACCTTAAGGAACTAGATTAAAAAGGAATCTAAACCCAAACTGTAAGAAGGAAGTAATAATAACGATTAGAACAGAAATAAATGAAATAGAGACCAGAAAAAAATACAGAAAATAAGCAAAATCAAATTGTGTTTTCTTGAAAATATCAACAAAATTAACAAACCTTTAGCTGGACTGACCAAGACACAAAAGTGAAGGCTCAAATTACTAGAATGAGAAATCAAAGGGAGACCTTATACCAACCTTACAGAAACAAAAAGCATCATAAGAAAATACATGATAAATTACATGGCAACAGATTTGATAACTAGGTAAAGTGAACAAATTCCCAGAAACATACAATCTACCAAAACTCACTCATGGAGAAATAGAAAACTTGAATAGATATGTGCCTAGTAAGGAGACTGAATCAGTAATCAAAATCTTTCCTCAAAGAAAAGCCCAGGGCTGAATGGTCTCACTGGTGAATTCTACCAAACATTAGAAGGGAAATTAACACCATTTTTTCTCAAATTCTTCCAAAAAAAACTGAAAAGAGAACACCTCTTCAACCCCGTCCATAAGGCCAGCATTTACTCTGACACCAAAGCCAGACAAAGATACTATAGCAAAAGAAAACTACAGACCAATATTCCTTATGAAAACGGATGCAAAAATCCTCAAGAAAATACTAGCAAACTGATTTCAGCAGCATTTTAAGAAGATTACATACCATGACCAAGTGGGATTAATTCTTGGAATGCAAGGTAGTTCACCCTGAAGATCAATCCATGTAGCACACCACGTTAATGGAATGAAGAGAAAAACACATGGTCATCTCATTTAATGCAGAAAAGAATTTGACAAAATTCAATATCCTTTCATGATTAAAAGCACTCAAACTAATAGAAGGGAGTATCATCTACATAATAAAGGCCATATTTGAAAAACCCACAGCTAACATACTCACTGGTGAAAGACTGAAAGCCTTTCCCCTGAGATCAGCAGCAAAACGAGGATGCTTGCTTTCACCACTTCCATTCAATATAATATAGTAGTCCCTCCTTATCCATGGGCGGGGCGGGGGGCGGGGGTTGTTCCAAGGCTCCCAGTGAATGCCTGAAACCACATATAGGGCTGGAGCCTACACTGTGCTCCTTGACTTATGGTATGATTACATCCCAAGAACCCATTATAAATTGAAAATGTTAAGTCATAAATGCATTTATTATACCTAACATACTGAACATCAGTGCTTAGCCTAGGCTATCTTAAATGTTCTCAGAATATTTACATTAACCTACAGTTGGGCAAACTCATCTAACACAAAGCCTATTTTATACTAAAGTTTTGAATGTCTAATACAATTTATTGAATACTGTACTGAATCTGAAAAATGGAATTTTGTAAGGGTACACAAAGTGTAATTTCTACTGAATTCGTATCACTTTCACACCATCATAAAGTCAAAAAATCCTAAGCTGAAGCATCACAAGTCTGGGACCATCTACATATTCTATGCTTTTTCTGATAACACCAGTGGCTACTAAGTGACTAGTGGGTGGGCAGTGCATACACCTTGGATATCCTGGACAAAGGGATGAATCACATATCAGGTGGGATGGAGTGGGACAGCATGGGATTTCATCATTTTATTAAATGGCGCTCAATTTAAAAACGTATGAATTGTTTATTTCTGGACTTTCCCACTTAATATTTTCCAACCATGATTGACCATGGGTAACTTAAACTTCAGAAAGGAAAACCACAAATAAGGGGAGAACTACTGTACTGGAAGCTCCATCTAGGGCAGTTAGGCAAGAAAGAAACATTAATCCAAATTGTGAAGGAAGAAGTTAAATCATATCTTGTCACAGATAACATGATCTTACATGTAAAAATCTTTAAATGGGCCAGGTGTAATGCATTACCCTGTAATTCCAGCACTTTGGGAGATCAAGGTGGGAGGATCACTTGAGACTAGGAGTTCAAAATCAGCCTGGGCAACATAGCAAGACCTTGTCTGTAAAAAAAATTGTTTTAAGTTAGCTGGGTGTAGTGCTGCATGCCTGCAGTCCTGCTACTCAGGAGGCTGAGGCAGGAGGATCACTTCAGCCCAAGAATTTGAGGCTGCATTGGGCTACGATCACACCACTTTTCCAGCCTGTGTGACAGAGCAAGACCATGTCTAAAAAACAGAAAAAGAAAACCTTAAATATTCTGCGCCTCCAAAAGACTGTTAGAGCTAATAAAGGAATTCAGCAAAATTGCAGGATACAAAAATAACATGCAAGAAAACAGTTGCAACTCCATACACTAGTAATGAACAATCCAAAAAGAAAATTAAGAAAACAATTCCCTTTACAATGGCATCAAAAGAATAAAATAAGGATAAATTTAACCAAGTAGGCAACAGAGTTGTACACTAAAAACTATAAAACGTTGCTGAAAGAAATTACAGAAGATCTAAATAAACAGAAAGCCATCTATGTTCATGAACTAGAGAACTTAATATTGTTAAGATGACAATATTGCCCAAAGGTATCTACAATTTCTATGCCAACTCTATTAAAATCCCATGGTTTTTTGCGGAAATTACAAATATCATCTTAAAATCATATGGACTATCAAGGGACTGTGAATAGTTAAAACAATCCTGAAAAAGAACAAAGAGGACTCACATTTCCTGATTTAAAAATTTACTACAAAACTACAATAATCAAAATAGTATGATACTGGCATAAACACAGATATATAGACCAATGAACAAGATAGCTTAGAAATAAACCTAAACATATATGACCAACTAATCTTCAACAAGGGTGGCAAGAATACATAATGGGGAAGTGATAGTACCTTCAACAAATGGTGTTGGAAAGACTGGATGTCCACATGCAAAAGAATTAAATCGGATCCTTATCTTGCCCCACACATAAAAATAATCAACTCAAAATATATGAAAAACTTAAAAGTAAAACTTAAAACTGTAAAACTAGAAGAAAGCATAGGGGAAAGTCTCCATGACATTGGTCTTTGCAACGATTTCTTGAATATCACACCAAAAGAACTGGAAACAAAAGCAAAAATATACAAGTAATATGCATCAAAGTAAAAAGCTTCTGCAAAGCAAAGGAAACAATCAGCATGGAATGTGAGAAAATTTCTGCAAACCGTATGCCTGATAAGAGGTTAATCCCTAAAATATGTAAGGAGTTCCTACAACTCAATAGCAAACAAAACAAATAATCCAATTTAAAAATGGGCAAAGGCTTGAATAGACATTTCTCCAAAGAAGACATACACATGACAAACAGGTACATGAAAAGATGCTCAACATCACTAATCACCAGGAAAATGCAAATAAAAACTACAATGAGATACCATCTCATCACTGTTGGGCTGGTTATTGTTCAAAAGGAAAGAAGAAAAGGGGAGAGGAAGGAAGATAGGAAGGAAAGTAAGTATTGGCAAGGATACAGGGAAAATGAAACCTTTGTACACTGTTGGTGGGAATGTAAAATGGTGCAGCCTCTATGGAGAACAATATGGAGGTTCCTCAAAAAATTAAAAGTAGAACTACCATATGACCCAGCAATCTCACTGCTGGGTATTTGTCCAAGAGAACTGCAATCAGGATCTCAAATTCCCATGCACTTCCACATTCATTCACAACAGCCAAGATGTCGAAACAACACAAATGTCCATCAACAGATGAGCAGATAATATGGTCTATCTGTACAATGAAATAAGATTCAGCCATAAAAAGAAGGCTATCCTGCCATGTGCTACAACAGGGCTGAATTTTGAAGACATCATGCTAAGTGTAACAAGCCAGTCACAGAAGGACAAAGGCTGTATGATTCCACTTGTATGAAGTACTAGAGTGGCCAAGCTCAACAGAGCAAAAAGAATGTCCGTTGCCAGGGCTGGGGGAGAAGGAAATGGGGAGTGGCTGTTCAATGGATAGAAAGCTTTAGTTGTACGATAAAAAGTTCTGAAGATCTGCTGACCAACACTGTGCTCATAATTAACAATCCTACAATGTAAAGTTATAATTTTAAAAGGGTAGATGTTATATTATGTGTGTTTTTTTTTTTTTTTTTTTGGCCACTTTTTTTTTTAAAGGACATACACTCTTAACTATTTACAGAAAAGCAGTTTTGCTTTCTTTGCATCCTCAGCTCAGTAGCTGTACACAAGGCATGGCCTGGCCTCTGGACACCATTCTCTCAGGTGTCTGACCTTCTTCTTGGCATATTTTTTACAAAACAATTATTCTAAACTGCATACTGCCTCACAGTGAGTTACTAGAGGTCCACAGTGCCCAAGGTTTCCAAGCACATAGGCCCAACTCAGCCGACTCAGCCCCAACTGATGCATGGTAGATTGCAAAACTGGTCACAGCACCCACCCCTGCAGTGACAGCCTTGGCCCTGTGAAGGTGCAGCACCTGCTAGCAAGATGTGGAGTTTCCTTCCCCACCCCTGGAAGCTGGACCTGTTCTGTGACTCATTTTGGCCAACAGAATGCAATGAACACGGGCTCCTGCTCTCCCTCCTGGAACCCAGCACCACCACAGGACCAGCCAGCCCCAAGCTGACCCGGCAGCTTATGTGAGGCCAGCTGACAGCAGCTGAATCTGATGCAAATCAGCTGAGCCCAGCACCAACTGTCGTCCCATAGAACTGTGAGCCAAGGACATGGTGTTGGTTGAAATCTCAATGTTTTGGGGTGCGTTGTTGCACAGCACAAATGGTTGGCACAATACATAACCCCAATTCTCCTTATGAACTCGGTACTGTTCTTCTGAATCAACTCCTCCCAAATTTCTTCCTAGAACTTCCCCGGGGAGGCTGCATGCAACTGCGCCCCTCTTAACATTTGCATAAAGACCTGCAACCATTCATTTGTGCTGCCCACCCAGTTGTGCATGCAGGAGACCTGCACACTGGCCCTTCCTGGGTCCCTGGCCCACATGATCCATGAGTAAGCAAATGATTGTTTCCTGCTGCTCAGTTTTGCAGAGATTTGTGACACAGCACCAAGTACCTGGGACAGGACCCCTCCACTCCTGGCCTTACCTCACAACGTCCACAGACGCGGCCCCTGACTTGAAGAAATCAGTGGAGTCTTCAACCTCCAGAACGTTGGGGAGGATCCGCTGCCAAGCACTCTGCAAAGCAAGGTCTGGTGAGAGGGTGGCCCCAGGGGAGCTGGGGACAAGTGCCACTCTGGGACAGCAACCCCTGAACAGACTCGTGGATGGCCTGGGGCCAGGCTGGGCTTCTCTATGTACCCTCCAAGATGTTGCCTCTTCCCAGGAGGCCTAACGGTCCTGGAGTGACCACCTTCTGGGAAAGAAGGAGCTGCCACAGCCCAGGCCCCTCTGATGCTGGCTGCTGTCCTCACGGTCACCTCACCTCAACCCCCAGCTTCTCTGAGGTCCCCATGGCAGTCCAGCTGGTGGAGGACAGACGTGTCAGGCCTCTAGGCATGGCTGGGGACTACAAAGGCAGGGCCCAGCTGCTCCTTAGCCCCATTCACCTTGGTGTTAGCTTTCAGGTTCTGGTGTCCCCAGGGTGACACCGATGCCCGGGTGTTGTAGCAGCAGGCTAGGGAGAGGGTGGGCCTGAGGGTGACTATGAGGCTCACATATGGGCTCAGGAGACCCGGGTCTTGACCTCACCAAGATGCTAACTGGTCTGTGTCCTATGAAGGATTGAGTCTGGGACCTATGGAGGGCAGTAGTGCCAGCCAGCCGGCCCTGTGGATGCGGTGCTCAGCTCCCGCCAAGGCACCCAGTAAGGCTGTCCAGCAGTCAAGATGGGACGACTGCTCTCTGGGCAGGCTGCTGGTGAGGCCCGGTGGGGGAGGAGCCAGGAGGGGCTCCAGCAATATCAGGCCAGGTCCTCACTCTCTGGATGAACTCCAGGCCATTGTCAATTGTGGGCCCAGGATGGGGGTGAGGCATGAGATGCTGGTTCAGGCCCAATCAGAACCAGTTCCCCCAACACCTGGCACAAGCACCCCTGGCTCTCCTCTTTCTTTCTTGGAAAAATGTCATGGATCTGCCCTTCTCATCCTCAGGGTGACCATCAACACCACGACAAGCCACGCGCTGTCTGCCGCACACCTGCTGTCTGCCCTTTGAGGCCTCTGCTAGGCTCTCACCTGCTGGTGACACCTTCCTCTGACTCCCCAGCTAATATTTAAGTCCTGGGCATCCTTAAAGGTCCAATTCCTGTGTCACCTCTTCCCCAAAACCTTTGCTGGCCACTCTACTGGCAGGATCTACCTGCCTCAGACCACACCACTTGGGGCCACCAGTCATCCAGTACTGGATGGCTACTGCTAGCGTCCAGGGCCCTTATCAGATGAGAGTGGAGCCACAAAGGGGCAGTGCGGCAGACTGGTCACTGAGTGCACCACAAAGCCAGAGCCCACCAAGCCATCAAAATGCAGACAGCCCCTCAGTGCTGACAGCAGCTGGGTGAGGATTCTGTGTGTGAGGCAGGCAGAGTCTGGACTACAGGGAGAGTCAGTAAACACAGTGTTTGTACCATGGGCAGCACCTGCCCAGCCTCAGCTCAGGAGGGCATAGGGGGTTGTGGCCCACTACCTGCCCAGCCCACAGTGGGCTCTTGGAGTGTTCTGCTGGACAGTCACAGGCTAGGCCCCTCCAACAACACCAGGGAGCTGCACAGCCCCAGACCGGCCTCTCCTCGTCTTGGCCATGTTCCCTCTACCCCATTGGTCTCCAGATCACACATCCTGAAGGCCGAGTGCAGCTGTGAGCAAGAGGCCTAATGATAGCCATCCTAGCCATGGCCTTAGGGGGCTGCATGGTGAAGAGCTAGAGGAGGACTCGAGCGCAGCCCTCTAGAGCCTGGACTCCACTCCTCAGGCCTTTGCTCCGCAGGTGGGACATGCAGGTACTGAAGGCACCTACTGCATAGAGTTGTTATCATGAATAAACACGCTGCTCTTCCAGGAGGACCTGGAACTCTGAACGTGCATGGTGAACAAATGCAAACCTGAAAGAGCCAATCCTTCAAGATGGATCCCCAGCAGCTAACTGGGCCTAATTTTAAAACACAGCCAAGTGACTATTTGCTTTCTAGGGGTCACACATTTATTCTGGGTTCCCCCAAAACCTGCACCATTTTATCTTTGGGTCTTTCAGAGCTCACCTGAACCAGCCAATCAGGGCTCAGCTGTACCAACCAATTAGAACTGGTTTCAACCCTTCCTTTGCATGGGGACCTGGGTGAGAGCTTTTTCTATAAAATCCCACCCTTCCCGTTGTTCTCAGGAACGCACCTTCCTGTTACACCAGAAGCTGCCTTTGGATGGTTTGCAAACTGGTCACTGGAATAAAGTCTCTGTTCTCCAAATTCATTTTCTGAGAACTTTTGTCCAGAGTACACACTCTAGAAGTATCTGCTTTTCTCATGAGATGCTTAGATGTATTGTCAATGGGTACTGAGTTCCTCAAAGATGCCAGCTACTGAACTAAACCTTTTCATGTGTGTTATCTCCTCTACCAGTCACAACATCCATTGAGGAAGGGCTTGTTATTCCCATTTTACAGATGCAGGACTCAGCTGCAGCTGTTGTAAGATAGCATCTTTTGACTCAGGTCAACATCTACAAACAGATGACCCCAGCTCATACCCAGAGCCACTCAGCTGTGGGCTCCAGGAGGGCTGTCTGTCCAGCTGGCCCTGCAACCCCAGGGCAGACCAAGTCAGGGCCAGAGCAACTGCTCGAGGGATATGTTTGGAATAAATAGGACTTTTTTAAAATAGACATTCAAGGTGTTCCACTTTCAAGGAGGAAGTTACTGGCTCTCAGCGCCTTTGGATCACGCAAGTGCCTCACGTCCATCCTTGCTGAGCCCTGCCCCACATGTGCTGTTAACACCCAAGGTCCCCAGCTGTGACCGCCTGACTCTGCCCCTCACCCCCTGGGCTCCAGCTACAGTGCCCTCCCATGGCAACTCCCTGAACACAGGGAGGCCTCTGCCCTGTTAGGGCCTTGCCATTTGCTGTTCCTTCTGTCTTGAAGGTCTTCCCCCAGCTCTCTTCTCTCCACCCAGGGAAGAAGGATACAGTGGGAGGGAGCATGAGGGTCAGGAACAAATCCCGGGAAGTGAGTGTAGATGGAAATTCATGTTGAGAAGACTGAGTCTCAGAGAGGGAAGCTCCCTACAGCATCACAATGGGGCAAAGCTGGATTGGAGCCCAGGTGTGCCTCACAGGCAGCTTGTGTTGGTCACAGCCTAGGAGGCTGCCTCTGGTGCAGCCTTTCTGTAAGTCTCCAGTGCTCACATTCTAATCATGGGGACATGGGCTTGACACCTGACTCTTTCAAATATTCCAGGAGCTTCTGTTTCACTCATTAACTGTTGACAATGAGCCCTTAGAAGAGTCAGACTCAACTGGCCAGATCCCAGGGTCCCAGTTGCAGAGGAAGGAGCAGCAAGAAGACAACAGAAAGCTCAAGACAAGACAGAACCAACACTGTACTTGGGGCCAACACAGACACCCACAGAGGGCTGGCACTGCCCAACTCTGGGGAGCGCAATTTGCAGAACACATGTGCTCGGCACAACCTGCACAACTGGATGGCAGCCCTGAAGTTGCCTCTTACCCGCACAGCCTCTGCAGTAACCAGCTCCGCCTCCGTCAGTTCAAGGGCACTGCTGGCTGCCCCCTTAAAGAAGTTCGAGGCCAGGATCATTTTGCCATCCTCCAGCTGAATGTTCTTCACCAGCAGCTGCAAAAGGAAGGATTTCACAGTTCCTGTGGTCAGACCTGAGGCAGCGATGAAGGCGTTCCACACAGGGTGCTGTGCCAGGCACTCCAGCCTTGTCTCCACCCTTCAGATGAGGATGGAGCAGGAGTCCCAGGTTAGTGATGAGGAGTTCACAGTGGGGAGGCCACTATTCCAGGGACAAAGAGGAAATTGCAGAGCTTGTGTCCCCTACCAGCTGCTTGATTTTCCATCACTCACTCCCACCACACTTTCACTTTGTTTTTAAGTGTAATGACTTTATTACTTCTATAAAAAAGGATTTCTACTGATCAAAAAAAGAAAATGTCATTCAGGCACCACATAGAAAGTAAACTTAGAAAAACAACTAATCCTACAATCACCCAGTAGCTCCCAGAACTGCCACAGAAACCCCTGGAGAACATCACCAGATGCCTGTGTGGGATACAGAGGTGGGAAGAGGAGAAGCTGAAAAAGGGTCTGGCTGGCCCTGCAGTCTGCAGCTTCAGGACAGCACTTCAAGCTGGTCCCGGGTAGAGCCTGCGTCCAGCCATCAGTTCAAGGGAATTCTGGCTGCCAGACATGAACTACCCGCATTGCAGCTCATGACTCTGGGATACTCTAGTGTTTGCCTCAGATTTACTGTATTTAATAACATGTTTGAATTGTTTGGGGCCTGCTTGTTTATCAATAGTTTTTCAACAAATGCTTTTGTTAGGGGCCAGGAAAAAACACATTTAAAAAAAGAGTTATGGATAAGCTCATGGGTGGGTGCATGTCTCTATGCGTTAAGAGTGGCGATGTAAGAATGGCACCCTCTATGCATGCTCTGCCAGAACTGGAACTGGCCTCTCGGCCTGACCCTCACTCCTTTGCCTTTCAAAGATGTTCTGGCACTTTCTGCAAGCTAAAGCCCAGCCAGACCCCACAGGGCATGCCTGAGAGATGCTTCAACCCAGGGTCTTCTGGGTTGATCTGTGGGGAGCAGGGTGTGTGTGCTCAGCTGGTCTCTCCTCACTCCCCTCCCACCCTGACCACCTCTAGACAGTGGACCAAGCTATTGTGAGAGAGCCAGTAACCTCAGCTTCCTCTTAGACACTTAGTTGCCTTTTTTGCACTGCTGTCTTTGCGGTTCTCTGGGCAGATGCTGTGGGTGCCCCGCTCAGACCCCTGTGGCTGGTGCCCTGTCCTCCAGCTGCAGCAAGGGATGGATGATAATGGCCTGAACTGTCCCCTCCTTGCTTGCTGTGGATGGATAAGAGCTCCTGAACACAGAGAGGCCAAGGGACTATGCCTGGGGGGTCCTCCACCCCACCCCAGGGGCCACTGAAACCAAAGGCTACCAGAGGTGGGGACAGGCAGGTATAATTGGAGAGTGCAGTTAATACTCCAAAGCCCACCCTGGGAGCAGCCCCAGGCTAGACTTCTCCTGAACTTTTACTTAACTTTCCTCTGCCCTTACTGCCTGGCATGATTTTTCTGGAACATTGCCTCAATAAATCACTTGCACAAGAATTTTTACCTTAGATGCTGCTTCTAGGAAACCTGACCGCAGACAGATATTCTCTTGCAACTGCATATATCAGTCTTGGATACCCAAAACACTACATTGCAGACATCAACAGCAGCCTAGACCTTCTGAAAGGGGAGCACAGCAGACTGGACACCAAGAGTGAGCAAAGGCCAGGCCCCAAACTGCCATGCTTCACTCCAGCTGGCTGGACACAGCAACACAGCTGGGGGTACCATGCCCACTGGGTTTGTCCAGACCCTGTCAGTGTGTGGGAAGACCCCTGCCTGCCCTCTCTCTATCCCCGGCTGCTCATGTGAGAAGGAGTAGTAGAGCACATATGAACAGGAAGCTACCATGGCCAAGACCAGTATCACAGCTTTGGAGCCAGAATTTTAGCGTTTGAATCCCAGCTCTGCCACGAGCTAGCTTGGATGATCCTGGGCAAGTTATTTAAATCTCCGTATTTTCCTCTATAAGGATATTATATTTATACATATATCATAGTGTTGTTGGGCAGATTAAATTTAATGCGTATATATTGTTCTGGCATAAAAGGTGCTCCATCAGTGTTTGCTGGTACCGTGAGTTGTAGTCTGCTAATAACAAGAGCAGGTGGCCAGCATGGCTCCCAAGGCTCTGCACATGCTAAGTCCCCACGGCATCCCTGTTCAAAGAGATGGGAGCTGAGGCACAGAGGCTTAATGACCCCACGCCCAGAGGTGCTTCTGATAGACCAAAGACAGGCCCTGAGCCCAGGCTCCCTGGGAGGGCTTCTCTCTGATTCTGCATTTTCTGACACCCACACAGGGCGCCCAGCCTGTGCAGGGGAAAGAAAGAGAGATCAGACTGTTACTGTGTCTACGTAGAAAATCAGTAGCCTGGAGATGGGTATCTAGCCAGGAAGGGTAGGCAGCCCAGCTTTTCCAGAACAGAGTAGTGGGTAAACTGCCTCGGACACCCTCTGCTCAGGGCCAGCCAGGTGGTCAGGGACAGATCAGGGTCAGTGTTCCCTCCTGGGTCTGGTTTTTTCCATTTTCTCCAGAGGAGCCTAGGGTCTTCCTGCGAGGCCTGAGTCCAAGGACAGGAGCACGGGTGACTTTGAGCAGGCAAGTAACCCACAGCCATGCCCTTACCATTTTGTCATCATTCCCAAAGAGGATGAGTCCTGCTTTGGTGACCACCCCTGGCCGATGGGCTCCTGGGATGGGCAAAGCATCTCCCTCGGGCACCAAGCCTGAAGTATTCAGCGTTGAGTTGAAAAATGTCAGTTTCTGTCAAGGTAAGAAAAACCGGAAGACAGTGGGTGAGAAGAAGTCCCCGAAGCCAGCAGCCCAGACAGGTCTGAGCAGGGCTGGGAGGGGGAGAGGGGCCAGCGGCAGCTGAGACCTGGGAGCCGGCTCAAAGCCCATGTGACCCCTGAGGACCTTTCTGTTTGGGCACAAACAAGACCTGGAGGAGCCTCAGTGGCCTCAAGGAGCTGATAGCAGGTCTGCCTCAACTCTGCAATAAGACCCTTCTCCTTGGCCCCATAAGCCCCTTCTCTTTGGCCCACGGCCTCAGACCTCAGGTGCACAGGCTGGGGGAGAATGTGCTCCAGGCAGCATGGATTGAGGCCACCTACTCTCAGGGTGCTGCTGAGGAGTGGTTGCTTTCATCAGAAGGTGCATTTGCTAGTACAAAGGGCTCTGCATTGATGAGGACAGCAGGCTTCCTGCCACAGTCTGGGCAGTTGGCTGAGGGTCAAGGGTCTGGACAGTCTGAGACCGTGTCGGGGACAAGACTGCCTTCAAGGTTTGCACAAAGACCACCACACACAGTCCTGCCACCCTGATGCCTCACCAGAGCCTGTGACCCCCAAGGCTCCCCATCTTTAGCATCTGGCCTGCCCATGGTCAGCCTGGCCCTGAATGTGCTGCCCCACCCTGCCTGAGGCCAAGTCAGAGTCAGCATTGGGCCTTAGGTCTCCACAAGCCCAGCAGTGAGACTCAAAATATTTCACAACCAATACAGCTGGGCCCCAGGGGCACTACAAGGGCCTGGAGGCTTCCAGCTATGCAGGACATCTATCGTTTAGCTACTGGAGGCTGGGTAGGTCTGTCATTCCTGGGGATGTTTAGGGGATACCCAGTGGGAGTAGGGGCCAGGGCAGTGGCTATTTATTACACCAACCAGTTCAAACATGTGTGGCAGTCTTATGGCCAGTGGGATATACCAATGCACCTGGCTGGATTCCAGCCATGCAGGGACACACCTGTAGAGGTTCACAGGCCTCTGTCCAGGCTCCTGGAACCTTGTCGTTCCCACGGATCCAGTTGTGAATGGCCTCTGCCGGCTGGTCCCAGTCGATCTGTGGGGAGCAGGGTGTGTGTGCTCAGCTGGTCTCTCCTCACTCCCCTCCCACCCTGATGAAGTCTGGACAGTGGACCAAGCTCTTGTGAGAGAGCCGGTAACCCCAGCTTCCTCTTAGACATTTGCAGGAGTCCCTGAGCTGGTGCCCCCAGTTCTGGGTGCTCTCTGATCCTCAGTCTCTCATGGGCTGAGCAGACTTCAGAATGGTTTGGGGAAGATAATGTTCTGTTGCTGTCAAGATGGCCCAGACTCTACACAGATGCCCCAGCACAATGTGCTCAGGCCCATCCCATAGGGCGCCACCTGCTTCTCCTCACTGGCAGGGCCCCTGTGGGTCCCCACACAGCACCCCATACTCCTGAGCTGAGACACAGCCCACAGGCCTCTGAGGTTCCTCAACTGGCTATTGCTCCAGAGACCTGCACTGTCCCTCGCATAGAGACTGCTCGCACTATGGCTGATGTTTTGCCCCCTAACTCCCATCTCCCTCCCTGTGGGCTTTGCCTGCCCATTCCTCCTAAAGAGGAACAGGAAAGAACCTGGAATGGACCTCAATGAATCTGTTTGCTGCCCTCCTAGGTGCCAGGGTCCTCCTCCTCCACTGCTCTCTTCATGCATCCCTGACCTGGGCTGCCCTGTCTTCTGGTCTCCAAGAATTACAACCTGCACCATCTAGGCTGAACTCCAGCCTCCTCAGGCTGCCCTCTACAACCCCAGTCTGCTCACAGGCAGGATGAGGGTGTGGAGGGACCCAGCACTCACCTTGGCCGTCTCCTTCTTCTGAATCCCCTCATAGGTGGCTCCTTCCTCAGGCTGAGGGAGTCTGGGGGCTTTGCCTTCAGCGATCAGCCTCACGGCCTGCACCTGGGGAGACCCAGTGGGCTGTTACCCCCAGCAGTAGGACCTTGCCTCCTTCCCAGCCCCAGGGCCTACATTGAGCCTGGACCCTTCCCCAGACTGACCAGACTTGCCTGGCACACAGCAGGCACCCAAGAAACACCTGCCGTATGAACAAGGGAGTCAGTGTGAACCTAACTTCTATTGCACAACAGACACAGACCCGTCCTCTCTACCTGGCAAAGGTTTAGATTACATAGATCTTACACCCTCTGAGATCTTAGATTATATAAACAGTAAAGCCCTGCAGGTATAACACAGATACAAATGTCCATGTTGCTGTCTAAGCCTTCTCTGCCTTGTAAGGAGAGTGGGTCCTGAGCCCCATGGTGGGCTTGAAGGTGCAAGTCTGGAGGTCTGAGATGAAGCAGGAAATAGTTTCTCTGTGACAGGAAAGAGGAAGGCGGTGGGAAAAGAATCAGGGGAGAGACAGAAGGAGAGCCAAGAAGCCTGGGCCCACGTGAGCAAGAGCCTGCAGGAAGAGATGGGGAGGTGCCAAGAATGGGAAGTGACCGAGTGTCAGAGCATCTGAGGCAGGGCTGCCCGATGGAGCCCTCTGTGGTGATGGACGAATTCCAAGTCTGCACGGTCCAACATGGTGGCCAGGGGACTTGGAATCTGGCTGAGACTGAGGAGCTGAATTTTTCAGTATAATTCATTTTATTAATTTAATAGCTGCATGTTACCAGTGGCTGCCTTGTTGGACAGTGCAGCTTCAAGGAGTATTTGAGTTGCTTGCCGTGGGAAGCACAGGTAAGCCCCTTCTCTGTACCACTAAATCTCCAGCAAGTCTACTTTGTTAACTGTTTTTGTGAGCTGGTCAGTCTGTGGGGAAGACAAGTTTAACACAACTGAAAAATAAAAGGCAATGGCCAGGAGCTGAGGATGAGGGGACGGTGGACGCTGCTGCGGTGCTTCCTGCTGTGACCAAACAGCAAGGGCTCCCCAGGGCCTCCGTCCCTCCTGCCCCATGCCTGGACAGCACCTCTGCCTCTGGCTGTCCCTGTCAGCCCACCCTTGGGCAGGGGCCAGCAGCCCTCACATATGACCTCCATCTGTGGGCTCAGGCCCATGGCCTGCTACCCTGCCTCTCAGCAGTGCCAGCTGCCCATGGGACTGAGCCGCCCTGCTGCTCAGGCCACGTGACCACAGGTGAAGGCCTTCCCAGCTCCTCCTAGCAGGAAGCATCACCCCAGCTGGTGATTGGCTCATGAGGATCACATGACCCCAAAACTGGCCAATCAGAATCTCCCCTGATTTGTGATTAATGAATTCTAGGAGAAAAAGTGTTTCTCTTTTCTTGGAATCAAGAATTAGAATCCTTGAGCTACAGTGGCTATGTTTTCTCTAATTCAGGGCAGCCAAACTGAGAATGAAGCTAATCACACAGAAAAGCAGAATCAAAGAGTGAAGAAGGAGAAATAGAAACTTAATGACGTCATGGCTGAAGTTCCTGGATTCAGCAGGACGTGACCCATTCCCTGCCTTTAGCCTTGTCTATTAAACGGGCCCCAAAATGTCCCCTTTCTGCTAAACGCTTTTTGAGTTGGGGTCTGTCCGTTGTGAGCAAGAGTCCCTCCTAATACAATACACTGTTTGTCCTAATCCTGCCCCTAAAACCTTGAAGTGAGAGCTCTCTCCCTCCAGAATCCTGAATTTGGGGAACAGATTCCTGGCCTCCAGGAGCAGTGGGCTGGGTCTAGGGAGGGTGCTTGAGTGTGCGTCCAGGTGGGCAGGGCGCGGCCGGCTCCAGGCCCTCACCATCCCTTTGATGCCTTCCGGGAAGAGGAAGCGGTTGTACAGCGTGCTCACGGTGTCATCTGGGAGCACCTCACACTCCTTCTGCAGCAGAAGGTCCCCAGTGTCCAGACCATCGTCCGCCCAGAAGATGGAAAAGCCCCCTTTCTTATCTCCGTGAATGAGGGTCCTAGGAAGCAGAAGAGTGAAACCCGGAGTCCGCGACGAAGCGCCATGGAGGACGCCCTGGGTGCAGGCCCGTGGGCCTGCCACCTTCCAGGAGGCCCTCTCTTCCCAGGGGTAGGACTGACACCAGCTCCGGCGGGAAACGGAAGAAGGAAAACAGCATGTATTGATAAGAACTATGGGCCAGGAATTGTGCTAAAAGCCCTATATGCCTTATGTAACTGAGTCCTCACAGCAGAGAAAACAGGTATACTCGGTTTACAGATAGGGAAACTAAGGTCCAGAAAAGTGAAGTGACACCAACAAAGATCAGAGAGCCTGACTCCCAACAGACCCGTCTCACTACGAATCCACTCTTCTCAACTCCAATGTTTTCCCTCTTTGACCACCCATCTGCCTTGTCACCCCCTTTGTTGTCTTCTTGGAATTCTGTCACGTCAGACTACCTTGGGGAGGCCATCCTTTACTCCATGTTTATCTCTTTCTACATAGTGTGCTGCCCAGAGCAGCGGTAGTGGAAGTTAGGATAGGACCCCCAGGCCACTGCCTGGGCTGGCACCTTGGACCCTGCGCCTCCTGGTGCCCTCTCTGTCCCAGCTGGGGGATGGGAACACTGACAGAGCCAGTTTCTCAGATAACTGTGGGAGTGCAGAGTGCTTAGCAACACCTGCTCCCAGAGCCTTCTGTCATCGATAACGTTGCACAGCCTGTTCTGTGGCTGACAGCTGGCAACCACAGGACAAGCACCTGCATGATGCCCACTCTGCATCCCTACAAATGCTTTGGGCTAATGGAAGGAGACAAGTCAGGCTGATGGAGGGACATGTATAGGGATGGCCCCCTGTGTTTTTGCCCCATCTCACCAGTTGATGGCCGAGGCCCCTCGGTGTCTAGGGAGCAGTGACGGGTGATAGATGATGGAGCCATGCTGGGGGGCATTGATTATCTCCATGGGGATGAACTGGCTGCAGAAGGGCAGGACGTTGAGCTCGGCCCCCAAAGCCTGGTATTTTGCCACCACTTCAGGCAAAGCCTGTCCTTTTGCGCGCCACCGGGAGAATTTGAATACCGGCACTCCATCCTTCTCAGCTTCCAGACCTGTGGGATGGTGGATAAGAAACTGGCCTCTCTCTATCACCCACCCACATGTGGCCAACTCTGCCTTCCCAGCAGAGTGGCCCATGGGCCTTCTCTCCATGCCTGCCCCCTCAGCCCCCACCCCCAGCCAGTCTCCACTGGGCAACACAGACAGACGCACCAGCCAAGCATGAGGCTCCGGGGACTGCCCTGCCTGCTCTGACTTCTGCTGAACTCCAGGACATCTGAGTGCCTCCCTCTTCCAGATCCCAAATGGCTGACCTCTGCCCTCGCTCCTCTCCTGAGGCCTTGCCATCCCCATCACTGAGTTACTGTCTTATGGTCCCCTCTACTGCTCTCTCTGTGATGGGGACTGCCCCCCTGCAGATGGCATTTCTGCTTTGTCAGCTGTTCCCTGATGAAGGAATAAGGGGAAGAAGAGCAACAAGAGCATCCTCACCCCTTTCTGTCCAGTGGGTTCCTGTCCGGTGAGCCTCCCCCAGCCCAGCTTCTTCATCCCAGCCACAGTCGTTCCTTCCCAGAGCAATGGCTAAATCAGTTTTTCCATCATCCGTAGAACTAGCCTCAATATCCACACACCCCACACCCCACCCCGGGCCCAGATACAGCCTGGAGGGTCCCTCCTCTGCCCTATCACCAGCACACCCTCCTCACAGGCCTGGATTACAGGCCCAAGCTCCCAAGTTTTTGTAGTTAAAGCTTCCTCCTTTATCTTAGCCTTAGGATGGGCAGCTGCTTCCTGCAGTCACTGTCCCTGATAACTTTGGGCTCTCTGCCTTCCACTCTTCAATACCCAAGGAACACTTCTTTGTATTCAGTTCTCTGTTAGAACCTCTAGTGTGATGTTTGGGCCCTGATGGGACTGGCCCTCCTCTCCGGCCTCCTCTGTCACTCTGTCCTGGTGTCTGGTGGTTTTGAGAGAGGGTGGGATGTGATGTCAGCAGATCAGACTGCACTTGCAAAAGCTGTCCAACAGTGACTAATGAAATACTGCTGCAGGACATCTGAGATCAAGGTCAAGTAGGAGTCCCAGCCAGGCCTGGTCTGGGTCCAGGGTCAGCAGCTGGGATCAGTGGTCACTTAGTGGCTGGGTGTAAGGTCCAGGCTGTGGTGGGGTCAGGGTATGTCATGGGTCACCTGTGATCAGGTCCAAGACTGAACCCTGGCTGGCATCGGGTGTTGGGTGTAGGAGCTGACTCTAGGGCCAGGCTGCAGCTTCCCCGTTGAGGGAGGCTGGCTATTCCTTAGCAAACCATACCTCTGTGCCTGGCCAGGCCTACAAGCCCCCTTTCCTAATCCTGGCCTTCTATCCTTAAGCCTTGCCCCACAGTCTGTCTCCATCAGGCCTGAGAAGGACCAGTCAGTGTTCCTAGAGGGTCTGTTCATCCAAGCTGAGGCCCCTGCATCCTGTCTGCTGAGGTTCCCAACTCAAAGGCAGTGGCCCAGACCCGTGATTCTCAAACTGTGCTTCTCCTAGTACCAGAGACACCAGTATCTCCCAGGAACTTGTCCCAGGTTAAAAATTTCACCTAATTCTGACTTTCCACCTCATTCTGAATCAGAAACTCCCAGGGTGGGCTCAGTACTCTCTGTGGTTTTGTTCTTTTCTTTAAAAAAATTAAAATGCCAGAGGAAAGTGCAAATGCAGTTCCCCATTACCACAAATTACGCAGTCGAGTTTCCCACATTTGGGGAAATTGCAGGGATCAGCACATCCAGAGTACAATGGAGAAGCCTCACCCTGGGAAAACCGCCTTTGTGATCACGGTCTGTCCTCTGCCAGGTAAGCAGAGCACTGTGTGTTCTGACGGCAGCCCCAGCAATGGTGATGCCGCGCATGCCCACCTTTCAGAACATGGACCCCCAGTTCAGAACATGGAGCCCTTCCCAAGCATGGGTGCTGGGTCAGAGAAGCTCTGTGTGGGACCTGGGACCAGGCTGGGCTTCTCTACAGCCCTTCTCCAGGACCCTAAAGCCACACCATGATCAGGTGGGGAGGGCATCTTCACTTTATTCCAGAAAAGCCCAGCAGCCTGCTGGCACTGGAGCAGGATTCAAGGTAGACCACTTACCCAGCCAGAGCACAGGCCCTGCAGACTTCTGCTCCCAACCTCCCACCCACTGCTTCCCCTCTGCCTGGACGGGCGGGCCGCCCTCCATCGGCTTCCCTGCTCCGTCGGCTCACTCACCCAGGGGGTCGGCCTTCCCATCCTTGTCTGGAACAGTGAACACACCCACCACTTCATGGCCCTCCTTCCTCAGGTGGCAGTAAACTTCCTGGCCAAACAGGCTCTGTCCAATCACTGCAATCTTCATGGTAGCAGGAGGGTTGGAAAGACCTGGGGAAGGAATAAAGCAGCAATTAGACAGAGATCGCTGGCCTCAGAGAAGTCAGCCCTGGTTCAAGATGGGGCGGTTCATGGCACCTGGCCTGCTCTACCCCAATCCCCTCTGTGGCTCTGTGGGTGGCAGGCCACTGAGGGGAGACTGCCACTGTAAGAGAGACCAGATGAAACATGCACACACGACCCAGTGGATCCCTAATGTCAGAATATTCAGTGCCACAGCGGGTGAGCTGGATATGGATTGTAGAATTAGGGGATTCCCTTTTGAAACCTTTCAAACTGGCATGGAATGTTGGGTGTCAAGATGTTTGAGATATATTTGAGCATATTCCAGTAACTAACCAATTCCATGGCCTTGGTCAAGTCACCTTGGTAAAGTCACACTTGTTCATGAGAAAGATGCCACATCTCTCAAATGGCTTTCGGTCTACAAATTAGGCTTATTCCTCTGAGCCAGGAGCCACAAAAGGAGCAAGGGGAGTCCCTGCCGAAGGGGCTGTCCAACTGAGCTGTAACAGAAAAGGGGCCTGGGTGGGGAGGCCTGAGGATGAAGGTGGTGAAAAGTGGAATGCGGTTCCACTAAGGAAGATGTGTGGATGAAGCCTAGCTAATCATGCATATTCTCCAAAGATTGGTCATTCATTCACCTCACGCATATCTGTAAAACCTAAACTACTATTCACTTAATGCATTTCTTTAACTTGTCCATTTACCAAATTAAGTTTTTTTTTGGAATATTTTATTAAAGTAATGTATACTTCATACATACATAAAGTACACAAATCATAGATGTGTAGCTCAATGAATTTCACAAACTGAACACACCACTGTCATCACCACCAGAAAGAGAAAAACTCCAGGAGCCCCTTGAGCCTCTTCTAGTCACTACACTCACCAAGAATGGTGGGACTTCTAACAGCATCAAATGGTTTTGCCTGATATATGTATATGTATCCCCTTTATATGTATTCATCGTACATAAACGGAATCATACAGTGTTTTGCAGATTTTCTCCCTCAACATTATCTTTGTAGTTGCATGTAGTCATAGTGAGTTTATTCTCATTGCTGCAGAAGTGGATGAACAGCAGTTCGTTTATTCATTCTACTGTTAAAGGAATTTGGGTAGTTACCAGTTTGAAGGTATTACAAATAGGATGCTACAAAGATTCTTGCATATGGTCTTCATGGTACATATGTACACATCTCTGTCAGGTATGTACTTAGGGAGGAATTCCCGGGTCATAGGTGTGAAAATTTCCAGCTTTAACAGATGCTGCCAGTTTTCCATAGTGGTTGTACCAGTTTCCACTTCCGTGTGCTCTCCATCTTGGTTTGTGTCTTCATTTTAGCTCTTTTCCTAACACAAAATACAACTGTCTCATTGGGGTTTAATTTGCAATTCCCTGATAACCAATGAAGTTGACCGCCTTTTCCTATGTTTCTTGGCCGTTTGGATATCCTTTTGTGGGAATCAACTCTTCAAATTTTTTGTCTGTGTGGTCTTATTCTTATTGAAAGGGAGTTTTTTTTGTTTTGTTTTTGAATCATCTAGATTATGAGTTCTTTGTTAGATATGTGTATGGAAAATATCTTCCCTAATTCTGTGGTTTGCCTTTTTCATCCTCATATCATGTCTTTTGATGAACAGATGTTCTTAAACTTAATATAGTACATTTTATCAAACATTTCCTTTATGTTTAGTGGTTCTTGTATTCTATTTAAAAAATCTTTGCTTACTCCAAGTTCGTGAAGATGTTCTCCTTGTCGTTCAAGATCTTTATTGTTTTGCCTTTTACATGTGCAATCCCTCTGGAACTGATGTGCAATCCCTCTGGAACTGATTTTTTCATACAATGTAAGGTAGAAGTCCAGAATTTTTTTTTCCATATGGATATAAAATTAACCCAGCACTAGTTACTGAAAAGAAGTTTCTTCTTTGAAAAGGATCATACATGTATACATCTATCTTTGAACCTTTGGTCAGTTTGTCTATCTTTGCATTTAGTATAGCTTAAAAATGTCTTTTGTTGTCATGGTGAAGATACATAACCTAAAGTTTTATTGTAGCTGACCTGCCTAGTAGTTGTGAAGTGGTATTTCATTGTGGTTTTGATTTGTATTTTGCTATTGAATCATGATGTTAAACATCTTTTCATGTGCTTTTGGCCATTTGTATACCTTCTTTGGAGAAATGTTTATTCGAGTTCTTTGACCCATTTTAAAAATTGGTTTGTCTGTCTTTTTTGTTGCTAGCATGTAGAAATACAATTGATTTTGTACATTGACGTTGTATTAACCACACCTTAATTGCTTCACGTATAAATTTTCATACTGTGTAGATTCTTTGTGGTTTTCTAAGTATATAATCATGTTGTGATGTTGGTTTTATTTCTTTCTTTCCAGTCCTGAAGTCTTTCATTTCATTTACTTCCTTATTGCACTTGCCAATATTGAATACAGAAGGTGATAGTAGTTCCTGTCTCATTCCTGTGACCTTGGGAAGAAACCATTCAATATTTGACCATTGGTTAGCTTTGGGAAATTTTGGTAGATAGACTAGCATATTATGAAAGTTGTCTTATTAATATTTCTAGTTGCCAGTCATGACAAGGAGTTGACTTTTACCAAATGTTCTTCCTGTAGGTCATGAGATTTTTATTTTATTGTGGTGGATCATAATGATTGATTTTTAAATGTTAAGCCACCTTTGCATTCTTGGAATGAATACCACTTGATCATGATATATTACCTTTTTATCTATCTTTAAATTTGAAGAACTGGTATTTTGTTGTTTTTTAATCTACGCTTGTAAGAAATATTGACGTGAACCAGTCCCAGTGGCTCATGACTGCAACCCCAGCACATTAGGAGGCTGATGTGGGCAGATTGCTAGAGGCCAGGAGTTCAAGACCAGCCTGGGCAACATAGTGAGACCCCAATCTCTACAAAAACTACAGAAAAAAATACCTGGACATGGTAGTGCATGCCTGTAGTTCCAGCTACTTGGGAGGCTGAGGCAGGAGAATCACTTGAGTCTGGGAGGTCGAGGCTGGAGTGAGCTGAGACCCCACCACTGCACTCCAGCCTGGGCAACAGAGTGAGACTATGTCTCAAAAAATAAAATAAAATAAAATAAAATAAAATAAAATAAAATAAAATAAAATAAAAAAAGGCAAGGCAAGGCAAGGCAGGGC
>NW_016804678.1:176893-180851 GCF_001698545.2 Rhinopithecus bieti
ATGTCTCAAAAAATAAAATAAAATAAAATAAATTAAAATAAAATAAAATAAAATAAAATAAAAAAAGGCAAGGCAAGGCAAGGCAGGGCGGGGCGGGGTGGGGCAGGGGGAGGCAAAAAGAAAAGAAAAAAAGAAATATTGATGTGTCAAATACTTCCTTGTAACAAATGTCCTATTCAGGTTTTGGTGTAGCTTTCTCTTTCTTTCAACTTTTATTTTAGAAACAGAGGGTGCACATGCAGGTTTGATATATGAATATATGGCATCCAGGTAGCAAGCACAGTACCCAACGGAGTTTTTTCAACGCATTCCCCTATCCCCTCTACTGGTCTGCAGTGTCTGTTGTTCCCATTTTATGTGCATATGTGCTCAATGTTCAGCTCCCACTTGCAAGTGAGAACATGCAGTATCTGGTTTTCTGTTTCTGCCTTAATTCACTTAGGATTATGGCCTCTAGTCCACCCATGTTGCTGCAAAAGACATGCTTTCACTCTTTTTTTATGGTTGTGTAATATTCCATGGTGTATATGTACCACATTTTATTTATCCAATCCACCATTGTTGGGCACCTAAGTTGATTCCCTGTCACTGCTGTTGTGAATAGTCCAACAACAAATGTATGAGTGCATGTGTTTTTTTTCATATAATGATCTATTTTCCTCTGGGTATATACCCAGTAATGGGATTTCTGGGATGGATGGTAGTTCTAAGTTCTTTAAGAAATCTCTAAACTTTTCCTTAAGAAACTTCCACAGTGGCTGAACTAATTTACATTCCCACCCACAGTGTATAAGTGTTCTGTTTTCTCTATAGCCTCACCAGCACTGTTGTTCATTGACTTTTTAGTAATAGCTATTCTGACCAGTGTAAGATGATATCTCATTGTGATTTTGATTTGCATTTCTCTAATGATTAGTGATGAGGAATATTTTAATATTTTTGTTGGCTGCTTATATATCTTTTTTTGGGAAGTGGCTGCTCATGTCCTTTGCCCATTTTTCAATGGGGTTATTTGTTTTTTGCTTGTGGATTTGTTTAAGATTCTTATACATTCTGGATATTAGACCTTTGCCTGATGCGTAGTTTGCAAATATTTTCTCCCATTCTGTAGACTGTCTACTCTATTGATAGTTCTTTTGCTGTACAGAAGCTCTGTAGTTTAATTAGGTCTCACTTGTCAATCTTTGTTTTTGTCGCAATTGCTTTTGGGGACTTAGCCAAAAATTCTTTGCCAAGGCTGATGTCAAGAAGGGTATTTCCTAGGTTTTCTTCTAGAATTTTTATAGTTTGAGGTCTTACATTTAAACCTTTAATCCATCTTGAGTTAATTTTAGTATATGGCAAAAGAGTCCAGTTTCATTCTTCTGCATATGGCCAGCCAGCTATCCTAGCATCATTTATTGACTAGGGAGTCCTTTCCCTGTTGCTTGTTTTTGTGGGCGTTGTCAAAGATCAGTTGGTTGTAAGTGTGTGGATTTATTTTGGAGTTTTCTATTCCGTTCCATTGGTCTATGTGTCTGTTTTTGTACCAGTATCATGCTGTTATGGTTATTATGACCTGATAAAATAGTTTGAAGTCAGGGCGTGTGATGCCTCCAGCTTTCTTATTTTTCCTTAGGATTGCTTTGGCTATTCAGGCTTTTTATTGATTCCATGTGAATTTTAGAATAGTTTTTTCTAATTCTGTGAAGAACGATGTTGCTAGTTTCATATGAATAGCATTGAATCTGTAAATTGCCTCAGACTTTATGGACATTTTAACAATATTGAGTCTTCCAATCCATAAGCATGGAATGTTTTTCCATTTATTTGTGTAATCTCTGATTTCTTTCAGCAGTGTTTTGTAGTTCTCCCTGTAAATATCTTTCACCTCCTCAATTGGCTGTATTCATAGGTATTTCACTTTATTTGTGGCTACTGTAAATGGGATTGTGTACCTTGATTTGATTTTCAGCCTGGACATTATTGGTGTACAGAAATGCTATTGATTTTTGTACTTGATTTTGTATCCTGAAGTCTTCCTAAAATAGTTTATCAGTTCTAGCAGCCTTTTGGTGGAGCCTTTAAGCTTTTCTAGGTTTAGAATGATATTGTTGGTGAAGAGTTAGTTTGACTTCTTCTTTTCCTATTTGGATGCCTTTTATGTATTCCTCTTGCCTGATTGCTCTGGCTAGGACTTCCAGTATTATGTTGAATGTGAGTGGTGAGAGTGGGCATCCTTGTCTTGTTCTAATTCTTAGGGGAATGGTTCCAGCTTTTGCCTGTTCAGTATGATATTGGTTTTGGGTTTGTCATAGATGACTCTTATTATTTTGAGGTCTATTCCTTTGATGCCTCATCTGTTGAGGATTTTTATCATGAAGAGATGCTGGATTTTCTCCAAAGCTTTTTCTGTATCTATTGAGATGATCATATAGTTTTTGCTTTTAATTCTGTTTATGTGGCAAATCACATTTATTGATTTGTGTATGTTAAACCAGCCTTGCATCCCAAGAATAAAGCCCACTTAAGCATAGTATATTAACTTTTTGATGTGCTGCTGGATTTGGTTTGCTAGTATTTTGTTGAGGATTTTTGTGTCTATGTTCATCGGGGATATTGGCCTGAAGTTTTCTTTTTTTGTTATGTCTCTGCCAGATTTTGGTATTAGGCTGATTCTGGCTTCACAGAATGAGTTAGGTAGGATCTCCTTTTCAATTTTTTGGTAATACTTTCAATAGGATTGGTGTCATTACTTCTTTGTATGTCTGGTAGAATTCAGTATGAATCCGTCTGGCCCTGAGCTTTCCTTGGTTGGTAGTTTTTTTCATTACTGATTCAGTTTCAGAGTTCAATATTGGTCTATTACAGCATTTCAATCTTTTCCTGCTTCAGTCTTGGGAGATTGTGTGTTTCCAGGAATTTATCCATTTCCTCTAGATTTTCTCATTTGTGTGCATGTATTTGTTCACAGTATTCTCTAAGAATCTTTTCTAATTTCTGTGGATCGGTTGTAATGTCATCTTTGCCATTTCTGATTATACTTACTTGGATCTTCTCTTTTTGTATATTAATGTAGCTAGTGGTCTATTGATCTTGTTTATTTATTTATTTATTTATTTTTGAAAAACCAACTCTTGGTTTCATTGATCTTTTGTGTGGATTTTTGCATCTTAATTTCATTCAGTTCTCTAATTTTCACTTCTTTTCTTTGACTGGTTTTGGGGTTGGTTTGTTCTGTTTTTCTAGTTCCTTTAGGTGAAGTTAGTTTGTTAATTTGAGATCTTTCTATTTTCTTGATGAAGCCATTTAGTGCTATAAACTTTTCTCTTAACACTGCTTTAGCTGCATCTCAGAGATTCTGGCAAGAGGTTCCCCATATTCAGGGTTTCTTCTACTTTAAACCCCACCCCTCCTCCTTCTCCACTGGATCAAAAACTACTCCAACCAGTGAAACCTCCTCTGCCATTCTCTCTCTCTGGGAAGTGGCCAGGGTAAAAGGCATTGCTCACGTTCATGGCCCTTCTCCCTGTCTGATTTGTGGCAGATCGAACAGCTTCTGGGATCTTTCTCTAAAAATTCCTCTCATTATCACAGTGAATTCCTGCACATAACTCAATCCTTTAATTTAACTTGGCATAACATTTATATAATTCCAACTTCCACCCTTACCCTTAATAAAAAAGAGCACTTAGCTTAATTAAAATGGATATCCAAGAAGATATATTCAAAAGACCTTTATGTTTTTCTCTTCATAAATCTGGTTTTCCTGAAAAAAGTTTTTTTCTCAGTCAAAATTTCATTTCTCCACTCTGTCTTGCCACTTTTAATGCATGCATAAAAAACCCTAAAATAACTTCTAGTAGCCTGGAACTCCCTGGGAAAACAGAAAAGGTGCCACAAATCCCATTTTGGGAAAAATCTCTGTTTTCCTTATGGACCACCTGAAATTAAAGGTGAATAAGTACCTCTCAAAATC
>NW_016804678.1:183171-188515 GCF_001698545.2 Rhinopithecus bieti
AAAAAAAAAAAAAAAAAAAGTTGTCTTCATTGTACAAACATATTCATCGCTTTAACAAGATAATAAGGGAACAAAATTTAGAATGCAAGCTAAATAAGAATACTACCTCTATAAACATGTCCCTAAGATAAACCACAATTGGCAGCTAATTTACGTGTCTAGAAAAATCTCAGTTCCCACCAGTAAAAATATCCTCAGTGGCTAGTGCACCTTAAGAAAAATCTGGCATACTAAATAAATAATGTTCACGTGGGAGCCAGAAGCTGGGTAAGCCTTGCCTTTAGACTACTCTGTGACTACAAAAATAAAGCTAGCACTTTTAAAACTAGTAAGCCTTCACTTGTCAGTATCATAAAGAGTATTGCCCAACTAAACTTTGTTCCCACCTGTTCATTAGTTACTTATTTCTACCTAAACACTCACCTTGCGATTTTACCCAAGTGTTTAAAATAGAAAAAAACAGCATTATATTTCAGAGCTACTTCGCCCAAGTTACAAAATGTGTCAGTGTTTTTAGTTTCAAGTCACACACAAAAAAACTAAACATGTCTTACATTAAAGTGAAAAATTGCTAAAAGTTACCATTATAACATGTAATTAAAACTGCTAAACATGGATTTGCATGCAAGGTGTATAGAAACAGTAAAAAATGTTTTAGTTAAAATTATAAAAGGCATAAAATGTACATTTTGCTGAAGAATAATAAATTGTCTTAAAATTAAATAAAGTGAAAGGTTAAACAAATTGTAAAACATTGTAAAATTAATTCTGCAAAGAAAACTCTGTGTGTAAACACATTACCTAAACTCAAAAGGGTATCATATGTTTTTTTTCTGTCAATTAAACACTAAAATAAAAGCACCACAAGCTTTTCTTAAAATGCTAATCTACTCTTTAGCAAAACTTGTCAAGGGTTATAATGGGTATGTAAAAATCTTACTTCATGGTCAAACTGGTTAAAATTAAACAAAATTATCTATAAGGTTTCATTAAAATTAAGGTTAACATTAATAGCAAACTAATGTAAGGGTAAAATTTAACTTTCTCTCTTAAACACAATTTTCATATAATTGAAAATGTTAATAAATGGTTTTGGTTTTCCAGATTGTTATCTCATCATTTTGGCAAAACAAAACAAAACAAATGGAAAACAACTTATGATAATCTGAAGTTCTATTTCATAATATCAAAAGTTTTAAATTTTAAACGTATTTAACAGCCTTCTCAAAATCAAACTTTACTTTCAAGTTTGTTTTTCCTAACTCCTGGCTTTTGGGTGCTACATGGGGCCCCTGAAGCACCCAAAAAAGAGGTAAACAGGATTATTTGGCAACATAAAATTGCCAAAATAATGTCTAATATATTATATTTTAGGGAATATTATTAACATATGTTCCAAAACTGTATGGAATGTCTAAAGTTCTTATGTCTGAATATGTGCTATTAACCACAATTAAAGTTGTTATGTTGGGTTATTGTAAACCACAAAAATAACCAAATTTCTTTGTCAATTGTGTTTCTATCTGTATCCAAACTGGACATTTTGTTATTTACAGACAATTGTTATTTTGTTTTAATTCTCTTCAAAACATTGCTTGTATTCAAGCTGTGGAACTTTAACAAGTGCTCTCAAATGTGGGTTACTCATAACAACAAAACACACAGAACTCATAAAAAGCTAAAATGTTTATAAATATCAAGCAAAACAAAGGTTTATAAAATGGAATAAACTAATAAAAAACAAAACAAATTTTACCTTTTACTTAGAACACTGCTAATCTTTATCTTATTTTCAGAGTCAAGAAAACTTGTCTTAAGCTAGCTACAGCCTTTAACAACTAAGTAAAGTATACTCCTGTGAATAGAATTTAAAGCATGTTTGTTTCTCTCTGCCTAGTTCCTCTAGAATTTAAAAACTAGTTACAAGTAGGCCCAGCACGGTGGCTCACGCCTGTAATTCCAGCACTTTGGGAGGCTGAGGCGGGCGAATCATGAGGTCAAGAGATCAAGACAATCCTGGCTAACACAGTGAAACCCCGTCTCTACTAAAAATACAAAAAAAAAAAAAAAAAAAATTAGCCGGGCATAGTGGCAGGCGCCTGTGGTCCCAGCTATTTGGGAGGCTGAGGCAGGAGAATGGTGTAAACCCAGGAGGCGGAGCTTGCAGTGAGCTGAGATCTCACCACTGCACTGCAGCCTAGGCGACAGAGTGAGACTCTGTCTCAAAAAAAAGAAAAAACTAGTTATAAGTATACTTAAATTATGATATAGTTATAAGAATCTATTTTATNTGTCAATTGTGTTTCTAACTGTATCCAAGCTAGACATTTTGTTATTTACAGACAATTTTTATTTTGTTTTAATTATCTTCAAAACATGGTTTATATTCAAGCTGTGAAACTTTGACAAGTGCTCTCAAAGGCAAGTTTCTTACCACCACAACAACACAACAACAACAAACAAAACATACAGAACTCATAAAAAGCTAAAATGTTTGCAAATATCAAGCAAAATAAAAGTTAATAAAATGCACTAAACTAATAAAAAACAACAAGTTTTTACCTTTTCCTTAGAATGCTGCTAATCTTTATCTTATTTTTCAGAGTCAAGAAAACTGGACTTAAGCTAGCTACAGCCTTTAACAACTAAGTAAAGTATACTCCTGTTAATAGAATTTAAAGTGTGTTTTTTTCTCTTTGCCTAGTTCCTCTAGAATTTAAAAACTAGTTATAAATGTTCTTTTTTATTTTTTAAATTTTTTATTATACTTTAAGTTCTAGGGTATAAGTGTTCTTAAATGACAACACTATAGTTTGCACCAGTGCAGTAAGAATCTATTTTCTTTTGTAACAGAATACAATTGGAAAAACTGGTTATTTTACCAAGGCTTTGACTGGAATGGTGTGCTCTCCTCTAAGGAATCAAACTTAACTTATAAAGCCAATGAAACCCTTGGAAAACTGGCCTCATAGTTTGTGTGCACAGTCCCCATACAGGGTTTCTGACCTGTGGTAAGTAAAGAATGTCACTTTCTGACAGGCCAGGAACCCCAAGTTATCTTAAAACCTCAAAAGAAAAGGAATTCACCCAACTCATAAGTATTTAATGGTACAAATCCATGGCTGGGTTTGGCTTTAGTAAGTCTTATCTCAAATTCCTTCTATATAACAAAGTTCCATCAAAGCCGATTTAAAAGGCCTATGTAGCAAATAATTATTCTTGCTGCACTATNATTCCAGCTATGCTTGTTTATTAGGCCCTGAAAATTGTTTTCCTAGCTCCGTTCTTAAAGGGCCTCATTCGGAGGCCAATAATCCAATTTAAAAAATTAGCAAATGTAAATCTTATAACTACTGGATCTTCTTCTGGTTGTCTGTGTGGCTATATATATGTTATGAGTGCAGTGTCTATTAAAAGGAGCTCTGAGTAATTAATTGGCCTAAGAAAAATAAGCGATTAAATACATTTTATTTATTTATTTATTTATTTATTTATTTATTTATTTATTGAGACAGAGTCTTGCTCTGTCGCCAGGCTAGAGTGCAATGGCGCAATCTCGGCTCACTGCAACCTCTGCCTCCCTGGTTCAAGCGATTCTCCTTCCTCAGCCTCCTGAGTGGCTGGTACTACAGGTGCGCACCACCACCCTTAGCTAATTTTTGTATTTTTAGTGGAGACGGGGTTTCACCACGTTGGTCAGGGTGGTCATAATCTCCTGATCTCCTGACCTCGTGTCTGTCTGCCTCGGCTTCCCAAACTGCTGGGATTACAGGTGTGAGCCACCATGCCCAGCCTAAATCAAGTATTTTTAAGGAAAATGTTAAGCAAAGTAATACTGTGTATATTGCCATTTTACTTTATTCCTCTGTTAAAGCAAAATTGTGGGTTTTTTATTATGTGTGCGTGCTTTCGTTAGATGTCTTACTTAGCTGTGCTAAGATATACTAGTACTATTTATGGTTTAAGTTTTAATTCTTAAGTATTTCTCCAGCTCTGACATTGTTATTCAAAGACATGCTAAACTGTATTGCACAGTTCAAAATTTAATTACTTAAGCGATCAATCTAGGCATTGTTCTTGGTCTTTAATAGCAAACACAGAACATGTATATTATTACTATATTAATTTTTTTTTTTTTTCTGAGACAGAGTTTCGCTCTTGTTGCCCGGGCTGGAGTGCAATGGCACGATCTTGGCTCAATGCAACCTCCGTCTCCCAGGTTCAAGCAATTCTCCTGCCTCAGCCTCCTGAGTAGCTGGAATTACAGGCACATACCACCACACCTGGCTAATTTTTTCTATTTTTAGTAGAAATGGGGTTTCACCATGTTAGCCAGGCTGGTCTGGAACTCCTGACCTCGGGTGATCTGCCCGCCTTGGCCTCCCAAAATGCTGGGATTACGGGCGTGAGCCAACATATCCGGCCTCACTATATTAATTTTTAAAGGCTTTTCTTTGACATTTAAAACTGTGACAACAGATATTCACATTTAATGTTTATAGAAACTGAGCAATGTCTTTATTAATAATTTTATTATAAAATTTCATAAACCATGTTTTTCAAAATAAATTTATATCAAATCCAGCTTCCTCAAAATGCTAGTAGTTAAGTATGTCAATATACTAAATAAATCATTCACTTGTACCCATGGAGAAAATTTAATTTTACTGCCCTTCACAATGAAAAAAAAATCTTTCATTTTAAAAATTAAATTAAAAAATGTTACATAAGTTGGCACTTTAGTAGTGTATACACTAGCATTGGTTTATACACCTCTTTTGCCACTGAGGAATTCAAGTTAAAATGTCCCTCAGTCGTATAGCTCTAAAATATATCTTTCATTCATAATTTCTGCTCAGACAATTAAATAGTTTGAGTCATTTTCATTTATACTATAAAACAAAAGCAAACTAGTCCAGTTTAATTTTTTATACTTAAAATATTGCACATTTTCTAGATATGAGTCATTCAGATTAGTATCTATGTAGGTTCAGTCAAATCCAACCATAAATTCAAGTTATTATACTCTATAACTCTATAAAATACATAGAAGTATTATTACTTTGCCTTTATAACAAAACCCAAGAGTCTGTTTCAATTTATAAATTCAGCATTTAAACAAAAAGATTTTAGTTCCCAAAGTTCTAAAAAAATGACAAAACAATAAGGAGAAAAGGAACCAGGGCTTAGTACCACATATTTTTCTCTTGGGATTGTAAGGTAGTCTCCTTCTTTTCAGAACACTTTATTATATTTCACTTATAGACCTGATTTTCTGTGTCAAAGTATAATTCTCATGCTGAAGAAGTAACCTAAAAGGCAAAAAAAAAAAAAAAAAAAAAAA
>NW_016804678.1:191055-273545 GCF_001698545.2 Rhinopithecus bieti
TAACAAATAATTATTCTTGCTGCACTATATACAAATAATTAAGCCAAGTATAATAAAGCAAACCAGTCCTACCATAAATTGTCTTTTAATAAAAATAGGAAACTGAAAAGTAAAAATTATGTTTCAAAACTGTAGCATACCTGTTGGTAAATTCTAGTCTTGCCTAATGTTTTTCAATTTTTATTATCTTCTACAGTTTAAATTATATCTGTTACAGAAATCAACTCCTGGATACATCACACTCAGGTCAAAGCCTAAAAGAGCTAAGAAAGCAACCCCTAGCAGCCCAGAAAATGTCCTATTAATGTAAAAAAAAAAAAAAAGAAAAAAAAAAAAAGAAATCTTAAGCTAAAATCATAAAAGTTAAGTAACTAAGTAAAATGACTCATTTTACTCAGTCTCAACCCTACCTCACCAAATACTTTTTGTTGTTTCTACCTCTCCTTTTAAGCCAACTATTAAAACCTTTTTTAATGAAAATTATTTACTATGACACCCTCGCGGGAATGGCTGTACTATTTGCAGTAGCACTGTGTACCCTCAGAGTGGAATCCTGGACAGAGAATCTCAATTACTGTAGCATTCTGCTTAAGTATTATCCTCATAGCAGGAATAACAGTTACTAACAAAAAATAACACATGGGTCTTTCCAAACATGCACCTCTGCCTGTCATTAAAAGAAAAAAAAAAAGTTGCTTCTGTCTCAGGCCTACTAAAAAACGCTGCTGAAAAGCCTAGGACTAATGTTTTACTCTGTTTAATTAACCTTTTTCAAAAATTTTTAACCGACAGAATCATGGCCATTTCGCAGACAACTACCCCAAAACATTGACAAATGGTGTTGCTCCTGCAGTCAAACCAAGACCAAAACACTCTCTGCCCCGCATCAGCAGGAAGTAGCCAGAAAGAACAGGTCCCCCCTTGTTTTTTATACCCATAGGGTCTGGAATGACAGAGCAGGAGCACTGTCATCTCAGACAAATAGCGCCACTTTAAATTCCAGCTCCCTTTCTAGCCTCATGCGTTTCAAGGAAATCACTTCTCTTCTAACTACAAGCAGCCAGAAAGAGCTGACAGCAAAACACAGATAAGACAGCTGGGATACAGAGGGAAGTCGGGGGAAAGTCTCTTGGGTAACTGCCAGGCTTCACCCTCATAAAATGGGCCCCAGTAAAACAGTGGGCCTTAATAATAAGGAATAAGCACATTCCTTTTCCTTCAGGGACACTAAGATAGGAAAGCTAAAAGCAGACTCTTGGTTGGGCGCGGCGATGGCTCATGCCTGTAATCTCAGCACTTTGGGAAGCTGAGGCAGGCGGATCACGAGGTCAGGAGATCGAGACCATCCTGGCTAACACAGTGAAACCCCACCTCTACTAAAAATATGAAAAATTAGCCAGGTGTGGTGGTGCATGCCTGTAGTCCCAGCTACTCAGGAGGCTGAGGCAGGAGAATCACTTGAACCCTGGAGGTGGAGGTTGCAGTGAGCCGAGATGGCATCATTGCACTCCAGCCTGGTGACAGAGCAAGACTCTGTCTCAATAAATAAATAAGTAAAAGCGGACTGGGGGACTATACCTGCACTTCAGGAAAAATGTATGAAAACAGGTGCACAACTCTCCCTCCCAGGTAGGCACAACCAAGAGACACAGAAGCAGTCCAAGCCTCTGATAAACTCTCCCACCCTGAATCCTTAAAAACTCTTAGTCTGTAAGAGAGTGTGCCTCTGACCTAACTCAGTCAGAAGCTCCTCTCGGGTTTGTTTTCTCTTAAATAAATGTCTTAGCTGGCAAGTCAGCTTTTGTATTTTTTTCCTCTTTCTTTAATTCTTACAGTTCTCACACTTAGAATTGGAGAAAATCCCCTTCTGTTTTGGCTGGAGGCAAGGAAAGCAGTCATTTTTTTTTTTCTCAAGAAATCTACCCTCATAGAAACTATTATACCAGAACCTAAGTGAATGGACACCCAGGGCCTAACTAACCTAAGTGATGAGGAAACCCCAATCCAGCCCCTCTAGCCTTTCTCATCACCTAAAAGGGACAGGAGTGAGAAACACCTGTGAAGGTCACAGCCCAGGGGCGCAGGCTCGCTGAAACACTAAGACCTAATTGTAGGACTGTAAAACACTTCCCCCAACCAAAACACCTTACCCCTACACCCACAGGGCTCCAGTATAGTAAGGGGATTACGGATAAGAGAACTGCAAGCCAGAGCCTATTTAAGGAGTCTCTAGGAAAATCCAAAGACAGTAGGGTAGACAAAAACAAGAAGATGAAGAGAGAAAATTATATCCTCTGACACCCACAGCTATAGCAAATAGTAAACACATTCTAACTCCTAGACAGGTAAATATCAAACCTCACACTAAAGGCCTATCTACCTCAGTACCTTTCACCCAATACATTGTATCTGATTTTCCACAAAACAATTACAAGATATATAAAAGACAAAAACACAGTTTGCAAAGATGAAACAAGCACCTAAACCAGAATCAGATATAGAAGCAATGTTGAAATTTTCAGATGGAAAATTTTAAATGATAATTAAAATGCTAAGAGCTCTAATGGAAAATGTAGAGAACATGTAAGAACAAATTGGTCACGTAAGCAGAGAGATGGAAACTAAGAAAAAAATCAAAAAAATTCTAGAAATAAAAACCCTGTGATAAATGCGAAGAATATCTTTAATAGGTTTATCAATAGACTGGATACAACTGAGGAAATAATCAATGAGATGGATGAAATATCAATAGAAACTTCCCAAACTGAAATGCAAAGAGAAAAATAGAATAAAAAAGACAAAACAGAATATCCAAGAATGGTGGGACAATTGCAATAGGTGTAAATCCTTGTAATAGGGATATCAGATGGAATAAAAAAAAAGAGAGGAAAAGAGAAAGGAATAGTAAAAATATTTGAAGTGATAATGACTGAGAATTTTCCAAAATTAAAGATAGACACCAAACCAAGATCCAGGCAGCTCAGAGGAAACCAAATAGGATAAAGATGATCCCCGACCCCAAAATCTATACTTAGGCATATCATATTCAAACTGCAAAAAATAGAAGACAAAGAGAAAATCTTCAGTGAAGCCAGGGAGAGGCAGGGCAGGACATCCCTATAGAGGGAGAGAGATGAGGATTACATCATACTTCTCTTCATAAACCATGCAATCAGGAATAGAATAGAAAGAAATATTTAAAGAATTGAAACATTCCATCAACTTAGAACTAACTAGATTCCATCTGTATGCAGTAAAATTGTCCTTCAAAAGTGGAGGAGAAAGACTTCTCAAACAAAAATCGAAGGAATTTGTCACCAGTAAACTGCCTTACAAGATATGTTAAAAGAAGTTATTCAGAAGAAAAGGAAAATTGAACAAGTCAGAAACTCAGATCAACATACAAAAGAGTATTAGAAAGAAATAAAGGTGAAATGAATTTTTTTCTTATTCTTAAGCTGAGAGATAACAATTTGTTCAAAATAATAATTGCAACAATGTGTTCAGTGATCATAGCTTATGGATAAGTGAAATGAATGACAGCAGTAATAATAAGGCATGGGAGGGAGGAATCAGGAATACTCTGCAATAAGGCCCTTACACTACCCATAAAGTGTACGGTGTTATTTGAAAGCAGACTTAAATTAGTTTTAAGTGTATATTGCAAACTGTAAGTCAACCACTAAAAAAGCAACAACAAAAAAGTAAAATTGATATGCTAAGAGAGAAAAGAAAATGGAATCATACAAAATGCTCAGTTAAGATCAGAAAAGGCAGAAAAAAGTGTGGAAGAAAAATGAAACAAAGGGCAAATAGAAAACAATAGTAAATATGGTAGCTATTAATCCAACTATATCAAAAATCACTTTAAATATCAATGGTCTGAATATACCAATTAAAACGTGACAGAGTGAATAAAGAATCATGACCTAACTATATGTTGTCTACAAGAAACCCATTTCGACATAAAAACCAGATAGATTAAAAACAAAGGGATGGAGAAAGATATATCCTGCTACCACTAATCAAAAGAAATATGGAGTTGTTCTATTAACTTCAAATAAGGCAGACTTCAGAGAAAGGAAAATTATTAGGAATAAAGAGGAGCACTACACAATGGTAAAGGGGTCAATTATCCCAGCAGACCTAATACTCCTCAATGTATATGTGCCTAACAATGGAGCGCTAAAATGTGTAAAGCAAAAACTGATAGAATTCCAAGGAGAAATAGATGAATCCACTATTATTACAGTTGGAGACATCAACACCTCTCTGTCAGTCCCCATCCATTTTTTTTGAGGCAGAGTTTTGCTCTTGTTGCCCAGGCTGGAGTGCAGTGGTGTGATCTCGGCTCACCGCAACCCCCACCTCCCGGGTTCAAGCAGTTCTCCTGCCTCAGCCTTCCGAGTAGCTAGGATTACAGGCATGTGCCACCACACCCGGCTAATTTTGTATTTTTAGTAGAGACGGGGTTTCTCCACGTTTGTCAGGCTGGTCTCGAACTCCTGACCTCAGGTGATCTGCTCGCCTCAGCCTCCTAAAGTGCTGGGATTACAGGCATGAGCCACCGCACCTGGCCAGTCCCCACTAACTGATAGATCCAGCAGGTTGGAAATCAGTAAGGACATAGTTGAATTGAATAGCACCATCAATTAAGTGTATCTAATTGGCATTTATAGAATACTTCATCCAACAACAGCAGAATACACATTCTTCTCAAGCTCACATAGAATATTCATCAAGACAGACCACATTCTGTGCCATAAAACACACAACAACAAATATCAATTATTTCTATGATGGAGAGTACTTGGATCACAACAGAATCACTAGAAATCAATAACAGAAAGAACTCTGACAAACATTTTAAAAATGGAAACTAAATGACACACTTCTAAACAACATGTAAACAGACCAAAGAATACATCTCAAGAAAAAATTTAAAATATTTCAAACTAAATTAAAATGAAAATATAACATCAAAATTTATGGGATGCTGCTAAAGTAGTGTTTAGAGAGAAATTTAGAGCACTGAATGCATATATTGTTAAAGAAGAAAGAGCTAAAAGCAAGCTTCCAAATTAGGAAACTAGAAAAAGAAGAGCAAATTAAATCCAAAATAAGCAGAAGAAAGGAAATAATAAAAACTACAGCAGGACCTGTGAAATTGAAAACACGTTGTCAATAGGGAAAATCAATAAAACCTAAAGTTGGTTCCTTGAAAAGATGAATAAAATTGATACACCTCTAGCCAGGTTAACTAAGAAGACGAAGGGAGAAGACTCAAATTACTAATATCAAAAATGAAAGAAGGGCCATCAATACTGATCCTATGGTCATTAAAAGGATAATAAAGTACTAGTATGAATAACTCTATATCAACAAATTTGGTAAGTGAAATGAAATGAAACAATTCCTTGAAAGCACAATGTTCCAAAACTCACACAAAGAGAAATAGATAGGCTGAATAGGCCTATACTGATTAAAGAACAGGAGCCTATAACCAGTAGCCTTCCAAAATAGAAAGCACTAGAGTTAATGAATATGACCAAACATTTAGGAAAGAAACTATGCCAATTCTCTATGGTCTCTTTCAAAAAATAGAAGTAGAGGAAATTCTCTAATTCTCTCGGGCCAGAATTACCATAGTACCAAAACCAGAAACATGACAAGAAAGGAAACTAACAGACCAATATTTATCATAAACAAAGACGTTAAAATCCTCAAAAAAAATCAGCAATTAAATCCAACAATGTTTAAAAAGAATTATGCATAACCACCACATGGGATTTATTCTAGGTTAAACATTTGAAAATCAATTAATGTAACCCATCACATGAATAGGCTAAGGAAGAATTATATGATCACATCAATAGACCCAGAAAATGCATTTGACAAAAATCTAACATCCATTTATGAAAAGAGCTTTCAGCAAACTAGTAATAAATGGAAACTTAACTTGATAAAGAAGATCTATGAAAAACCTACAGCTAACATCATACTTAATGGAGAGAAATTGGAAGATTTTCCCCTAAGATCAGAAATAAGGCAAGGATGTTCCCTTTCACCTTTCCTATTCAACATTATACTGGAAGTCCTGGCTAATGTAATTAGAAAAGAAAAGAAAATGAAAAGTCTGTAGCTTGGAAAGGAAGAAATAAATTGTCCTTGTTCTCAAAAAACGTAATTGGCTATGTGGAAAATGCCAACAAAGCAACAGAAAACTGGAAATAATAAGTTATTCTACCAAAGTTGCTGGATGTAAAGTTATGGTTAATATATAAAAATCTATTACTTTCTTATATACTGGCAATAAGCAACTGGAATTTGAGATTAAAAACACAAAACCATTTACATTAGCACCAAAAAGTGAATTACTTATACATAAATCTAGAATATGTCAGGATCTATGTGAGAATAACCATAATTGATGAAAACATAAAAATATGTATAAATAAATGAAGAGATATTACATGTTCATGGATAGAGAAACTCAATACTGTCCAGATGTCAGTTCTTTCCAACTTTATCTATAGATTCAATGCAATCCCAATCAAAACCCCAGCAGTTATTTGTGGATATCAACAAACTGATTCTCAAGTTTATATGGAGAGACAAAAGGCCTGGAATAGTAAACACAATATTGAAGAAGAACGAAGTTAGAGGACTGATACTGTCTGTCCCCAGTACTTTACTATAAAGCTACAGTAATCAAGAGAGTGTGGTATTGGCAGAATAATAGCCAGATAGACCAATGGAACAGAATAGAGAGCTCAGAAGTAAACTCACATCAATACAGTCAACTGATCTTTGACAAAGAGACAAAGGCAAGACAATGGAGAAAATCTGCATTGCACAAAATCACACCAAAATCTGCTGATGTTTATAGCATCTTTATTTGTAACTGCCAAAACTTGGATTTGACTTTTTAGATACAACAACAGCACAATTCATGGAGGAAAAAAAATGGTACATTAGACTTCATTAAAATTTAAAACTTCTGCTCTGCAAAAGACACTGTTAAGAGAATGAAAAGACAAGCCATGGTTGGGGAGAAAAGACATCTGTTAAAGCACTTATCCAAAATAGACAAAGAACTATTAAAACTCAACAGTAAAACAAACAACCCACTTTTAAGATGGGCAAAGTAAATTAACAGACACCTCACAGAAGAAGATATACAGATGGCAGATAAGCATTTAAAAAGATGCTCAACACTGTAAGTCATTACAGATTGCAAATTAAAATATAACAATGAGACACTACTATATGCACATTAGAAGAGTTAAATTCAGAGCACTAACAACAAATGCTGACAAGGCTGTGGAGCAACAGGAACTCTCATGTATTACTGGTAGAAATGAAAAATGATGCCACCACTATGGAAAAAGGTTTGGTAGTTTCTTATAACCCAAAACATACTTTTACCATATGATCCATCAATCACTCTTGACATTTACTCAAATAAGAAGAAAACTAATGTCCACACAAAAACCTGCACACAAATGTTGATAGCAGCTTTATTTGCTGCTAAAACTTGGAAGCAACCAAGATATCCTTTAGTATATGAATAGAGAAATAAACTGTGGTACATTCACATTCATACAACAGAATGTAAGTCAGTGATCAAAAGAAATGAATTATCAAGTCACAGAAAGACATGGAGGACGCTTAAATGCATTTTGCTAAGTGAAAGAAGCCAGTCTGGAAAGGCTACATACCACATGATTCACACATACTATATGACATTCTAGAAAAGGCAAAACTACAAAGGCAGTAACCAGTGTTTGCCAGGGATAGGTAGGGGGGTTTGGGGGTGGATAGGTAGAGCATAGCAGAGTTTTAGGGCAGTGAAACTATTCTCTATGATACCGTAACGCTGGATACACATCATTATATGTTTGTCCAAAACCATAGAATGTACAGCACCAAGAGGGAATTCTAACGTAAATTATGGACTTTCATTAATAACATTGTATCAATATCGGCTCACCAAGTATAACAAAATTGGCCAGGCCTGGTGGCTCACACCTGTAATCCCAGCACTTTGGGAAGCCAGGGCGGTCCGATCATTTGAGGCCAGGAGTTCAAAACCAGCCTGGCTAACATAGTAAAACCCTGTCTCTACTATTATAAAAATACAATAATTAGTTGGGCATGGTGGTGCACCTGTAATCCCAGCTACTCGAGAGGCTGAGGCACAAGAATTGTTTGAACCCGGGAGGCAGAGACTACAGTGAGCTGAGATTGTGCCACTGCATTCCACCCTAGGCAACAGAGCAAGACTGTGTCAAAAAGGAAAAAAAAAAGGCATAACAAAAATATCATCTCAATGCACGATGTTAAAAATAGGGGAGGCCAGGCCTAGTGGTTCATGCCTGTAATCCCAGCACTTTGGGAGGCCAAGGCAGAAGATGACTTGAGCCCTTGAGTTCAAGACCAGCCTGGGCAACAAAGTGAGACCCATCTCTACAAAAAAATTTTAAAATTAGCCAGGCGTGGTTGTGCATGCCTGTAGTCCCACTACTTGGGAGGCTGAGGCATGAGAATCACTTGAGCCCAGGAGTTCAAGGCTGCAGTATGCTGTGTTCGTGCCACTGCACTCTAGCCTGGGCAACAAAGTGAGACCCTGTCTCAAAAAAACAGAAAAAAAAAAAAAAAAAATGAAAGGAAAAGAATAGAAAGAGAAATAGGAGGAAGTATGCAGGGAGGGACAGACTGAGAATATGGGAACTCGGCACTCGGTCCTCAATTTTTCTGTAAACCTAAAAGTGCTCTAAAAATGTCTATTAATTGAAATAAATGAATATTTATTTATATATAGAATATTTAATCTATAGTTCACATCGTACTCCCAAATGCAGTCCAATCGGGTTAAAAATTAATACTTGAAAATCAAATATAAGAAGAAAACATTAAATTATTAGAAAATATTGGTAAATATTGGATTATACAAACCTGACACTGTCAAAACACCCCAACAAGTAACAAACCACAATAATTTTGTAAGGCTTAAGTTTGTGTGTGTGTGTGTGTGTGTATGTGTGTGCATGTGTGTGTTTATTTGCAGGGTAAAATCCTAGAAGAATTTACACTGAAATGTTGAAAATCACTGGGTAAAGGGTTTTGGGTTTCAGAGGTTTTTGACGACTGTAATTGTTTTGTTTTCTTAACAGAATGTTCTTTTGTACGTTGCACATGATTACTTCTGAAAATAAATAAATAAATAAATAAATAAATAAATAAATAAAAGAGTATGTCGTTCCCCCCCTGCAGGGAGGCAGAGTCCAGGTGACCACCAAGGGGCTGTTGTCACAGTCCAGGGAAAGCGAGCATGACAGACACAGAAGCCTAGGGAGGGGCCTCAGTCAGGCTTGCCCTTTGGCCCCAGAAAGAGCAGGTGCCTCCAGGGAGAGGGGCTGGAAAGAGCCCAGAGAGCCCCTTGTGGGCCCTATGGACGGCCTCCAGGCCTCTGCCTCCTCCCCCCATCATTGTTGCTCAATGTCTTTTCACTTGGTGGTGTGGAGACATTGGGAGGCTTCCTAGGCCTTCCAACCCTCCTACCCAATTCCCAGCCCAGGCCTGGCTCTCCAGGACCCAGCTTCTAGTCCCTGTGAGGCTGGGCCACCCTGCAGGACTGCAGCTCTGGGCCCTCTGTTCTGGTGCTGGGGTCCTGGGGCCTATGAACGCAGCTCTAGCACCGAGCAGAGGCTCGGCCCAGAGGCCAGCATTCCGCTGCAAGGTGTCTCACTTCCCCGTTGCCCTTTGGAGAGCCCAAGGCTGACCCCTCTCCTGCACTCAGCCTTTTTGGTCTGGCACTTGGCAGGGAGGCCACTTTGTCCCTTGGGGGTCATGCTCTACCCGCTTTCTCTCCCACAGCCCTCGGAACAGGCAACAGGACCCATCCAGAGACCTGACCCTCTGGACCTTAGGCCTCAGGCCAACCCTGAGTAAATCCATCTTTGAGCCTCAGTCTCCTTTTCTCTATAAGGGACGCCACACCATTGTCTCCCCCCATGGCCGTGAGAGTTAACGCTAACAAGAACACAGCAGCCGGCGGAGAGTGACAGCTCACGCCTATAACCCCAGCACTTTGGGAGGCTGATCACGAGGTCAAGCAATCAAGACCAACCTGGCCCACATAGTAAAACCTCGTCTCTGCCAAAAATACAAAAATTAGCTGGGTGTGGTGGCACTTGCCTGTAGTCCCAGCTACTCCAGAGGCAGAGGCAGGAGAATTACTTGAACCCGGGAGGCGAAGGTTGCATTGAGCCGAGATCCTGCCACTGCTCTCCAGCCTGGGCGACAGAGCGAGACTCTGTCACAAACAAACAAACAAACAAACAGCAGCCAACATTCTCCGAGGGTTTCCTAGGGCCAGGCGCGGGGCAACCTCATGTAATTCTCATGTAACCTTGGGAGGCAGCCACTACTGTTCATTGCCCCTCCGATTTTAGAGACAAGAAACTAAGATTCAGAACACAAGAAACTTGCCCAAGGTCAAGGAGAAGTGGAGGCGTGGGGAGGAAGCAAAGTCACCTGACACCAGTGTCCAAGCCTCCAAGTCTGAGACTCCTGATTAAATTCCGTCTCCGTCTGCACTTTGGGAAGATTCTTTCCTCTCCTAGGCAAGTGCCCGCGGGGCCTGAGCTCTTGATAGCGGGGCCCCAGGAGCCACGTTGTCGGGTCTGCTATCCGGCCTTCCTCTGCACACGACCGCCCACTTGAGCGCAGTGGCTGGAGCTGGGACTACAGCGCAGCCCCTGAGCGCGCACGCGGACCCCTCCAATCACAAGAGGCCCTCGTGCCAGGCCCCCAGATTTGGCCAATCAGGGAAGACGTTTCCCTGTCCCAGCATGGGGTCGAGGGACCCAGGAAACAGGTAGTCCCTAGTCACAAATCATCGTGTCACCTTCGGCTGGTCCCTGTCTCTTATCGAACCTCTGTTTTCTCTTCCATAAGCCGGACCAGTAGTGCCCACCCCACAGGATGGCGCCGGCTCCGTAAGGGCCCCACCACCGCGGCCGGCCAGATCCTCGGCGGGCCAGTCCTGGCGCTGCGGTCCTTTAGCCTGGTGACCCCTGGCCAGGTTCAGGCTCAATTGCTCCAAAGAACTCCGGACCCGTACCCCGAGCCCTGCGTCCCAGCGGCGAAGTTTATGGGCCCCGCAGGAGCCCTTGCGGTGAAAACCGAGTCCTGGAGCCCTCGGAGCCCCCGGAGCCGCGGGAGACCCCGGAGCCGCAGCCAGGGCAGCCTCCCTTCCACCCGGCGTCCGGCGCTTTCGAGAGAGCAGAAACTCACCGCGCGCAGGAGTTGGTGCGGGCGTCGCCGGCAGGTTAGACTTCTGTGAGCCGCAGCCCCGAAACTGGGGTTGGTGCCGACCCGTCCTGATAGCCAGGAGGTGGGACCGGTCCCCGCCAGTCCGCGAGCTCTGGTTAAGACCGGAGCCCGTGAGGGGTGGGGCGCGGGGCGGGCTGAGAGTCAGCCGAGTTGGGGCGGCGCTCACTGGTGGTGGGACTGTGGCGGGAGCTCCGCGCACCCTCTCCGGGCCGGTCTATAAATGCCATGTAAAAGCCTACCCCGCAGGGGCCTGCGCTCCTTCCCGCTTAGGTCAAGAAGACTTGCTGTGGACCCTTTTAGAATTCCCAGGGCTTTGAGAAGGCCCAAGCACCCAGAAAGGCTGGCAGTTCTGAGCACTGGCAAGGGTAAGTGGGCCAGAAGAGACCCTCGCCAAGCCGGTGACTCACTCACTCACTCACTCACTCACTCACTCTCACTCACTCTTGGTGGGCCAAGTACCTGCCATGTGCTATGAACACAGCAGAGCCAAACAAGACGCTGCCCTCCGGGAATTTGCAGCTCCTTGCAGAGGCGGCCCCTTAGACAGCAGCTGCGCATCCGGCTGGATAGCGGCGCTTCTGCCCGCCCAATGCCTACCCGCCTCTCCGAGAGAAAAACAGCCCCTGGTTTTCTCTCTGCAATTCCCCTTCTCCACTCTCTCTTCCACCCAGTCCTGGTGCCGCAGACCCCTCCCCCTGCTTCCCAGGGATCCTGGCCAGCCCCGTCTCAGGCAAGGCCATGTAGAATGCCGGGAGTGATAACGGCGTATTGTTCCTGACTGCAAGCCTGTGTCCAGGCGACTCCTTCTCCTGGAATGCCCTTCCCACCACACCTGCGGCCGCACTGCTCCGTGCCCTGCTAAGCCTCACTTCTTTTGAGGCGTCCCTCTTGCTGAGCCCTAGCCACCTGGCCCTCTGCTCAGTGCCTGAACACATCAGGCTTGCTGCAGCTCCTGCCTTTACCTCTCTATCTGTAGTGTTCTTTCAGAGCCTGCTCCCATATGGTATCACATATCAGATATCTGATGCAGAGCCTTAGAGAGGCTGTTCCAGGTCACACAAACTAAGGAAGTCCCTCAGCCACTCCCTGTCACATCACCCTGTTCTATTTCCTTCACAGCACTTAATTGTATATCTGATATTTCCTTGTTTCTTTGTTTGTTCATTATCTGTCTCTTCCACTAGACTGTAAGCTCTTTGAGGGCAGGAAATTTGCCAGATGTATTCACTGCTGCATCCCCAGTACACAGTGATGGCTTGTAGCAGTTGCTAAATAAATGTTTGTTGAATGGCTTGCTTAATGCATGTATTTTGCTCACGTAAGCCAGTATGGACACCCAGGATTGAGGTGGCCTGTGCCTGCCGATCCACAGGCCTGTTTTCAGGCACTGTCCCCTTGTTCTTTAAGCTCCAGCTTGCAGGTATCCCCGCTGTCCCTCATATCTGTGGAACTTCTCAACTCATAAAGTTTCCACGTGAGGTTCATCTTTGTCCAGACAACCCCTCCCATTCTTCAGGAAGTTCCTACTAAAATGCCATGACTTCAGGGAAACTTTCCCTAGCCTCAGCCTTACTAGGACAGATTCCTCCATTATGCGATCACAGAGAGGCCTGTAATTTTTCTTCATGAACCTCTCTCAACTGTTTTGTTGTTGTTGTTGTTGTTGTTGTTGTTTTTTGAGGTAGAGTCTCACTCTGTTGCCCAGACTGGAGTCCAATGGTGCAATCTTGGCTCACTGGACCCTCTGCCTCCTAGGTTCGAGTGATTCTCCTGCCTTAGCCTCCCGAGTAGCTGGGATTACAGGCATGCACCACCACACCTGGCTAATTTTTGTATTTTTAGTAGAGGTTTCACTGGGGTTTCACCATGTTGGCCAGGCTGGTCTCAAACTCCTGATGTCAGATGATCCACCTACCTCAACCTCCCAAAGTGCTGAGATCACATGCATGAGCCACTGCACCCGGCCTTCAACTGCAATTTTATCACTGTTTCTGGGATTGCTTGATTAACATGTCTCTGGACAATGATGGCAAAGACTAGCTTATTCTCCTGGGAAGTCCCCAGGGCCGAATGCATGCCCTGTGTGTGGAAGGTGCACCACGCAATCTGTAGGATAACTGACTGTCAGGGGTCTGCAGTGGGAAAGTGGTGTGTTCTGAGCTTGGGAGCTAAAATAGAGAAGGCAGATGGGCGACAGGAACTACTGAATCAATGGCTTGGAGGTTGGACACCCCAAAAAGATGTATTAGGAAATCAGAGAAGAATCCATACTCTTAGAGGTATGGAGCAGAAGAGGAGGGAAATTTAAGCAGAAACTGTTCTGAAACCATATGGTTTCAGAGTAGAAAATGTACCAGATGAACTAGGGGATCTGGTTAAGAAGATTGTTGAAGGTGCCTCCTCCTGGCTTCTTCTTGTTGCTTATACTAAAATGTAAGAGAAGGAACATAAGTCAAAAGAAGGATTGTTAAATAAAAAGGAACCAGAACCTGGGTTGTGAAAATGTCCAGCTTCTCCAGATGTCATCTGATGCTAAAACTAACAAATGGCTTCCAGGCAAAGAGCAAATGCAGCCCGGAGCCAGGAAGACGGCCTAAAGATGAAGCCAAGGGTATGGCCATGAGATCTTTTGTAAAATCTTCAAAGAGATCAAATGGACACCTCAGAATATTTTGTTAAATAGTAGGATTTCTAAGAAGCTTACAGTTGTCCTTGACAGCTGTCTCAGCAGAAGCCCAAGGGAGAGACAGGCTTTCCTCAAAGAGATGTGTGGGTTTGACAGTTGTCTAAAGGCATGAACCTCAGTGAGATCTACAGGAGACATGTAACATTTTTAAAAGAATTGTATTAGCAAAACAGTGTAGACTTAGACTGAAAGGGTCAGAGACAATATAAAATGAAAACAGATCTGCAGATTCCTCCAAATTCTGGGAGGAAGCAAGCTAAGAAACTACACAGATATGAACCTGGGCTACATTTCATGGAAAAGAAGGGATGACTTGCGGAACAGAACAAAAAACCCACAGGGTGGAGCCAAGACCATGGAGAATCACTCTGGGGCCAGAGTCAGACTAAGTACTATTCAAGGAACTTTCAGGACCTACCCAGGAAGATTTTAGCATTGTCGTGGACTAGTGACTCCTGCATGCCTCCCATCCTTGTCCCCTTTGGAGCAGGCACATCTACAGTGGTTATCCTATGCCTGTCCCACCAGTGTATGTCAGGTCGGTGCAGCGGGGGAGGCACAGTTAATTTGTCTCTAGAATTCCCAAGTCTGCAGATTTAGAACAACCCTACTCAAGGAGCTACACTTGAGGGAATAATACCCCAGGTGCTTCACCTACATCAAAGCCTGATTTAGATGCAGAGATTCTGGACATTGAGCTGATTCTACAGTGGGATGAGGATTTGAGGGGATGTTTGGAGGGCAAATGTATTTTGCATGTGGAAGGATGTAAATAATTTGTGACCATTAGGTGGACTGTGGTCATTTTAAAACTCTTTGATGCTCTTCCATTCAAGGAGTAGCACATAATTCCTCTGCCTTTGAGTGTAGGCTGAACGTAGTGACTTCCTTTTAACAAACGAAAGATGGTGAAAGTAACTGTGTGATTTCCGAATCCATCCTTTCATAGATCAGATAGAGAAGCTGAGGGTTGAGGTCAGAGAGTGGCAGAAGCCAGCTTGTCCCTGTCCCAAGACTATATGACACTCTCTGAACGAGTCCCACTGAAACCCTCCTTTGCCAGTTCAGTTCACTGTGCCGGGAATGCCCTTTTTCTTGAAGCCACCAGCTGAGCCCTGCCTGTTCCCCAGGGATGGGCTTGTGCATCATCTCCTTTGGGAAGCCTGATCCCAGCCTTCTCCTTGGGAATTCCCTCACTCACAGCACAGACCACACTCTAATGCAGCTGTTTATATGTGTGTCTGTCTCCTTCTCAACTGCAACACCTCTGAGGGCAGGGACAGGGCCTGTTTCATCTGTGTATCCCACAGCCCTATGTAGGCCCTGATGCAGGAGAGGCACCTGCAGTGAGAGTGGCTGAATAAGCCCTGCAGAGAGAGCCTCTGCCCAGGCTTTCCGAAGGGCCCTGGTGGCTAAGTCCTACCAGGGAAAGCAGTGTGCACGTACACAGCCCGGGTCTGGGTAGAACAATGGGGGCTACTGCTCCAAAACAGAGGCAGGTTAGAAGGCAAGCCTGGCTCAGGGCTGTGTGACTGGGGATGGGATAGACATGGGTTCTCTTTTTGTTGTATAATGATGATTCAGCTTGTTTTTGGGGAATCAGTAACTGGGACTGTGTGTACGCTGCAAAGGAAACATTAACTTGAAGGTCATAGCCTGTGGGAAATCAAAGCGGGCAGGCCAAGTGACCTAGGCTTGTTTTTTTTTTTTTTTTTCGGTTGTTTTTTTTAAATTTAGAGCCAGTGTTTCTCTTTATCTCCTGGGATGCCTCGTTCAGATACTTCTACCCTGCCTTGTGAGTTACTCATGATGTCACCTGATCCCCACCCCTTAAAACCTCTCCCCAAAGGGAACCTAGAATTCAAAATAGTTTTCTCCATATTTCCCCTTTAAAGGGCCAGCGTGCAATTTTTCTTATAGAGGTGAAGGTAGGGATGAGCCTTAATACAGCTCTGTGCTACGCACCAGAGCCCACCTGAGGACCTGCAGACACAGAAGAAATGCTTCTGGGCCACAGAGCTTACAGCCTGCTCCTGCCGGGTCCTCTCCAGCCCCACACCAAATCTAACCTGGGGGTGTTGTGTGTTTGCACCCGCATGCCTGGACAGCACTGGGCTGACACATGGCTCCCAGAAACTCATTGCAGAGGAATAAATGAGAAAAGAGGAGGCAGGGACAGTGTCTCTACTCCAGGTGCTTGTACCCCTACGGGGGAAATGAATGTACAGACAGCAGATATCAAAGGTGGGAAGGTGGGAGGGGATGTGAACCATCACAGAGGGGAGACATGAAGAAATGAGGTCTGGGTACTTCAGGCTCCACCTGGGAGATAAGGCCTAGTGAGACTGTGATGAATTTAACCAGCAAAAAATGAGAAAGACATTCCAGTTGAAGAGAATGTAAGAATGATGCATGGGTGCATGCAGGTGGGGACGTGGGTTGTTTTTGAGGAACCAGGAGAAAGCATTGCAGCTGCAGGAGAGGAGCTGGCAAAGTCAGGGGTCACGAGGCCACAACATGGGGTGCAGACTGTGGGTTTCACTCTGTTGTCCAGTGGTAACAAGATGTTCTGATTTCATAGGCCAGGGCAATTTCAACAGCATTCCAGTAACTGACGTTAGATTCTCATTTTCTTGTTTTGCAACGTAAAAACACCTTTAAAAAAATCAATATCCTGGAATATTATTCAGCCTTAGAAAGGAAGAAAATTCCGACACACACTACGACATGGAAGAATCTTGAGTACATTACTCTAACTGAATTAACCCAGCCACAATAGGACAAACGGTTCTGTTCCTATGAGGCCCCTAAAGTAGTCATGTTCATAGAGACAGAAAGTGGAATGAGGGGTGCCAGGGGCCATGGGGAGGGGAGAATGGGGAGTTCATGTTTAATGGGGACAGAGTTTCAGTTGAAAAAGTTCTGGAGATGGATGTCGATGATAGTTGCACAACAGTGTGAATGCGCTTAAAAACATAGCACTGTGCACTGAAGAAGAGTTAAAATGGTAAATTTTGGGTTATGTTTATTTTACCACAAGTAAAAATAATAACTTAAAAAAATCAGTTTCCACTAGCCATCATGATAAATGAGTTGGAAAAGCTCATGTAGCATCAGAAAGCTGAAAGGAGCAACTGGGTCTTGTTGGAAGCTCTGTCCCTGATGGCCCTAGGCCTGGGCTGGCCTCTGAGTGTAAGGAAATCACCCACCCAGGATCCAGTGCAGGCCAGAGCCTGGCACGTGCAAGACAAGTGAGCAGAACCTGGCACTGGTTGGGGAGTGCAGGATGGTGCCATGGCCCAGGGCCAGGGACAGCAGAGCCCTGACCCTGACCCTGACCCTGACCCTGAGCCTGAGGGTTTGGGGTGTGGAGCACTTCATGGAACCCAGAGAAGTGCAGAGTGTAGGGGCTGCTTGGGAGACATGGCAACTGTGATCATAACCGGGAGCAGGGAAGACCCGGCTCCTTCCCTCCCCTCATGTCCTTCCAGGACCCTCCAGTGGCTAAGTCTCTGCAAGTCAGATGCAGAGAGGCCTGGGGCTGCTGCCCTTCCAGGTCAGACTCCAAGCATCAGGCCCCATGAAGGGTGGGGAGTGGACCAGAGGGACTCGCAGATGAGTGGCGCTGTCTAGTCAGTGGAGAGCGCACCTCACGTTGCTCAGTGGAGGGAGCCACACGAAGTAGCTGCAAGAGCGCTGGAAATGCTGCAGGGTAAAAAGAAGTGGCGAGGCAGCTGGAGATCAGCAGTGGCACGACCCGCCACCACCCGAGGCTGCACGGACGCTGGGAGGGTGGAGTCACTGTGGAGCTCTCAAGTTGGAACCATCCAGGAACGGGCACCCTGGGCTCTTTAGGAGGAGCGGGGATCCAGGAGACGCTGCTGCCATTCCTGGAGCACATGCTGTGAAGTGTTTGGCTGCGAAGGGGAAGGTAACAAGAGAAAGTCATGGTGGGAAGGGGGAAAGGCTGTAACGAGAGAGACTTAAGAGTGTAAAAAGCTATTGAGAAAGACTCAGCTGAGAAGGAAAAGTTGAATATACAAGAAAGGGGAGAATCAGTAGTGTCTGTGGTTCCTGAAAAGGGGAGGAAGGGAAGACGTCCAAAAGCAGATTCCAAGGTGGCTTGAATGGCATCATAACCAGAAGGAAGGAGGGAGGGTGGCAGGATGGATGGGTGGGTGGCTAGCTGGATGGTGGGTTTTCTTTACCCATGGTTCATGTTGGTACAAGATCCCCCGCTGGTGGCTTTCCTTCTCTCTCTAAAGAGTGGGGTAAGGTCATCTCCTGAGGTGGGGTGCAGGAGAGGGAAGCTCGAGCAGTCCTTGTGGGGTTGGGGAATGGGAGAGCGGTGGAAGGACCCTGGGCTGTATTGAAGGCTCACCTCAGTTTACAGTGGGACCAAACTGCACGTTTGAGACCCCAGATGCATCAGACTACTCAAGAAGCAGGCACGGAGGAAAAGGAAACCCATCTCTGAGTTTACCCAGATGGCTTCAGTGAAAATTAAAGGGCGGTCGTGGACTGCAGATTCTGAGCTGGACAAGGAAAACGCTAGTGAATTGAGAGAAACTATCAAGGGCCCTTTAAGACCAAAGAGTGGGTCATGCTGGAGCGGTTGACCGGAGACTAAAAGAGCAGACCGAGAACAGAAGGTGGAGATGGCGAGTCTGAACGAGAGGTTCCGTTGACGTCGGCTCTGTCATAAAGCAAAAACCTTAAGCAAGTTTAAAGCTTAAACTTGTCAGAGTTTATTTGAGAAAAAAAAAAAAGATTTGTTAATTGGGCAGCCCTCAGAACCAGAACAGGTTCAAAGAGCTCCTGGCTGCTACACAGTCAGGCTGCATTTATGGACAGAAAGTGGAAGTGGGGCAAAAAGAGCAACTTAATTGGTTGCAACTCAGCATTGTATCTCACTTGAAGCAGCCAGCTGCCTGTTACTAACTGAAACTCAGATATTTGTGACGTGAGTATACATTTGATCCTTGGACAACACAGGTTGGACCTGTGCGGGTCCATGTACGGGAGATTTTTAAAATAAATACAGTCGGCCCTCCATATTGGCAGCTTCTGCATCTACAACCAAATACAAATAAAAATACAGCATTTGTGGGATGTGAAACCTGTGTATGCAGAGGGCCAACTTTTTGTATTCATGGGTTTCACAGAGGCAATTGTGGAACTTCAGTATGCACCGGTTTTGGTATCCACAGGTGGTCCTGGAACCAATGCCCTGCAGATACTGAGAGACCACTGTGCTCCTAAGTTAATTAGTTACATTTAGCATGAATTACTCCATATTGGCTTGGTCTGCTGGGCCCAGTACAGGAGGCTTCTCCAAATCAGTAGCCTTCTGCAAATTTTATTTAACAATCCCTTGCTTTTGGTCAGGATCTCACCTAGGTAAGAATGTGAATAAAACTTAGGGCATCAGTGCTACTCCCAGTTACCGTCATTTTAGATATTCGGTCTCAACATATCATTTATTCCTAGGTTACAGTGTCCTCATGATCATACTTTTGAGGATTTTTGTCATTCCAATAAAAAGGTACCATTTAATGTTTAGCAGATGGCTGCATGCAAACATTTAAAAATTTTTGAAAGAATACAATGCACCAGGAAGACTACTATTATGACTATTGGGAGCTTGACACCAAGAGTTTAAAGTATGCCCCTTACCCAGGGTCCTCATGAAACAAATCAACTAAAATCGAATAGATCAAACAATAAACCAAATGAAGAGTGCACCCATTTTAACCAAATAGCCTGTTTGTTGTTTTTTTGTGACTGAGTCTCTACAATATCCGATGTATTTATTCATATGCAACAAAAAGCATCAGCACTGACTCCTCCTTGCTCAGCTAATAAGCCATCTCACATCCCATGACTGGGCCAAATCAAAGCAGGAGTCAGAGCAAGTGGACCAGAAGTCCAGTTCTATAAAAGGGACCACAAATACAATTTAAATAGGCAGTTGCATTAGGGATGTTACTAAAGTTAATCACTAAGTGAACTAATGGATCCCTTAGATGATGTAAAGTTCTGGGTTTAGCAGAAAAGATCCAACATTTTCTATTTATTGTGAAGTTCTAACTACAGCATTATCCTTCCAAGTAAAAAAGTAGACATAAACAAACTAGGCATAAACAAGGAAAGCTCAACAGGGAAAGCGTCTCACTAAGAGAAGAGTTTAGTTCCCATGTATTAGGAAAACTGTTCATATCTAATATGTCATCTGCTTCCAGGAAAATTTCCCCATGTCCAGCTTTACCTTAAATTCTACAACAGGTGTGCAGTTCCAGGAATCTTGAGAGGCCCTTTGAGTTGTGAGTTGTGGACCCAACCAAGTTCAAGGCCCCGAAGCTTGGCTGCAGTGTGGGTAGTGATAAGAACTTGCTATGGTGCCTACCAACAGGGTTCCAGGGCAATCTTTCTTTGATATCATTTCCAGAAGATCTTGTCTTCAGGTTCTAAACTGTGAGGGACTTGATTGTTCTCAGTTGGTGGATCATGGAAAGTTTCTTTTATCTGGTGAAAACATACTTTGGCATAATACATGAAAGCTTTACAGTGTTTAGTTATATCAGAATTGAGGAGAGTGGGAGATACATGAGATTCCATTATTAAGGGCACAGGCTTCCAATAAATATTACATAAAGGCCCAGTCTATGTATTCTGATGGGAGTGGATCTGATTCTCCGCAAAGCCAGTGATAGTGCCTTTGGCCAAGGCAATCAAATTGATTCAGTTGTCAATTTCAGTTTCTTAAAATGTCATTTGTTCTTTCAAACTTTCTAGAAGGTTGAGGGTGATGGGGACAATGATAGCAATGATAGTGTCATTGTGTTTGCAATACCTTGTTTAACTGCTTTAGAGTTTGAACAGTAACATAGGTTCCTCTGTTGCAGGAGATTCCTCTCCAGGGGCACCCCAGAAAGGAAACACAATTCTAATAACATATTAGCCACTGTCCTAGCATCAGTTTTCTTACATGGGAAAGTTTCTATCTGACCAGAGAACATGCAAACTATTACAATAACATGCTGATATCCTGTCAAGGATGGAAGCTGAATGAAGTGCCTCCGTAAATATTCAAATGGTTCACCATGTGTTAGAAATACATCACCTGAAGCTTTCATTGTCTTCACAGGATTATGGGTTTGACAAATCAAACATTGGTTATAAACCCTTTTAACAATTTTAGAACAATCACCCTACCAATATTTTTCATAATTTGTATCACCGTAATGAGCTATGGAGTGCAGAGCCCTTAACAATGGAAGCTTCAAGGACTCAGAGAGGACCAAGTGGCTATCCAGGGCCTCCATGAGTCCACACTTCACACTGATTTTACGTCTTTTCAGATACCAATTTTGTTTTTACAAATTGGTGCACTGCACTGTTTATTAAGTAAGTCATCATAGGGGAGCTGACTTTGATGAATCTTATGGAGTTTATTGAAATTACACATCCTAACAATTTCAGTACTGGCTGACTTAGCATGAACATCTGCCAGGGCATTCCCTTGATACTCAGGTGCAGTTTTATAAGTAGGTGTTTTGATTTTAATAATGGCAGTTTGTGATGGTAACAGGATGGCAGAAAGGAGTTCATCTACTTGGAGTTCATTTTTGATGGGGATCCCACTGGAAGTGAGAAGCCCCCTTTGTTTCCATAACATGCTGAAATTATGAAGTACTTCTAAAGTATATCTGCTGTCTAAAAATATCTACTGATTTATCTTTAACTATGTGACAATCTCAGGTAAAAGCAAAAAGCTCTGCAGGTTAGGCTAATTTAAATTGGGGAAGAATTTCCTTTCCTATTAATTCATTTTGAGTGGTAACAGCATACCCCACCTGACATTTTCCTTCTGAGTTTTCAGCCTAAGACTCATCAACAAACAAATGTCTCCTTGGGATAAGCTAATGGAGTGCTTCATAAAGCAGCATGCAAGACTAATGATTCAGATACCACACTCACACTGTAGTCAGCCAGAGGTAGCAGAGTGTAACATCTTAGATGGAGATTGGGAAGCAAAAGGATTTCATAAGATGATAGTCTACTTGCTGAAAAATGCTGAATTTGACTAGAATTTAATAAACTTTCCACAACATGCAGGACTTGCATAAAAGTTCATTCCCTAAGACTAACTCAGGTTAAAACTCTACCAGTATGACAGCTGTGGCTACTGCTTTTAGTGGTGAGGATGTGCCTCAGCTGCGGGGGCTGACTGCCTGCTATAATGTGCCGTGGGCCTATTGTTTTCCCCTATGCCTGACTGCCATGTTCATGAATGAACAAGGTGAAAGGTTTAGTGTAATTTGGAAGTACTAAGGTTGGGGCTGCGGTAAGGCCGGTTTCTGCCAGTGAGAAGCCTGCTCCTGACTGCCCTCCCATGATGCAGGCTCTGGTACTGCATTCTTAGTGAGCTCATACAATGGTGAGATGGTTAAGGAAAAGCTTGGAACCCAGGATCTGCAGTATCCTGCAAGTCCCAGAAAACCTCTTCACTGTCTTTTAGCTGTAGGCCAGGGAAAACCTTGAGTGGTTTTTATTCTCTTGGAAACCCTTTCCACAGTCAGGTCATGCCTTAAAACGTGAAACTTTCCCCTTGAAAACTGAAGGCTTTCCATCAAAACTTTGTGACCTTTATGTGCAAGTTGCTGTAAGAGGTAAAGTGAGTCCATTTCAGACCACACTTTACTGGGAGAGCAAGGCAAGAGATAATCTACACGCCGAATGAGGGGAGAATTTCAAGGAAATTGCAAGGTTATCCAGTCCCGGTGTAACGCCTGGGAAAAATAAGAAGGAGCTTCAGGAAACCTCTGTGGCATTATAGTCCAGGTGTACTTTGATTTTTCCAAGTGAAAAGCAAACACATACTGACTCTCTTTCTTAGCTAGAATGCTAAAGAAAGCTGGACAGGGACCTATGACTGTGAGCCATTCTGAATCAATGTGCACATTGAACAATCAAGTGTTAGAGTTTGGAATCACAGGAAACCTTGGTATCACGATTTTATTAAGTGCTCGTAAATCTTGAACAAATTTCCCTCCTTGTCCATCCTTGTCCCTTGATTTTTTAACTGGTAGGATTGGAGTATTACAAGGACTAATACACAGAATAAGTCCTTGTTTAATGAAATCTTCTGCAATTGATGAGAGTCCTTGAATTGCCCAGGCCTCAGTAAATATTAGGATAATTTAGGTAAAGGTTTAGAATGATCTATTTAGACTTTTATAGTTACCATACTTTTAACTCTTCCTATATCAGCAGAGGAAGAAGTCCATAAACATTCGGATATTTTAGAGAGATCAGAGATATTGCAGGCCTGAGTTTTGATCTTGTCAGTTTCTGCCTGTGGAGAGCACAACAGATCTCGTTCAGGGGGTCAGGAAACTCTAACTCCTGCTCCGCAGGAAACTTCATATGCCTCTTTAGCTTAGCAGATAAGTCTTCCCCTAGCAAGTTACTAGAATAGTGTCACATAGGAAAAGGTTCATTTTCTGAAAATGGCCCCAGCATCAACTGGATGGGTTCATACATGGGTACTGTTGTGTCTGATTCAAAACCCCCACCACAGAAATGACCTTTCCACTTTCGGGGATTTGTCGGCTTGTTAAAAGAAAACCTTCAGCTGAATTAAATTTAAAGGAGTTTAACTGAGTGATGAATGATTCATAAATCGGGCAGCCCCCAGAATCACAGCAGATTTGAAGAGACTTCAGAGATGCCTCAGGGTCAGAACAAATCTATAGACAAGAAAGCAAAGTGATGCACAGGAATTGGAGGTGAGGTACAGAACAGCTGAATTGGCTACAGGTTGGAGTTTGCCTTATTTGAACACAATTTGAATGCTCAGTAGTATATGAGTGGTTGAAGTATGGCTCCTGGGATTGGCCAGGACTCAGCAACTGTTACAAGTGCATACTCCTAAATTAGGCTTTCAATCTTGTCTACCTACTAAGTTAGGTTACAGTTCATCCACAAGGACTCAGATATAGGAGTATGGAGCCCTTCTCAGGCCATATTTAGTTTGCTTTAGTAATTCCCCCTTTTGGTCATTTTCTCAATTTTGAGAGATTGACCAAAACTTTAGTCATTGATGTCACTATCACCATTGTAAATGTAATTATTTTGTCTTAAAACCCACTGAGAAACAGTAGAACAGTAGGTTTTGCAAAGATAGGAGCAAGGATTGAGTAGAGGGTGCCTCCTTATGCTGGAACATACTATTTTAAGAGTAAAACAAGACCTGGTCTATTCTGGTCTAGAATCTATGTGCTTCCTTAAAGTCTTAGCTTGATTATGTCATATTTAGCATAACCAACTCCATTTTTGGTTTGGTCTCTTGGGGTCTAGTGCATGAGTTCAGTCCAAAACAATGGCCTCCTATAATTTTGTTTTAAAAAAATCTCCCCTTTTAACTGGGTTCTCAAGTGAGAGTGTAACCAAAACTTAGGGCTTTAGCACCACTTTCAGTTACCATCATTTTGGGTTTCTGGTCTCAGCATGTCATTCATAGCTTACAGTGTCCTCATGGTCCCATATTTTTTTCAGCTGGACTCCAGAAGGGCAAGGCAGCCATCCTGGTTCTCCATGAGTCCATGCTTAATTAGCATTAGACTCACATCCTCTTGAATAGCAGTTGTTTTTCCAAATTTGGTGCACAGCACTGATAACTGATGGGTCATAATAGGCAATTTGATGTAGACCATGCATTTCATTCAAATTGTCTAACTAAAAAATTTCAGTATTGGCTGATTTACTGTGAAAATCTGGCAAAGTCTTTTCTTGGTATTTAATTAACTTTTGTTCTACTTAGGTTAGCAGTTTTATAACCTAGTCAGTCTTTTCATTAAAGTTCCAGGAATTCCTACCCAATTCAAATGATATGATTCTAAAGTTATTAGAAACCTGCATTCCAGAGTGCTTTTTAGGGTCCATTTCATCCTTTCATGAGTCTCCTAAAAGACACCATATTCTAGGATTTTACATGCTTGTGAAGTTTTCAAAAACTGCATCAGCATTAAGCAATTAACTGTGGAAATGACTTTAAATAGTCATAGTTAAAGACACAATATAAATGGTAATTTGGTTATTTCTGTGGTCTACAGTAACTTAACCATAATTATGATTGATAGCATATACTAAGACATATTAGAATTTTAGAAATACCATACAATTTTAGAACATATATTAATATCATTCACTAAAATATAATCTGAAGAAGGTTAAATATTATTTCTTTGACAATGTTTCCCATGTAATAACATGTCAAATAATCCTGTTTACCTCTCTTTTGGATGCTTCAGGGGCCCTCTGTAGCATCCCAAAGTTAAGGTCAGAAAAGACTATTTTGAAGCTGAAATTTGATTTTGGGAAGCCTGTCAAATATGTTAAAGGTTTAAAACATTTGATATTATGCTTAATCAGTTTAACCATGAGGTGAGATTCTTGTAAACCTTTTATCACCTTTTACAATTTTTGTAAAAGAGCACATCAGTGCTTTAAGAAAACCATCTGTGCTTTTTTTTCGATGTTCAATTCATGGAAAAACTGAATAGTACCCCTTTAAATTTAGTCAATATGTTCACACACAGAATTTTTTTTATCAGATTAATTTTTACAAACCTTCCACAACTTATTCAGACCCTTAGCTTCTTCTTATCTAATTTGAAACAACCCTTTAGCCATCTAAACTAGGCAAAAATTTACATTTCTATCCCTTCTTATAATCTTTTACCAAAAACACATTTCACTCTCCTCACACATCTTGCATGTAGAACAATTTTTTAGTAGTTTCAATTACATGTTATAATGGTAACTCTTAGCAACTTTTACTTTTGTTGCATAAATTTCCTTTCATGAATCCTTTCACAACATACACAAACTATCTACAACATGCTTGGACTTTCTGACTTGTCCTAAACATCCCTCTTTTTAAACAACCAGTTATTTTATTTTAGGACAAGAATTTACCATACAAGATCCTTTCCTATATAAAATCTCTTTTCTTTATAACCTTATTTTCATAGCCAAGATGCATGACTAAGTCCACATGTCCCCAGGCCTTATCTAGAATCTAAGGTCTCCAAGGTAGGTAAGTTGAACAATTTTCAAAAGTCAAAGCAGGTTATAACCTTAAAGCATTTAGCAAACCTAATATCTGACCTGTCTATATTAGACCAAATGTCTTTATTTTGCCAATAATCTTTAAAGCTGTTTTTATTTCCCAAAGATTACTAACGTTATATAAACTAAGACATTACAGTTTTACTTTCCTGACAAAATATTTGATTTAAGAACATATTTTTCTTTAGGCCAATTAATTAGAGCTCTCTTATATAAACATTATGCACCCAACACATATATAACTACACAGGCAGAACAGAAGAAGACTCAGTAGTTTATATGTCTCTTAATTGGATTACTGGGTTTAGGGTGGAGTCCTTGGAAGAACAGGGCCAGCAAAGCATGCAGTTTCTGGGGCCTAATATAATAAGCAGTCACATCTGGAAGGCAAAACTGACCTTCAAAAATTAAGGGTCTCATTTTTATGCCAGACCCTTAATCTGGTATAAAGAACAGAGCCTTAGATTTTGAGAGGGATCTATCCATTTCCAATGCCTGGGGTTCCATGAAGAAAACAGGTTTTTTTTTTTCCAAAATGGGGTCTCTGGCGCCTTCTATTTTTTCCAAAGAGTCCAAGGCTGTTAGAGCTTGAATATCTGCTTTTAATTAAGCTGACTTTTAACCATAGTGCTCTTTCTAAAAACTCCTTTTAAATTTCTTATTACCTGACTTTAGCCAGGCCAAATGGCTGATATTTCTGTCTTTTGAACTTTACCAAAGGTAACCTTACAGATGAAACCAACAAAGCTCAACTAAGGATATGACTTAACCACAAGTGTACTAGGTATTTTCAAAGAGGTGGTAAGCAGTTTTTACAAAATCTGAAATTTTTAAAGGTAACTCAGAGAAATGAAGATTTAAGAAGGGAAGCTAGAGGTTGTTTATGGAGGGGAAGAAGATCAGGAAGTGGTAAAAGTCACACAGGTATTAACCAGAAAGTACTCATTCTCTAAGCTTGGAATCAAACCCAGGCCACCAATGTGAAAGGATAAAACTTAGCTGCTGAGCTACAACACTAGGCAGTCTCCATTGCCCTTCCCAGAAGGAGTCTAGAGTAGTTAATTTTGAGCTTGCAAAGTCTTTCAACTACTCAAGATAATTTTTAGAGTTTAGTGTGACATGAACCCTAAAATTCCTGTTCCCTGGAAGGCAGAGACCAAGAGAAAGTACCGCCACATAATTACAAGGCCAAGCTACCAAGGACATAAAACAAGATGGAGACCTAATCCAGTTTTTGTTTGTTTGTTTGTTTCAGGGACCTGCCGCAACACAAAAGAAAAAGAAATTAATGCACTCTAGTGCCTTTGTTGTTTATTTGGAATGTACCACTGTAAGTTATCTTTAGTAACATTTCGCCATTTCTGTAAGACTTTGCTGCTTCCCAGGCCTAATGTATGAGCCGGAAGGAATTCGGTTTTCTAGAAATTAAGGATCCCATTTTTACCTAAAATATTGGCTTTACTGTCAGGTTTCCTTGATTAACTTAGTCAATGATTTCTTTCCCACCTAAACGCACAAGAAAATGAAACAAAATAGTAGAATATAAAATCCCTGCAAACTTTTAAAAGCCAAATTTTACACCCCTACAATATTACCACTTATGACCAGTTCCTTTCTGACCCAGTCAGATGTAAGAGTACTCTAACTGGATCCAAGCCAGTTAATTCCCAGATCAAATCCATTCCTGGACCCAGTCCAGTTTCTGTTGTGACTTCCAAACCCAGTTTGGATCAGAAATTTGTTCAAAGAAACTGAGAGCTCAAAACACAAATCCATGGAGCTCTGAAATCTGAGAGAGAACTTACCCATGATCCCCAGCTGCTCTGAGAGATCAATGGACACAAATAAGTCCTGCAGGTACCTTGCTTGTTCACTCAGTACTCCTGGGGGTCGTTAGAAGTTGTACTTTGGATCCCACTTCTGCCACCATCTGTTAAAAGAAAAACTTCAGCCAAATTAAATAGAAAAAAACTTTAATTGAGCAATGGACGATTCACAAATTGGGCAGCTCTGAGAATCACAACAGATTCAGAGAGACTCCGGGGTTCCTCGTGGTCAGAACAAATTTATAGACAAAAAAAAAGGGGGGGAAAGTGATATGCAGAAATCAGAATTGAGGTACAGAACAGCTGGACTGGTTACAGCTTGGCATTTGCCTTATTTGAACACAGTTTGAACACTGAGTGGTGTATGAGTGGTTGAAGTATGGCTGCTGGAATTGGCCAGGACTCAACGATTGTTACAGGTGCATACTCCTAAGTTAGATTTTCAATGTTGCCCACCTATTACGTTAGGTTGCAGTTCATCTACAAGGACTCAAACATAGAAGAAGTACAGAGTCCTTCTCAAGCCATATTTAGTTTGCTTTAACAGCTTATTAAAGTGGGGTTTGTGAAAGATAAACCAAACCCAATATTCACCAGCATGCTACAGGTTCCTTGCTTGTCTTAGCCTCTGTTTCTCATTGTTTATCAAAAGGCATCACAGGCAACAGCTAGCCGGAAAGTCCCTCCTGCGGCCAGGCTGATTGTGATCTCATGGGCTCCCTCTAGTGGGCAGACCATCGCCACTGAAAGGAGGAGGCTCCTTGGTGGACTGGGATGACTGGACAACCTCTCTTCCAGGGCCCTGGCTGTTTGCAATGTAGGTAGACACCTTGGGGTGAAGGGTTTCTTACTCTAGGTTCTTTAGACTGTGGTTTAAAACAAGGACAAGGTGGTCTCTTTGGCTTTGGCCCCTGTAATTGTTGCAATTGAAGAGGCATAAGCTTATTAGCTTTCTGTGCTTTTTCTTATTCTAGAGTCCTTTGAAAATGCTCAGCTAAAGTCACCAATTCCACCATGTCTGTCATTCCCCATCCAAATTCATGCTTCTTAATGCAACTGCTAAATTCGGGACAACATTTGTTTATAAATAGAGCAGTTAATGCCATTTTAATCCCTACAGGAAATTCTCCTTGTAGTCTTTTGAGTGCAGAATGTTTCACAAATAGTGTTTCTAAACCAGCTCTGTAATATGAAATGGGTACGTCCTTTTTTCACCTGCAAGACTGACAGATGGATCCTTTTTTTTTGTGCAGAAGACTTAGGAACTGAATTTAAAAGGTTTTCAGTGTTCTTCCAGCTTGTTGTAGCAAGAAGGTTTTAGTGTCTTTAATATCCCCTCGGGTTCTCTCTATTCTGCTGCTTTTATACTCTTTTGAGCTTTACCAGGTTCCAAAATCAAGTGAAGAAATTCATAAAGTCAAAAGTTCCTGGATCATAAGCTCCTATGGCAATTCTAAATTCCTAGGTAAACGTTTGAGGATTTTCTCTTGCATTAGGAAAGTATCTTATGAAGGCTTTAAGTTCAGCTTCAGAGCATGGAGTAAAGTGGTTACAGCAGGCCGGCCTAGGTGTTCAGAGGGTCTCACGTTGTAAGACAGTTGTCCAACCCCTCCTTTTCATTTTCCTCAAGATGGAAAGGTACTTGAGCAAAACGATCAGTGGACTCAGGATATTGAAGTAATGACAAAGACAGCAAGGAGCAGTCAGAGTTAATTCAATGAGCGTGCAGTCCTCCTTCCTCTGGTCCTCAGTTTGCTGATTAAGCTTTTTATTTGTCTCCTGGGAAGAAACTTTTAAGGCAGACACTCTTTGTTTAATCTTTTACATGTTTCTGCATACCAATTAAAATGCATTCCATTGTTCTTATGGGATGTTTTATCTTTCTATTTCTATTTTTTCCCTGCAAATAAACAATTTTATCCAAATTAAAACTTCTCAACCAGGCACGGTGGCTCATCCCTATAATCTACGCACTTTGGGAGGCCGAGGGGGATGGATCACTTGAGACCAGGAGTTCAAGACAAGCCTGGGCAATAGAGAGAAATTCCATCTCTACAAAAAATACAAAATTTAACTGGGGGTGGTGGTGTGCACCTGTAATCTCAGCTACTTGGGAGGCTAAGGCAGGAGAATCGCTTGAGCCCAGGAGGCAGAGGTTGCAGTGAGCCGAGATTGCGCCATTGCACTCAAGTCTGAGTAACAGGAGTAAAACCCTGTCTCATCAAACAAGCAAACAAACTTCCCCACTGTGGCTGCTGTAACTCTAAATTATTTTGGGTAAGGTTCACCCATTTCTCCAGAAAAGCCCTTGTTCTGTGTCCATAGTTCATATACAAGAAATTGACTAGAGAGTCCCAGATGGGGGAGTTCTAAGCTCCTTGGATCCCAGTAAACCCCTGATTCCCTATCTCCTAGGAATCCTGCCTACCACACCCAGTTCAGTTTCTGTTTTGGCCCAGCCAGACATCTGAAACCTCTGTAGGATCAGTCCAGTTTCAAGATTTCTGAACCCAGTGTGGATCAAATTTCTCAAATAAGCTCAGAGAGCTCAGAACCCGAATGAGTGGAGCTCAGAATCCGAGAGGGCTAGACCCACCATCCCCAGTTCCAGGGGATCAGTGGGCACAATGGGCCCTGGTGCGTGCCTTGGCTTGGCCACCCCCTGCTCCTGGGGGTCACTATGTTCCTCTTTGAGTTCCTTCACATTCACCGATCTGTTAAAAAGGGAAAACCTCAGGCAAGCTTAAATTTATCAGGTTTATTTAAGGGGAAAAAAACTTGCAAGCTGGGCAGCCCTTAGAACTAGAACAAGTTCAAAGAACTCCTGCTTGTCACATGGTCAGGCAGCATTTATGAACAGAAAACTAACATAGAGCAAAAAGAACAACTAAATTGGCTACAGCTCAGTGTTTTGTCTCACTGGGTCGGCTGACTGCCTACTATGACATAAAGCTCAAGCCTTAACTAACCAAAACTCAGCTATTTGTTGCCTCAGTATACTCTTAAGGAAATTAGTGACATTTAGCATGAACAACTCCGTATTGGCTTGGTCTGCTGGGTGCAGGAGAGGAGCCTGATCCAAATCAATGGCCCCTACAAATGTTACTGAAGAGTTCTAAGGAGGGGTCCTGAGGTAGCTGTGGCCACGAGGGTCAGCTTGAGGCTGAAGATGAGAAGCGCACACATTCTTATATTCTCCATTCTCTGCAGTTGGTTTTTGCTTATTCCTGGGCTGGCCACCACCCTTTGTAATTGCTGTAGATTTTGCTTTATTTTCAAATTATGTTATTAAAAATTAACTATGTACTCTTTGACCCAGCCATTCCACTTCTGGGTATTTTACCCAAGAGAAATGAAGATATACATCCACAGAAAGACTTGTAGAATTTTCACAGCAGCCTATTCACCATAGTCAAGACCTCAACACAACTCAAATGCCCACCAATAGGAGAATGAATCAAAAAATTAATGCTTTTATATAGTAGAGTATTATTTATTAATAAAAAGGAAGGAAAACATGCAGCAATATTATGTTAAGTGACAGAAGCCAGACTCAAAATAGTACATGCTGTATGACTTTTCTGTAGGATGTTTGAGATCCCACCAAAACTAATGTATGGTAATAAAAGTCAGCACAGTCATTTGAGGGTGGGGTTGACTGGAAAGCAACCCTAGGAGATTTCTTGGCGCGATGAAATGTCCTCTAGCTTGTTTGAGATGGTGACTATACAGGTTGTGAAACTGCCAAGACCCATTAAACTCAACATGTAAGATCTGTAAACAGAAATTATTATAAGGTTAAAATTAACTACAAAAAATATGTGCTGGGCATAAAACACGAAACAACCCAGAAATGAGTAGAGAAAAAGTTAACAACCCACCCACCCTCTTTGGGCTTCCCTGAGTCAATTGCTGTTACTGCTGTTTGTGTACAGAACTGAAGGCCTGTTACTATCCTGCAAAACTCTTGTTACTATTCAAGCATCACGACTGTAATCCTAACACTTTGGGAGGCCAAGGTGGGAGACTCACTTGAAGCCAGGGGTCCAAGACCAGCCTGGGCAACACAGTCTCTACAGATTTTTTAAAAGTGTATTAGCCAAGCATGACGGCATGCACCTATAGTCCTAGCTGCTTAGGAGGCTGAGGCAAGAGTATGGCTTGAGCCCAGGAGTTTGAACCTGGGTGACCGAGTGAGATTCTGTTTCTAAAAACAAAAACAAAAAGAAATTGATATTGAAACTTTCAGTTCAAATTTAGGCTTGTAACATTTTATGTAACCCCTTTGGTTTCAATAAAAAATAATTTGAAAACAAGAAAGATTCTAGGAAGATAATTAGATAAGTGAAATAATGACATTCAATAGATTTGAAATATAAAGTTAGAAACACCTTCCAAAAATTAGATCAAAATGGTGAATAAATGGAAAATAACATAAAAGATAAAAGATTTAGAAAATCAACCCATGAATCAACCCGACATTGAACAGTAAGTGAAGTCTCAAACATTCTAGCTGACTTCCAGTTACTGTATGAGACTTTTTTTCATTTATCAGATATGTAGGGAATAGACTGACCACTGAGCTGAGACATTCTCAGACAATCACAGACATTCTCAGACAATCACAGTGTTGTGCCTTCTTGGCTACGGCCCTGGACTCCACCACAGCAGGTGGGAAGTTCAGCCAGTTCCACTTCAGACTTGAAGGGCTAGGACACCCAGATGGCAAACGCTGGCCTCATGCCCACTAAGGATGAGTTGGGAAGCACACATTCACGAGAAAGAGAAAGGAGAGATGCTGACAACTACATCCACACAGCTCTCGGACGAGGAAACTGGGATGCAAATAACAATGGCATCTCAGAAAAAGGAGGTGCTGCCCTCGAAAGGAAGATGAGAACCTACTTTTAAATATTTTATTGCCGATGAAACATGAGACAATGAAACAGGAGCACTTGTTAAAGAAGGACTGAAAATATGCCCCCCTTCCTCAAAATTCTTTCTTAGAAGCCACTGGAGTATGCAATCAAAAAAAAAAAAAAAAAAAAAAAAAAAAAAAAAAAAAAAAAAAAAAAAAAAAAAAAAAAGGAATATCAAGATCTGGATGCAGGAGCTGGCAGGGAACTGGTACAGGACATGGGCAATAGTCAGTCTCAGGATGCCTGCAGCCTGGGCAGCCGGAGTCCCTGTGCAGCAGGGCAGAAGTGCTGGGGCACATGGTGTTGAGCCTGCAGGATGAGGATGAGGCACCTTATAAAGGATATGGCCATGTACTTGACAGATCTAATGCAGCATTTTGAAAAAATAAATAAAGATCAGTGCACCAAAATGAAGCAAATTTTAAAATGAGGTAATCACTAACTCTAAGCAAAACAAAAAGTTGGACTAGGAAAAAAACCCACCATATGCTACTATTGTGTTTACAGTGTAGTACATAGTCTTAATAGACTACTAATGTATAATAGATTGTAAAATTTATCAATATTTTACTACATCCATACTGGGAGATTGGAGGGTTGAGAAGAAAGGGAAAATGCAGAGAAAGGGACTGGCACAAGGAATAAATCTTCATCTGTCCTGACACACGCTCCAAGGCCATATCAGAAATTACTCATTGGGCAATAGCTGTGCAAGTGTATTATTTGGAAGCACTTATTAATGTGTTTGGTATTTCCACTCTTGTTGGATGCATGCAGCAGGCACTCTTCAGGTGCAGAAGGGGAGGTCTATTGTCTCATCCTTGTACACCCAGCATCGCCAGGGTGTCTGCAGAAGGCAGGGCTTAGTGAGCAAGTGAATACGCAAACACATACACATCCTTGGATATCCCTCCGCCACCTTCAGGGAGCAGGGGTCTGTGTACAGGGAACCTGCTCCTAAGGTAGTGGGCTGCTGTCTACCCCACCTCCACACACATACACCTAGCCTGGACTTACCCTCTCAGGCCCCAAAGGTCAGGCCAGGTGGGGCTGGGACAGCCTCCCTAGCCCGTCCTGCTGGCTAAGGAAGCAGGGGTGTAGGCTGAGGAAGGGAAAGGGAGACACAGGGGTTGCAGGCTCTGATTTCAGGTCCAGGCTAGGGCCCTAATGGCTCATGCTGGAGATGGGTATCATGCTTGTAAAGTTCTACAGGAAACATGAACACGGGCACTGTGTCCCTGGGCTGCCTGGGTCCTCCCTGCCAAGTCCAGGTCTGCTTAGACTCACACGTGGCCATCTCTCCATTTATAGGGTTGCTCCAGTGAGTTCAGTTACAACACTGATTCCCTGTGCTGAGGGTTCAGGACTGGCAAAGACCTGCCCTTGACTTCCGGGATTCTTAGGATCCCCATGGCACTGACACTGTGGACTTGTGAAATTTCATTTCTGATAAGATTGCATAAATCCCAGTGAGGTCACTGTATTAGTCTGTTCTCGCATTGTATAAAGAACTACCTGAGACTGGGTAACTTATAAGAAAAGAAGTTTTAATTGGCTCATGGTTCCACAGGAAGCATAGCAGGGAAGGCCTCAGGAAACTTTCAATCGTGGTGGAAGGCAAAGGGAAAGCAGGCACATCTTACATGGCCAGAGAAGGAGGAAGAGGAAAGAGAGGCGGGAGGTGCCACACACTTTTAAACAACCAGATATCATGGAGAACTCACTATACCAAGAGCAACAAGGGGGATCTGCCCACATGATCCAATCACCCCCCACCAGGCCTTTCCTCCAACATTGGGGATTACAATTTGAGGTGAGATTTGGGCAGGGACACAAATCCAAACCATATCAGTCACCTTCTAAAGAAATGCTTATTCATGAGGTTGAGAGCTTTGCAATTGGTGCAGAGGGCGTACACCTGGGAGAGTTTTTTCTATAAGGGTTTTTCACTGAAGTTTCATGAAATTATTGGTGTCTTCATGCTGTAACGGGTGGGCCACTGAGTTCAACCAACATTTAAACAAGCACTTGCTATCTATTGGCCTGGATGTAAAAGGCAGAGTCCCTGTGCTCCAGAAGTTCAGAGTCAGGGAAGGGAGATGGATGTGTTCAGTCCATTCATTCTCTTGATAAATGTATACTGAGCACCTAGGATGTGTTGGACACTGTCCCAGACACTGAGATATAGCAAAGAACAAAATTTCAAAAAAAAAAAAAAAAAAAAAAAAAAAAACACCACATAGGACTTATGTGCCTGGGAACAGACAATAAGCAAAATAAAGATGGGAATTATCAGCTATATGAAATGGAGAAAAATAAAGTAGGGGAGAGGAAAAGGAGAGTTGAGGGAGGTTGCATTTTAAACAGAGTGGTGAGGGAGGCTTTATGACAGAGTGATCACTGAGCAGAACCCTACTGAAGGAAAGGGAGTCAAGTACACCCAGGGGAAGAGCACACCAAGGGGAGGAGCATCTGGTGGGAAGGGCACACCTAGATGAAAAGTACATCTGGGGGAAGGGTATACCGGGGAGTGGGTGTACCTCAGGAAAGGGTGCACCTGGGGAGAGGGAGCACCTGGGGGAAGGGTACACCTCGCAAGTGGGTACACCTGGGGGAAGGTTCACCTGGGGATTGGGTGAACTTGGGGAGAGGGTACATCTGGGGAGAGGGTGCACCTGGGAAATGGGTGTACCTGAGGAGAGGATACACCTGGGGGAAGGGTGCACCTAAGGAGTGTGTATACCTGGGAAAATGGTGCACTTGGGGGAAACGTACACCTGGGGATAGGGTACACCTGGTGGAAGGGTGTACCTGAGGAGTGAGTGCACCTGGGAAGAGGGTGTACTTGGGGAGTGGGTGCACTCAGAGAAAGGGTGTTCCTGGGATGTGGGTGCACCTGGGGAAAGGGTGTACCGTGGGAAAGGTGCACCTAGAAAGGGTACAGCAAGGGGAAGGGTGTGCCTAGGGGAAGGGTGTGCCTAGGGGAAGGGTGCACCTGGGGAGTGGGTATACCTGGGGGAAGGGTATACCTGAGAGAAAGGTACACTGGGAAGTGGGTGCACCTGGGGAAAGGGTGCACCTAGGAGATGGACACACCTGTGGAAAGGGTTCATCTTGGGGAGGGATTGTGTCATCTTCCCATCCTTTCCCTCCTCTTGTCATTCAAACCTCTAAAATACAATCTTTTCTCAACTTGGGGCTTGGGGACAAGGTTCATAAAGTCAGTAACTATTAGAAGCAGTATGTAATCACGTGTGTGTACTGCGTACAGTGGCATTTTCTCTAGTGAGACAATTTGTGACTGTAGATTGAGCTTTTTCCCAAAGATTGAGAATCCTGGGATGTTTATTCAATTTCACTCATGAATGCAATGGTTTATTAAAGAATACACTTCCAGAGGAAGTGATGGTCAGAGACACTTGCTAAGCTTATAATGGAAGCTTGCAGCCCTGAAGGTGCTCCTGGAGATCATACCCAGATCTATGCTGGACACCCAGGGCATGAGGTCAGCTCAGAGGTCAGCAGGGCTGCCTCTGCTAACTGCTTTCATGGAAGCTGAGGCAGAAGCCTGACAACTTGTTCACTTGCAGCTGATCTCATGCTTTTTGCTTTAGCACATACTTGAGAGAATGTTTACATTGGAGTTCAATCAGACCAGCCATCCTACTTTGCCATTTTATCCCAACCTCAGCACATACACAGGAAAGTTTTAGCAGTTCAAAATAACATTTTTAGTCATTTGGCAGAAGCAGTATGCCAATTTGCAACTTTGCTGGAAATTTCCCAATATGCAATCTCTGCTAATGAGCTCATTACAAAACTTTTCACAGCCTCCCTAGGGGACTGTCCTAGGAACTATATGTATCCAAGGCACTAATGTTTTTTCTAGATATTTTATTGTTATCATGATTGTAAAATAGATCTTTGTTCACTTTATTTTGTACAGGGTTATTGCAAGTATATATAAATGCAACTTATCACTGTGTTTATTTTATATCCAGCCACTTTATTCTCTTACTGTTATTCCTAAATACTTGCTACCTCTTTGAGGAACGCCCATATTTTTCTGCCCTGTGGACATCACTTCTTGACCAATAAATTGGGAGTTCAGTGCTGGATTCTGAGCAGGGAAGTGATGTGTGCCTTCTAAGCAGAAGCTCTCTGGGTATCTATTACTGCTTTTAAAACCATCACACTGTAATCCCAGCACTTTGGGAGGCCAAGGCGGGCAGATCACGAGGTCAGTAGATCGAGACCATCCTGGCTAATACAGTGAAACCCCGTCTCTACTAAAAATGCAAAAAAATTAGCCAGGCGTGGTGGCAGGCACCTGTAGTCCCAGCTACTCAGGAGACTGAGGCAGGAGAATGGCGTGAACCTGGGAAGCGGAACTTGCAGTGAGCCAAGATCGCGCCACTACACGCCAGCCTGGGCGACAGAGCGAGACTCTGTCTTACAAAAAACAAAACAAAACAAAAAAACCAAAAAAACCCAAATAGTCCCCATAAGGTGTGGCTTAAAATAATGGTTTATGATCTAATGACCCTGTGGTCTGGGTTCAGTAGTTCTTTCTTGGGTTTCTTACGAGGTTGTAGTCAGTTTCCAGCTGGGGCTGCATGCCACCTGAAGGCTCAGCTGGGCTGGATGTCCAAAATGGCCCAGTCACACAGTGGGCAGTGGATTCTGACTCTCACCTGGAGCCTCAGTGGGGCCTCTTCACTGGAGCACTCACATGTGGCATCTCCATGTGGCTTGGGATTCTCACAGCCTGACAGCTAGATTCCAGGAGGGAACATTATCAAGAGATCCAGGTGTCTTACAAGCCCAGCCTCAGAAGTCCTAGAATGTTACTTCCATCACAACCCATTGGTTAAACAAGTCACTAAGGTTAGTCCAGACTTTGTTAGTAAGACAAAGGCAAGATTCCAGTACTCGGTGTAAGAATCATCAAGCACATACACGGAGGAAAGGAATTGATGGTGACTGTCTTTGTAGACTATCCGTACAAGCTTGAAAACCATCACCTGGTTCTGCAAGCTCCTTTTCCTTGGCCATGAGGCCAGTGTGACCCAGGTGAGGGCTGCTAGAACTCGTTGGACTGATTCGTTCACTCAGGCATGCATTTTAAGTTAATAAATACTTACTGAGTTTCCACTGAGTGCATACATGATGGAATCAAACCAAACCAAGGCCCTCTTCAGCTATACTCACGTCTAGGGTATAGGAGGGATAGTGGGGCGGGTTATGCTTGTTAGGCAGATGAGTTCAGAACTACAGAGTGATGAAAATATTAACACCTATGTAGCACTTACTGTATGCCAAACACCATTTTACATACTTTACACATCGTGCTTTACGGCAGAACCTGAGAAACATGCTCAACAAGTCCAGGAAATAAATAGAGGTATCAGCTGTCACTTTTTTATTGTAAAATTTTTTAAGTAGTGCAATAAAATAAAATAAAACAGAATGCATAATCATTAAGAGGGAAGAAATAAAATATTACTATTTTAGATACAATGATTTTGATCTGCAGAGGTCTCAAGAGAATAAACAGAAAATTCCTAAAATTAGTAAGTAAAGCCCTAGCTCCATCACGTACAAGCCTTATGAGCTTAGGTCACTCACTTCCTCTCTCTTCTCTCATCTGAACCTCTGAAGGGCCCTGGAAATGGGGATCCCCTGCCTTGACAGCTCATCGGTATGTGTGAAAAGCCAACAAGAGTGGATATGATAGGAACTGCAATCATAAAGCACTTTGGAGAGTGTGAAGACTGGTGCTCGCAGCAGAAGTTAACACACTGATGCTGTGATCACTGTTCAGTAGGTGGATGGTCCTTAGTGATCCTTGAAGAGTAGCTGTGACTGGAAGACACAGAATGGAGAGGGTGGATCACGCAAATGAAAAGATGGGCTCCAGCATTCAGTGGAAGGAACTTGTGGTTGGTTCCCCATTTTTTTGTTGGCGGTGGTGGTTTATTTTCATTCCCCATGCCCGATCCTTCTGATGGCACTCACTGATTTGGCTCTAGGGCACAAGTCTATGTTGCATGCAGTCCTGGTGTGACAATCAATTGAGGCATTTCCTGGGCTAGGAGCTGGGACACAGGCCAGGCCAATCAGACTCTGGTTCCCCAGGACGCTGAGTCTTAGTGGAGTCATGCCAAGATGGAAACAGCTGACCTGTTGTGCTGCTGCCATGGCTCCCTGAGGAGTGTCCCTCAGTTCCTGAGAGGGGACTGTCTGCACATTGGCTCTTTTGGATTGATTTTCACTTTTCTTTGATTCGGAGAGCTACCCACATCCTCTCCAAGCCTTGCTCCAGTCAACCAGACTGCTTGCAATGGAAGAAATGCCTATGCAGAAGGCATCGAGGCTCCTGGGAAGATGGGGAGCGGCACATGTTCTCACGGTGTTGACACCTGTGCATGAGAAACACCTCATTGCCTTGGCACGACAAACCCAAGAGGGAGGGGTTCCTCCCCCCATTCTGCAAATGGAAAACTGAGGCTCAGAGGGGAAATTGATCACCCAGTGTCATAGCCAATGAATGACAGAGGGAAAGTCATGGTCCAGGGCTGAGTCCGGGTTCCACAGTCTGTAGAAGAAATTCTTCAACCCCTTCATCATGTGACAAGAGCCACAAGGTCTCCAGGCCTCCTGGACACGACAGGTGTTTGCTCACAAACTGAAACTGTCTCTGCTGGGTCACACCCTTCCCTGTCCATCCCTATTCTTGGTGCAGGGTGTCAGCTGGCCCCTGGAGGACCTATGGGTATTCAACTTGCAGAAAGCCTCAGCGAGTGATGAAGTCATTTTATCATTCGGCATGTTGACAAAAAAAAAAAAAAAAATTTTGTTTGAACTTTTCAGCCGTAGTTTCATTTCCATAAATCTCTTCATTCTTATCCTAGTCCTTCCCCAACTGTTTGTCAAAATTCCCATCATATATTTTTCCACTTGGAAGACTGATTTTAATACCCATCCTCCACCCCCACCAGGCCATGGTGTGGACATTTTTCATTCCCAAAGTCAGGAGGCCAGAGACATTTCCAAGAGAGGTCAAAGCACTTGCTGGTCATGTTAGAAAATGAGCAGGGAGGATAAGGGTGTGAAGGGGCATCCTGCCTCCAGGAGGGACCCCCTCCAAGTGAGTTAAGAGATGTGGGCCGGGAGGGCTGAGCAGTAGCGTCCACTGGGAAACCCTGGGCTCCAGGCCCAGCCCTGTGGCTGCCTCACTGGGCAAGCCCTTTCTGCTGGCCTTGGAGGACATGGACCATCTTCCCAGGCTTGGCTGTGTATCCCAATGGCACCATGGAGCAGCCAGGTCCCTTGGCCAGGCCACTAAACTACACTGTATCCCCCTTGTCATCTGTTGCATGCAGGCATCAGTATTTACCTTTAAGGAAGTGTTTCTCAAACTTGAGTCACTCAGTTTTCATGGCATATTTATACACTATATGTGTGATTATTAAAAGTTTCCTTTAAATCAAATTATTGCCTTTGTTTAAATATCTTTCTTTAACTTGCATGTATCATCACTGAAGATGGAAAACCAGTATCACATGCCATAAACAAAGGCTAACTAAACAAAATAGCACAACTATAAAATAACAGGATTCATATGTCCCCTAAAATCAACTTGTATACTACCAATGATATGTACACCCAATTTTGGAAACACTACTTTAAGGGGGCTGAGATACGAACTCAAATACCTCCAACTCCGATGTCCCCAAGTCCTTCAATTATCAGGGGTTTCTATTTCATAATTTAAAACACAAGCAGCCTGAATTCATGTTCCATACGTGATGGCAAGTCTCCCACCTGTTCCTTCTTCCCTTATGAGACTTTTGTGGATTTCCAAAAGGTTCATGTTTTCCAGGAACGAACAAATGGCCAAACCGTGGTGTGGTGGGGGTTAAGGGGTGTGAGCTACCTCCTTCCCCACAGTGCCTAACTCCTCTCTGGCAATCCGTGTTCCAATGATGCCCAGATTTACACACCAAGCCTCTCTCCTGAGCTGCAGATGTGTGCACCTGACCACACACTTGGCAATTCCCTTTGGCTATCTTGTGGACGCCTCAGCTTAGAACGCTGAAGACAGAACTCCAGACCTTTGCCCTAACCCTGCTTTCCCCCGGCTTCTCTGTCAGGGAGGGTGGCCATTCCCCAGATCCTCATGTTTCCACAGGGGCAGAGACCACGTCTGTCCCATTCCCTGCTCTATGGTAGGAGTAAGAGCTTGTATGGGCCAGTTTAAGCTGTCATACCAAAGAACAAATGACTCCATGTCCTAAGGACTTCAAATAACAAAGGTTTATTTCTCTCGTGTATTTATGCCTCTCTCAGCATGGCTGGGTGTCTGTTCCATGTCAGCTTCATTCCAGAATCAAGGCTGATGCAGCAGCCCCTACCGGACATGCCAGCCTGGTGCCAAGGGAGAAAGAGCGACAGTGCAGCCACCGATGGCGCCTGGAGCTGCCACACCTGCCACACTGTTCATCACCCATGGCAGAAACTGAGTCACCAGGGCCAGGAAGCTCCGTCTTCAGGAGACAACTTGGGAATAACTGCACAGCCTCCCACAGTGCTTGACAGATACTGATTGGATACTGACAGGAATAAGGTGTCACAGGCAGCTTCCATCATGATCAACTTCCATCATGGATCATGAAGTTCACATGAAGGTTAGAAAGTGGACTTCGTGCTTGGGTGGCACACAGAGCTCACCCACTGGCCGAGATATTCATTTCTCACACAGGCGAAGTCAAAGGCCTTACACACAGGATCCCCACAGGCCTCACACTTGGCCTTGGAGGCTGCAGGCTGGCAGCCCAGTGTGTGGGGTCCCCCTGCTAAGCCCCTCCAGCCTGCCCCTATCCACACCGGGCCTGGGCCTCTGCATCTGACCTGGCTCCCACATCACACCACTGGGGGCTCCTACCTCCTGTGGACCTCACTGCCTAAGAGTCTTTGAACCTCTTAGTCACTCTGAGCCTTCCATGGTTTGGTCCTTGGAAACCAAAGGCTCACATGAGGTCCCATCTAAGGGGCCTGCCCAGGAGGCAGATCTGGTCAGTCAAGTCCTCCCTCAGCAGGAGGCCCCTGCAGGCAGAGACTCAGGGCTGCAGAGTCAGGAAGTCAGGGCCACAGGACTTATGGTCCTGGCAAGTCTCCAGGTGGTTGACGCTGGGTACACAGCCATGGTGGGGCTGGAGGGTCAGCCGGCAGTAGTTAGGGATGTCGAAAACAGGGAAGATTGATCCTATAGATACACCTGCATGAGCACAAAATGGAACGCACACAGCCCAAGTTCCTATCCACAGGGTGTCCGTTGAAAAGGTCATGGGTACACCTGGGAGCACTTGAGGCAGACGTCAGAAAGAATGAAAAAGCTCTGTGCAGGCCTATGGAAACGGCTCCAGGACTGAGTAAGGAAGAAGGAGAGGGGGAAGGGAGGAAGGGAGGGAATGAGGAAGGAAGGAAGGAAGGAAAGAAGGAAGGGGAGAAGGAGAGAGAAAGGAAGGAGGGTGAGAAGGAAGAAGGAGGGAGGAAGGGAGGGAGGAAGAGAGGATAGGAGTAGGGAAGGAAGAAGGAAGGAAAGAAGGAAGGAGAAAGGGAGGAAAGAAGAAGGGAGGGAGGGAGGAAAGAAAGAGGGAGAGAAGGAAAAAGGAAGGAGAGAAGGAGGGGAGGAGGGTGCGAAAGCGAGAAGGCGGGAGGAAGGGAAGGAAGGATGGAAGGATGGAGGGAGGCGAACAAGAACAAGGGCAGCCTAGGCTCCTTTTGCTGTGACAAAGAAGCGGAGTGGCCCTGCTGCATTCTTTTGCTGGCTTTTGGCGTAAGCCTGTGATAGGCAAAGAGCAGAAGGTGCCTTTAGGGGGCACAGAAGAACAGGATCGACAGGGCTGGGGGAAAGCAAGTATTTCAAAGCAAACTTTTCATCATTTTTGTGTTTGAACCATGTAAATGTATTGCCTGTCCCCCTAAAATGAATTGAGAAGAGAGCGAGACCACGCCGAGCCTCGGGCCAGCACAGCCTGAATAGGAAGCAGCGAACACCGCTGTGACGGCTTCAGGCCCCGGCCCCCTGTGGGGGGAGGGGAGTCGCCCTTGGGAGGGGCTGGGCCCCGCCGCCAGCTCTGCTTCTCACTGCAGGGGCGCCCCCAGGAAGGGACAGGACAGGGAGCTTGTCCCGCAGCGAACGGCAACCCGGAGGCCCGGCCTCTCGCCTCCCAGCCCTCCCCGCGTCCTTTGCGGCCTCCCAGTCCGCCCTGCGCCATCAGAAGGCGCCGCCTGGCGGCCAGGGCCCTTCGCCGCAGCCAGAGTGCTTTGTCCGAGCTCAAAAGGGCCGTCTCCACGGCAGCGGCCCGTCGGCTCCGAGCCCCGCGGCCGGGAGGGAGCCCCGGCGGGGTTGAGAGGATTCCGCCCCAGCCCCAGCAGACGCGGCGGAGGGCTTGGAGGAGGCGCTTTGAGAGTCGAGGTCTCCCGCCCGCGCGCCTCCCTGGCGCAGACCTCTTTTAACTTTTTGGCGTGTAGTGCGCGTCCTGACGTGTCCAGCGAGCTACAGCTTACTGAGCTTTACTGGACTCGCCGGAGCAGCAGTCCCCAAGTGGAGAGACCGCGCATCGCACGCTGCCCGGGCCCCGCAGGGCCTGGCGCCTGGGGCCTTTGCGCCGCTTTGGAGCTAGGGGATCACACCGCCCGCTCCCCGAGCTTGGCGTCTTCCACGCGGCGCTGTGTGTCATCCACGCAGTGCGCTCTCGCTGCTGTGTCCAGGTCACTGCGAGGGTGAGCCCCGCTTTACCCCTTCTTTTGTTGATGGGCACTCGTCTGGGGCTAGAAGGGATAAGGTTGCTGTCAGCATTCTCATGTGGTTTTGGTGAACGTGCACACACATTTCTCTTGGGTGCAGACCTGTCTGGTAGTGGAACTGCCGTTTCCCGGCACTTTGGGGCGAAGTCCTGTTATAGTCTGAAGCAGAGGAGGCAGACGGGCCGTCCATGTTCGTGATTTCAGCCAGGCACAGAAGGAAGGACACGGAGAGCAGCCGCGCGGAGGCGAGGAGGGACACTGGGCGCTGCTGTCCCCTCCCCTGAGGAGCAGCCACTCCTCTTGTGGACGCAGGTGTGGTCACCAGAAGGGAAGGACAGCAGAGGACTCTTCAGGGACCTTCCTGGATCCCCCTGCACCAGGAGTGGTCTACTTGCTTGACTTGAGGGTGAGACTTGGTCAGCCCTTGACTGTGGAGGGCAGGACCATGGGCTTCACGGGGGGCAGCATTCATGACCCACGCCTCTGCTTCCATTCCCTACTTGCTGCCCGAGCCTCCAGGCAGGGGAGTCTAGTCTCCCTTCTCAGGCTTCCAATGCCTCCTCCCTGCTGTGGTAAGGATTCCCGCCGGTCCCTATTTATTAATCAGGGAACTCGGGGTTCAAGTTTGCTCCCCTCCCCTTCTCTGCATCTAGTCCCCTTGAGAGCCCCCTGAGCAGAGGATAACGCACGAGGAGACTTGGCTGTGTATATTTTGACAATAATATCAAAATACTGTCAAATACTAAACGGAAAAGAAATAGGAAAACATTGAACTTTATTAAAATGAACTTCAAAAGACACCATTAAGAGCAAAAAGATGACTCACAAAAAAAGTTGCCTTTTGTTCAATAAACGACTCAGGACTAGAAAATATGAAGAACCCCTACAACAAGGAAAATATAGATAGCTCAATTAAAAATTGACAAAAGACTTGAAAAGATATTTCATAAAAGGAGAGATCCAGATAGTCAATCCACACACAAAAGGGTACTTAGCATCAGGGAACTGCAAATCAGTGACATTCGATTCCGTATCACAGCCACTGGATGACTGAAACAGCAAGGCCAGTGCTGATGAGAATGTGGAACAACCAACTGGAATCTCATCCCCTGCTGATGGGAGAGTGGATTGGAGCAACCACATGGAAGCATCTAATCGAGGTAAGCAAACGCCTGCCATAGGAACCGGCGACTCTACTCCTGTGTATACCCAAGGGAACCGAGTGCTAGGTTCCTGATCATGGTCAAGATCGCCTACAGCAACTTTACTTATTTATTTTAATCCTCTAACAAATGTCTTTAAACAGTGGAAATATTAATTAAATGGTGGTGTTTTAAGAATGCAATGGTATACTGCACAACAACAGCAACAACAACAAAAACAAACTGCTAATACTTGCAGCAACATGGATAAATCTCAAAGTATTGAATGAAAAGATACAATAGAGTGTATTACTAAGGATTCCATTATATAAAATACAAAATCCAGGCAAGACCGATCTACAGTGTTAGAGGTCAGAAGAGAAGTTTGGAGGTAGTTGCTTGGGCACCAGGATACTGGGTGGGGAGCTGTGAGCGCTGCGTATCTTGAGCTGCATCCTGCTTGGCATGCATACTCTGTGAAAATTCATCAACCTGTGCACCTAAGACTTGTGAACTTACATTATCTCTCAGGAAAAAGAAAAGAAAAATATGCCAAACTTTACCCTTCACCTTTCTCCTCAAAATGATCAGGTTTCAGAGCTGTGGTAGAAACTTCTAGTACTGACCACAGCCAGTACCTCCCCGCTTGGCAGCTGAGATCCTGGCACCAGTTCTGGCCAATGGGATGTGAGGGGAAATGATGGATGTCAATTCCAGGCTGAAGCTTTTAGTTGCCAGTGCCAGGTCCTCCAGTCCTACCTTCCCACTGTGGCAATCCCTCTGAAGTCCCAAGATCAAGAGCTGACAGCTGAATCCTTGCATGAAGAGTTGCCTGGACCTGCAGTGGACTTTGGATGAGGGAGTATACACCTTAACTATATTAAGCCAATGCTGTTTCAGAGTGGTTAATTACCACAGCATAACATGCCCTATCCTGACTAAAATGGATGTGTAGGAGCTTGACAGAGGAATAATTGTCCTTTTGGTCCCCTGAGCTTGTTCTTGGCCTTGGCCAGGTAGCAGCACATTTAGCATCAGACTGCCAAGTGTCCTATGTCTACATTCGGTGGAACCCATTGTTGTGGCCCCTGGGGTGACATTACAGCAGAGGGGAAGTGGTGGCCTCCTGCACTCTCAGTTTCAGCCAGCTCTGCATGCCATTTTTTCTCAGTGACAACATTCTGTGTAGGTGTTTGCCCACTGCCAGTGCTGGGTGACCTATGCTGGTACAGTTGGAACTACAAGGCCCTTTTCTTGGGATGCTTCCTTTGCTACTTTGAACTCTTGGCTCTTGGCACTGGAATTTCCTAGTATTTGGGATTACCAGAAAACAAGAGGTGGCAAAATGGTGCAATAATTTTGAACCCAGCCCCATGTTGAAGTGCACGACTAGGACAGTGCAGTGGGGAGATGAGAGCTTGGGGCCAGGAAGACTGCCTGGGTTCTAACCCCAGTCCCCTCGCTGGCCACCTATGAAACACTGGCAAATCACTTTTATCTCCAAACGCAAAAAATGGTCTCAAGGTTTCCAAGTAGAGGTGTTTCTTTCCATTTTCTAGAAAAGTGAGCATAGTGGTAGAGCCGCTGAAGTTGCATCCTTCTGGGGTAAGGCAGAGCCATCTCACAAACCACACCACCTGATGGCATCTATTTCAAATGTCAGATTTGGTAGGCTGAAGTGACCAAGAGGCCATTGAGAATGAGCAAAGTTTTAAATTGCTGGAAGGAATCTTCAGCAAACAGGCAAATACCTTAAAATTTTAGGTGATCCATCACTGAATAATTTGAAATATCTTCAAATTCTTGTACTGTGAATCAATGCTGTAGGCATGAAAGAGTGAGCAATGCAGGCATAACATTAAAGGAAGACTGATAAGGAAATAAAAATGAAGAACAGAAATAGCTCCAAAGACTAGATGTAAGCCCTTGGGGTTGGGATTCTCTGGAGAGAGATGGGAGCTCAGTTATCAGAATAAAGCCAAGTAGCAAGGTAGCCTTAAACCTACTCCAATTTTCACCACTCAGCAGCAGGAGCCAACCAGAGGCTGCTTCCCTAGACCCTTGCTTATTGGACACCACAAACTTCCTGGAGGTGCTAGTACATAGAGGTGAGGTTTTAAAAATAGATCCTTTTGGCTCATGATGGCAAAGGGAGACATAGGTTATGGCATTATTCCTACCAACCTGAAGGCTGAACAGACAATGGACAGACCCTGCTTCCCAGATTCCTCATCCTGACACCAGCAAGATAGTGAAAAATGATGCAACCACAAAGTGTTAATTTTCCTTTCCTGGTCCCACAGTTTTATTTAATAATTTCACTGGGCATGAAATTTTACATCAGCCAGAATAAATACTAACAGCAACCAGAGAGACGGTGCTAGGAATCAAGAGAGTGTCTATAGCCTGCTGTGGGCAAATGTCTAGCCTGAATAGATCTTGCCTTGTTCAAGGTTGTAAACAACAGTAAAAAGGGGACCTATAAAAATATTTTATAATTTATAAGGTATAAGTGTTCATGGTGTTAAAAAGGCAGGGAGGTATATTTTTTCAACATTGTTTTATTACCAAGAAGGGGGGAAATTTTTGAGAGCAACTGCTTTGTGGTAACCATAAGTCTCAACCATACATAGGCTCTTTAAAGCAAGAAATAAGAAGGGAAGATAAAGTGGTATAGAACAAGATTCCAATGTGCCTGAAAAATAGCTGAACTAAGAAAGAAAATGAAGAAGTTATAGGCAAAATGGTGAGGAAATTAAAAGTGCAATACCAGGAATAAAATATGCAATGTATCAGTAAAAAAAAAAAAAAAAAAAAAAGAAAAAAGCAAAAAAAAAAAAATGGAAAACTTAAACATTGGTCATTTAAGAAACTTTTCAGTAGCAAAAAAAGTAAACAATTAAATAGGGACAAAGAATTTTAAAACATGAGAAAAAAGATAGTAGATATGGAGGAAGAAAATGGCAGATCTAACATATGGGTAATTAATGTTCTGAAGAAAACACACGCAGTATATACAATAATACAGTCATAACAGAAAACCTTCCTGAGCTACAAAAATACCTGAATTAAAATTTGGAGTACTTATGTTTATACACAACTATGTGCAATTTTTTAATTTCAAGATTAAAGAAAGTATAAGCATCCAGGTAACACACACATGTTCTCTTTTTTAAAAAAATTCCCTTCTGCAGGGTTTGGGTGGACAATAAAGAATACAAATTATCTTAAAAGAAAAAAAATTCAAATAAATTAAAAAATCCCTAACAGTTTTGCAACTTTAAAAGCCAAAAGAGAAAAGCCTATAGAAAACATTGCTGAAAAGTCTATAAATCAAGAGCTCTTGTTCAGGTTTTATTCAGATGAGAAAACAACAGAAAGACACTGTCAGAAATACAATGGTTCAAAAATAGACAATAAAACCTAAAGGAAAATTTTACTTGAACATATGTCTTGATCAATCAAAAACTAATTAAAAATAAACAGCTCATCTCAAGGACTATCATAAGATATAGAACATTCAATGGATTGAACATTGAAACTGTTATGAACAGAATAAAGTGCAAGTAATACTTGGAAGTATAGGTTCAAAAGAAAATGTGACTCCTGACAAGTAATTCTAGCACTAGGTAACAGAATACTAGAGGCAGAAACCGTAAAGAAAAGAGGAATAGATTTGATTATATGATGTTATAAAACTTGCGTATGTTAAATATGTATAATGATAAATTTGTATATATCTTTCATATGCCATAAACAAACTGAAAGATAATTTCAAACTAGGAAAAATATTTGCAAAATATGACAAAGTAAATATTGCTAATTTACAAAAAATGTTTCATATTAATAAATGGACAATCAACACCAGATAAGCATAGAATATGAAAAGGCAATTCTCAGAAATAGGAAGAAAGGACAGAAAGGTGGAAGGAAATAAAGCAATACTCAATTTTAGAAATAATCAAAGAAATGCAAATTAATGCAGCCTTTAGACTTTTTTTTTTAAAGAGCATACCAGTACAATAGCATGATGGTGAACAACCAGGATCTATTATTATTGACTGTAGTCTGTGTTAAATTGGTTGTAAAACCTTTTCAATTTTATGTCTTCTGTGAAAAACCAATAAAACACAAAGGAAGCCACTAAGAGAGGGAAGAAGGGACAAAAAAGTTACAAGATCAATAAAACAACTAAAATATCAATACTAAGTCCTTCCCTATAAATAATTACTTTAAATGTAAACAAACTCCACAAGCAAAAGATACAGATTGGGCTGGGCGCAGTAGCTCATGCCTGTAATGTCAGCACTTAGGGAGGCCAAGGCAGGAGGATTGCTTGAGCCCAGGAGTTTGTGACCAGCCCTGGCAACATAGTGAGACCCCCCATCACTATAAAAATTTTTAAAAATTAGCCAGGTGTGGTGGCACACACTTGTAGTCACAGCTACTGGGGAGTTGAGCCCAGGAGTTTGAGATCAGCCCTGGCAACATAGTGAGGCCCCCATCTCTCTAAAAATTTTTAATAATTAGTCAGGTGTGGTGGTGCACACTTGTAGTCACAGCTACTGGAGAGGCTGAGGTGTGAGGGTTGCTTGAGCCTGGGAGATTCAGGCTGCAGTGAGCCACAGTCTTACCACTGCACTCCAGCCTGGGCAACACATCAAGATCCTGTCTCAAAAAAATAAATAAATAAAATAGATTTGCTAAATGGATTCAAAAATAGGATCCAATTATATGCTGTCTACAAGAAACTCACTTTAGATCTGAAAATACAATAGCCTAAAAGTAAAAGGATAGAAAAAATATTTCATACAAGTGGTAATCAAAAGACAACAGGAATTCCTACACCAATATCTGGCAAAAGAGACTTTAAATCAAAAACTGTTACAGGAGACAAAGAAAGACATTGTATAATGGTAAAAGGGTCAATTTACCAAAAATATATAATGACAAAAAATATTTGTGTACCAAACCAGAGAGCTCCTAAACATATAAAGCAAACTAACAGAACTGAAGGGAGATAGACAGAAACACAATAATAGTAGGAGACTTCCATACCTCACATTCAATAATAGATAGAATAACTAAGCAGAAGATCAATAATGGATAGAATAACTAAGCAGAAGATCAATAATGGATAGAATAACTAAGCAGAAGATCAATAATGAGAAGACTAAAACATTTACACCAATTGGACCTAACAGACATACACAGAACATTCCACCCAACAACAGCAGAGTATACAATCTTCTCAAGCGCACAGGGAACATTTTCCAGGAAAGACAACATATGAGGTCACAAAATAACTCTTAACAAATTCAAAAAGGTTTTGATCACAATGAGATGAAACTAGAAATCAATAGCACAAGGAAAATTGGAAACTCCACAAACGTGTGTAAATAAATTAACATACTCTTGAACAGCCGATAGGTCAAAGAAGAGGTCACAGTGGAAATTAAAAAATACCTTGGGACAAGTGAAAATGAAAACACAACATACCAAAACTTCTGGGCTATGGCAATAGCAGTGCTAAGAGGGAAGCTGATAGCAATAAATGCAATAATATATTAAAAAGAAGAAATATCTCAAACAAACAACCTAACTTTACATCTCAAGAAAGCAGAAAAAGAACAAACTAAAGCTAAAGTTAGGAGAAGAAAGGAAATAAAGATTATAGCAGAAATGATTATAATAGAGAATAGAAATAAAATCAGTGAAACCAGATTGGGTTTCAAGAAAAAAATCAACAAAATGGACAACCCCTTAGATAAATTAAGAAAGAAAGAGAGATGACTCAACTAACTAAAAGCAGAAGTAACAGAAAGGACATTACAACTGATGCCACAGAAATAGAAAGGATTATAAGGGAATACTAAGAACAATTATATTTCCACAAACTTGATAACCTAAAGAAATGGACACATTCCTAGAAACACACAACCTACCAAGCCTGAACCATGAAGAAACGAAAAGTCTGAACAGACCAATAATAAGTAAGGAAATTGAATCAGTAATCAAATACCTTCCAACAAAGAAAAGTCCAGGACCAGATGGCTTCACTGGAGAATTCTACCAAATATTTAAAAATAACTAACACCAATCCTCCTGAAACTATTCCAAAAAATTAAAGAGGAGGGAATACTTAGGTTATTTTATAGGTCAGCATGACCCTGATACCAAATCCAGAGAAAGACACTATGAGAAAAGAAAACTGCAGACCAATGTCGTTGATGAATGTAGATGCCAAAATCCTCAACAAAATACTAGCAAACAGTATTCAAAGCACGTTAAGATTATATACCATGGCCTAAATAAAGTGGGTTTTATTCCTAGAATGTAAGGATGATTTAACTTATGAAAATGAATCAAAGTTATAATACATTAACAGAATGAAGAACAAAAGTCACATGATCATTTCAACTGTTGCAGAAACAGCATTTAACAAGAGTCAACATTCCTTGGTGACAAAAACACTGCACAATATAGGAATAGAAGTAAACCACCTCAACATACTAAAGGCAGTTAATACAAGCCCATAGCTAACATCATACTCAACAGTGAAAAACGGAAAGCTTTCCCTCTAAGGTCAGGAATGAGGCAAAGATCTCCCCTCTCACCACTTCTATTAAATATGGCATTGGAAGTCTTAGCTAGAGCAATTGGATAGTAAAAATATATAAAGGGCATTCAATTGAAAAGGAAGAAATAAAATTATCTCTGCTCACAGATGACATGATTTTTTTTATGTAGAAAACCCAGAAGCTTTCACACACAGAAAAACTATTAGAATTAATAGACAAATTCAGCAAGGTTGCAGGATTTAAAATCAGCAAACAAAAATCTTGCATTTCTATACAGCAACAGTGAACAATCTGAAAAAGGAAATTAAAAAACAATCCTATTTAAAATAGCATAGAAAGAATAACATATTTAGTAACAAATCTACTCTAAAGATGAGAAAGACTTGTACACTAAAAACAGTAAAATATTGCTGGAAGAAATTAAGGAAGACTAAATAAATAGAAAGATATTTTGTGTTCTTAAGTTGGAAGACAATATTGTTAAGATGTCTGTACTACCCAAAGTGATCTACAGATTCAATGCAACCCTTATAAAAATCCCAATGGCATTGTTTGCAGAAATAGAAAAAGTTATTCTAAAATTAATGTGAAATCTCAAGAGATTCCAGATAGCTGAAAAATATTTTAAAAGAAGAACAAAGTTGAACTCACAAGCCCTCATATTCCTGATGTTAAAACATACTGCAAAGCTACAGTAATCAAAACTGTGTGTTATCAGTATAAAAACAGACAAATAGACCAATGGAATAGAAGAGAGGACCCCAAATGAACACTCGTGTGTATGGTCAAATGAACTTCAGCAAGGGTACCAAGATCATTCAATGGAGAGGGGACAGTATTTTCAAGAAATCGTGTTGGGGGAAAAGAAACTGGATATCCATATGCAAAATAATAAATTTGGACACTTATACCATATACAAAATTAACTAAAATGGATTAAAGATGTAATACCTAAAACTATAAAACTCCTAAACTATAGGGGAAATCTTCATGACATTGTACTTGGCATGATTTCTTGAATAATTACACCAAAAGTACAGGAAACAAAAGAAAAAATAGACAAATGGGACTATGTTAAACTTTACAAATGTTTATCAAAGGACAAGATCAACAGAGTGGACAGGCAAATTATGTATCTGATGAGGGGTTAATAGCCAGAATTTACAAAGAACTGTTATAGCTCAACAACAATAAATCAAACAACCAGATTTTAAAATGGGCAAAAGGCTTGAATAGATATTTCTCCTAAGATTGTGTATCAATGGCCAAGAAACAAATGAAAAGATGGCAACATCTCTAATCATCAGAGAAATTCAAATAAAAATCACATGGAGCTATCACCTCATACTTATTACAGTGACTAGTATTTAAAGAAAAAAGAAAAAAAAAGAACAAGTTGGAAAGGATGTGAAGGACCTCATGTACAGTGTTAGTAGGAATATAAACTGGTGCAGCCATCATGGAAAACAATAGGGCAGTTCTTCAAAAAATTAAAAATAGAGTTACCATATGATCCAGCAATTCCACTTCTGTGTAAATGCCCAAATGAATTGGAAGCAGTCCCTCAAAGAGATATTTGCACATCCATGTTCATAGCAGCATTATTCACAACAGCTGATAGGTGAAAGCAACACAAATGTCCCTTTATGGATGAATAAATAAACAAAATGTGGTATGTGCATACAAGGGAATATTATTTAGCCTTAAAGAGGAAGAAAATTTTGTTTTGTGCAACAACGTAAGTGAACTTTGAGGACACTATGCTAAGTGAAAGAAGCCTGTCAGAAAAAAGATAAGTACAGGTCATCGCTGACTTATGATGGTTTGATTTACAATTTTTCCACTTTACAATGGTGCAAAAGCAATATTCATTTAGTAAAAACCATATTTTAATTTTAGGTTTGGATTTTTTTCCAGGCTAAGGCTATTCAGTACCATGGTCTCTTTCAACGCTGGGCAGTAGCTACGAGCCACAGTTTCCACGCTTGCCAGTTAATTTTGCCCAACTGTGGGCTAATGTAAGTGTTCTGAGCATGTTTAAGATAGGCTAGCCCAAGCCGTGATATTCGATAGATTAGGTGTATTAAATGTATTTTTGACTAACCACAGGTTTATTAACATAATTCCAATGTAGTTCGAGAAGTATCTGTACTGTATGATTCTGCTTTGAGGGCTATCTAAAGTAGCCGGATTCATAGCAACAGAAAGTAGAACGATGGTGACCAAGGGAAGAAGGGAAGGAGAGAAGGGGAGTTGCTGTTTAATGGGCATAGACTTGCAACTTGAAAAAGCTCCAGAGAGATCTGTTTCACAACAATGTGAATAGATGTGACACCTCAGAACTATACACTTAAAAGTTATTAAGATGGTACATTTTGTGCTAGGTATTTTTTTTTACCACAATTGTGTGTGTGTGTGTGTGTGTGTGTGTGTGTGTGTGTGATGTATCTCTATAAAGGGGAGGGTCCCATCGTCACACACAGTCACCCAGGCTTCCTTCCTATCGCCATCTCTGGTTCCACCATAACCAGCATTTCAAGTTTGGTCCACAAAATATCCCACAACTTTGTTTTAAATGCACAGATAAGCCTTATACATAAGTGAACAATATTTAAGTGGTATTATATTGTATATCAGTATTTATCTATCATGTTTTCAGAAAGAAAAACTCTCTATGAACCTAATCAAAATTTACAAAGTACATCAGGGAAAACAGAATTTAGCTAGATTGGGGTTAAATTATGTTAAGAACAGCAGGATTCTCTAAGACTCTCTAAGATGGATTCTTATCACATTCTCAAATGCACAAAGGAAACAGTTTGGTGGCTTTGGAACCAGACATGGGGGTTGTGGCTCTGCCACTTACTAGCTGTGAGATAGATCTTGGTCAAATTACTAAACATGTCTATATTTCAGTCTTCTCAAGTTCAGAGTGGGGGCATTCATAGCTCCTACCCAATAAAACTGTGGAGGGGATATAATGGCTTAACACTCTACAAGACTTGGGACAGTATCTGGCATGAAGTGTCATATAAGCCCTAGTGTATCAGTTTGCTAGAGCTGCCATAACAAAGCACCACTCCCTTAAAGAAGAGAAATATATTGTCTCCTGGTTTTCAAGGCTGAAGTTCAAGATTAAGGTGTCAGCAGGATTGGCATTCTTTTTTTTTTTTTTTTTTTTTTTTTTTTGAGACAGAGTCTCGCTCTGTTGTCCAGGCTGGAGTGCAATGGCGCAATCTCGGCTCACTGCAAGCTCTGCCTCCCGGGTTCATGCCATTCTCCTGCCTCAGCCTCCCAAGTAGCTGGGACTACAGGCGCCCGCCACCATGCCCAGCTAATTTTTTTGTATTTTTAGTAGAGACGGGGTTTCACCATGTTAGTCAGGATGGTCTTGATCTCCTGACCTCGTGATCTGCCCCGCCTCGGCCTCCCAAAGTGCTGGGATTACAGGTGTGAGCCACTGCGCCCAGCAGGATTGGCATTCTTTTCATAAGGATGCCAGTCACATTTTATTGTGAGCTCATCTTACCCCAGTATGATCTCATTTTAACTAATCATGTAATAACTCTATTTACAAATAAGGTCAAAATCTGAGGTTCTAGGGGTTAGAACTTTAACATTTGAACGGGGGAGAGGACACATTTCAACCCATAGCATCTAGCTGTTGTTATGTCTTGCAAGGTCAGCAGCAAATGGCAGGGGGCCAAGGTTTCACTTTTAGAGTTGGTATTGTGTTTCCAGGTGTGTGTAAATTCCAGCTTGGAGAGAAATCAACCAGGATTACCACTTTTGACTCCAGCCTGAAGAAGCCCTCCCTCCAACCTTGAAAAGCTACTGAGCAGAGTTGACTAACCCCAAACTCCACTTCCAGTGAGTTTCTGGACTAAAGTCTTTGTTATTTCTCAGCAGCATCCACACGGGTCTTGAAACCAAAGATTCACCTAATTTGCATAACCAAAAATGCCTAGAAATAAGCCAGATTACAAATGAACCCTGTCACATGTCATGGCTTTCCTTCCTTCCCCAGCAGCAACCCCCACCTCTGAGGAACACCAGGCAAAGTTCAGACCAGTTCTTCTAGGCTTGTCATCAGGAAAGCTAACGATTGCATCTCCCCAGCACAGAGGGGCACTTGATACATTTATCAAATGAATATTCTGCTCCCACTTTTGGACAAGGCCCCTTGAAAAGGCCCTAGCCTTGCATGGAAGAATAAAAATAACATGAGGAAAATGGAAACCTTTGTCTAATCACTAGGTTATAGAACCCCTTCTATACATCACTACGAAGGCAAAATCAATATAGAATTTACAGACTCAACCACTTAAAGTTTAAAATATTTATATGTCATAAAGTGTCATAAACTAAATTAAAGGCAAAGTACAAAGATATAGATTTCATGTTAGCAACACAATTGTCAGAGAAAGACGTATATATGATGTTCTTCATATGTATATGATAAAACCAAAATATAAAAGACAAAACACTGATAATATAGCAATGATCACAGGACATGGGTGAGTGGTTCACAAACTATAGAATGGACAACAAATACTGACCGTAAATGAAAATAAAAACAAATGTGTGACATAATTTTACACTTAAACTGGCAAATAATATTTTTAAATATAATAGTGATCATTCAGAAGGTGGGCAGTATTCAGTACTAATGACTCTAATATGGGAAGACTGGCTGATTGGATGCAACAAAGCTGCAAAAATGTGCACACCTTTTGACCTAACAAGGCTAATTCTAGGAATTTATTCTAAAGATGCAGTAATAGATGTTGCTAAGACTTGTCTGTTGCATCATTTTCATCAGTAAAATATTTTAAGAACAGAATATATGTCCGTTGCTCATTATCATATCCCCTCCCCTCACGCAAGGCCTGGTGCCCAATAGATATTTCATAAACTGACCTTCGAATGAACCTAAATGTCCAATATTTGGAGACTGTGGTCACAAATTGTAATTCATCCCCATGATGAACTATTTTCCGCCGTTAAAATAGATACAATAAAGGAATATCTATGGCCAGGAAAACAGAAGGCTCGTTCTACCCTTCTTGTTCTACCCTTCCACTCCACTACTGTACAGGGATTGGTCATTCTTCCCCTGCCAGTCCCAGCTCCTATGAGGCCACCTCCTCACTACAGTGGCAGTTACACTGGACTCAGGATCTAAATGGCTTTATTGACCAGTAAAAAATAATGAAAATAAATGAACAATAACTACTTTCATGGGATTAAAAAGATAACTATAAAATAAAACCAGGCTGAGGCCTCTGAGTCGCCGCTGCCGCCTGCGCCTGGCCTACACCACAGTGGCACTTCCCGGGTGCATGCTCCACTCATCTCCGCCCCATGCAGGTGGACCTTAGCAAGCGTTCTGGCCCTTGAGCCTGCAGAAAGTGGACGAGCAACCGCAGCACCCGCTGCATGTCACCTACGGCGGGGCAGAGGTGCACGAGCTGGGCAGAGTGCTGACACCCACCCAGGTTAAGAACAGACCCACCAGCATTTTGTGGGATGCTCTTGATTTGGAGAAACCCTGTACCTTGGTCCTGACAGTCCCGGGTGCTCCCACGGGGAAGGATCCCAAATACAGTGAATGGCATCATATCCTGGTGGTCAACATGAAGGATAATGACATCAACAGTGGCACAGTCCTCTCCAATTACCTAGGTTCGGGGCCTTCCAAGACCACAGGCCTCCAACGCTATGTCTGGCTGGTTTATCAGCAGAACAGGCCACTGAGGTGTGAGAGTCTGTCCTAAGCAACCGATCTGGAGACCACTGTGGCAAATTCAAGGTGGTGTCCGTCCATAAAAAGTACGAGCTCCAGGTCCTGGTGGCCAGCACGTGTTTCCAGGCTGAGTGGGACTACTAAATGCCTAAACTGTAGGAACAGCTGTCTAGGAAGTAGGGGGCAGCTCAGGGACCTGAACTGTCCTGGAGGTCCCAAGCCGTGTTCCCCAGTTCAGTGTTGTGTGCAGATTTCTCCTCTTCCCACTCCCTTTTGCACAGGCAAGACCTAAGCATTCAGATGGCGGTTTATGGTGACTTTTCCTGCTGCCTGTGCTTTATAATTCTAGTCACTCATTCACTCAGTCAGGTTTATGTTTTGATCAAATTTGAACTCCATATGGGAGATATTTTGGATGACGGTTGTAGGGTCATCAAATTGTTAATGTAAAAATAGCAACCCAGTAATGAGACTGCTGGGTCAAATGGTATTTCTAGTTCTAGATCATTGAGGAATTGCTACACTGTCTTCCTCAATGGTTGAACTAATTTACACTCCCACCAACAGCATAAAAGCTGTTCTATTTCTCCACATTCTCTCCAGCATGGATTGTTTCCTGGCTTTTTAATGATCGCCATTCTAACTGGCATGAGATGGTATCTCGTTGTGGTTTAGATTTGCATTTCTCTAATGACCAGTGACACTTGCACACGTATGTTTATTGTGGCACTGTTCACAATAGCAAAGACTTGGAACCAACCCAAATGCCCATCAATGGTAGACTGGATTACAAAAATGTGGCATATATACACCATGGAATACTATGCAGTCATAAAAAAGGATGAGTTCTTGTCCTTTGCAGGGACATGGATGAAGCTGGAAACCATCATTCTCAGCAAACTAACACAAGAACAGAAAACTAAACACCGCATGTTCTCACTCATAAGTGGGAGTTGAACAACAAGGACACATGGACACAGGGAGGGAAACACCACACACCAGGGCCTGTTGGGGCGTAGAGGGCTGGGGGAAGGTAGCATTAAGAGAAATATCTAATCTAGATGATGGGTTGATGGGTGCAGCAAACCACCATGGCACATGTATACCTGCGTAACAAACCTGCACGTTCTTCACATGTACTCCAGAACTTAAAGTAGAATAATAATAACAAAAAAAATAGCAACCCAGAATTTAAAGAAAGAAAAATTGGGGGGAAAAAGACCACGTCTATAGTAATAAAGGAAAGCATCAACGAATCCTTTATGGAGGTTAAAAAAAAAAAAAGAATTGGTTGCCTCTGCTTTTGTGATCCTGAGTCCAGAATTGCACACAGTGTGTTTTTATGGTGCTGTCATTCACCTTGACAACCAGAGGCTGGCACTGAGGCTAAACCCAACATGGCACATCGCAGATGACTTAATAGGTGTCAGTGTCTCGTTCTGGTCCCTTTAAAGAGTATTCCTGGAAAAAGCAGTAGAGAGAGTGACTTTGCTGTTGTTGGGGCATGACCGTCTAGACCCATAGCAGTGCCAGCTGACAGCTTATCAGGAATCCTTAAATCTGTGTCTATTAAATTGATCATTCTTCATGGGGGTAAGAATAGCTGGTCTGCAGTTGCTGAATGTTGTGGTAATTCTGCTGTTTGCTTATAGTTGAATAAAAATAGAAACCTTGAATAAAAAAATAAAATAAAATAACAGCATGAAGCAGAAAAGGAATTAATAAAGATAAAAGCAGAAGTTAATTAATTAGAAAGCAACTAGTAGGCATAATTGAGAAAAGGGATCAAGAATTGTTTATTTGCAAAGATCAGTAAAATAGACAAGTTTCTGGCAAGTCTGACAAGCAAGACAGAAAGAGTGAGAAATAGAATGAAAGTATGCAATATTAGGTATGAGAAAGTGAGACAATTATAGCTGTAAATAGAATTAACAATTAATTGTTAATTAATTGGTAATGGGTCTGTGTAGTTATAGGCAAAAGATGGAGGTTTTTGGAGTTTCCATCTCTCTGCTTACATGACTCATCTGTTCTTGCATGCTGTCTACTTTTTCCATTAGGGAATTTTCCATTAGTGTATTATTCATAGTCGTTTTAAATTCCTTGTCTAATCATTCCAACATTCCTGTCATATCTGAGTCTCATTCTGATGCTTTCTCTTCTGTCTCTTCAAATTGTGTTTTTTGTCTTTTAGTGTGCCTTGTAATTTTTTGTTGAAAGCATTTCATGATATATTGGGTAAAAGGAACTGAGATTGATAGGCCTTTAGTGTGAGATTTGTATGCTCATTTGACTAGGAATTAGGGTGTGTTTACTGTTTGCTGTAGCTGTAGGTGTAGGAAGATAAAATTTCCTTGGGTGTCTATGATTTTGCCTACCCTGTTTTACAGGAGCCCTACTGATGTGGTGGTAAGGTGTCGGGGAGGGGAAGCTTTCTCTAGTTCTGTAAAGGTCTCAGTATTTCAGTAAGTCTATGAGCCTGGGCTATGAACTTCACAAGTGCTTCTCAGTTGCTTTTCTCCCCCTATACGCCTTTCATGAGTTAGAAAAGCTAGAAGGGGCTGGAATTGGCTATTTCCTTCTCCCAGTTAAGCTCTGGTAAAACCTCAGTCTGTTAGGCTCTGCCAAACAGTTTCCCTTAATGGCAGGGCTTGTTAGAATGCTCTGGAGTACTTCAAAATAACTTCTTTTCTCTGCCCCTTGTGTATTAATCTGTTCTCACATTGCTATAAAGAAATACCTGAGACTAGGTAATTTATAAAGAAAAGAGGTTTATTTGGTTCATGGTTCTGCAGGCTGTACAGAAAGCACAGTGGCATTTGCTTCTGGGGAGGCCTCAGGAAGCTTTGACTCATGGCAGAAGGCAAAGGGGGAGCAGATGTGTTACATGGTGGGAGCAGGAGCAAGACAGAGAGCAAGGGGAGAGGTGCTACACATTTCTTTTCTTACACTTTAAGTTCTAGGGTACATGTGTACAATGTGCAGGTTTGTGACATAGGTATACATGTGCCATGTTGGCTTGCTGCACCCATCAACTTGTCATTTACATTAGGTATTTCTCCCAGTGCTATCCCTCCCCCAGCCTCCCACCCCCTGACAAGCCCCAGTGTGTGATGTTCCCTGCCCTGTGTCCAAGTGTTCTCATTGTTCAATGCCCACCTATGAGTGAGAACATGTGGTGTTTGTTTTTCTGTCCTTGTGATAGTTTGCTGAGGATGATGGTTTCTGGCTTCATCCATGTCCCTGCAAAGAACATGAACTCATCCTTTTTTATGGCTGCATAGTATTCCATGGTGTATATGTGTCACATTTTCTTAATCCAGTCTATCATTGATAGACATTTGGGTTGGTTCCAAGTCTTTGCTATTGTGAACAGTGCTGCAATAAACATAAGTGTGCATATGTCTTTATAGTAGCATGACTTTTAATCCTTTGGGTATATACCCAGTAATGGGATTGCTGGGTCAAATGGTATTTCTAGTTCTAGATCCTTGAGGAATAGCCACACTGTCTTTCACAGTGGTTCAACTAATTTACACTCCCACCAACAGTGTAAAAGCGTTCCTATTTCTCCACATCCTCTCCAGCATCTGTTGCTTCCTGACTTTTTAATGATTGACATTCTAACCGGTGTGAGATGGTAACTCATTGTGGTTTTGATTTGCATTTCTCTGATGGCAAGTGATGATGAGCATTTTTTCATGTGTCTGTTGGCTGCATAAATGTCTTCTTTTGAGAAGTGTCTGTTCGTATCCTTTGTCCACTTTTTGATGGGGCTGTTTGTTTTGTTTCTTGTACATTTGTTTAAGTTCTTTGTAGATTCTGGATATTAGCCCTTTGTCAGATGGGTAGATTGCAAAAATTTTCTCCCATTGTGTAGGTTGCCTGTTCACTCTGATGGTAGTTTCTTTTGCTGTGCAGAAGCTCTTTAGTTTAATTAGATTCCATTTGTCTATTTTGGCTTTTGTTGCCATTGCTTTTGGTATTTTAGTCATGAAGTCCTTGCCCATGCCTATGTCCCGAATGGTATTGCCTAGGTTTTCTTCTAGGGTTTTTATGGTTTTAGGTCTAACATTTAAGTATTTAATCTATCTTGAATTAATTTTTGTATAAGGTGTAAGGAAGGGATCCAGTTTCAGCTTTCTACATATGGCTAGCTAGTTTTCCCAGAGGTGCTACACACTTTTTAACAACCAGATCTCATGAGAACTCTATCATAAGAATAGCACCAAGGGGATGGTGACAAACCATTCATTCCTTAAGGATCCACCACCATGATCCAATCATCTCTCACTAGGTTCCACCTCCAACATTGTGGATTACCGTTCAACATGAGACTTGGGCAGGGACACAGATTCAAACTATATCACCCTACTGGAAGCAGAAGGGGATTTATCTTCAGTCCCCACTATGAGAACCTGGTAGTTTCTGGAAGTAAAACTCAATAATTAAGTGTGCTCCCACCCCCTCAAGACTGGGCCACCTGAAGTTTTTAACTTTTAAGCTCATCCACACCACACTGAGCCTCCAGAAACTCATCAATTACAGTTCAGGATTTTCTACCCCAGTACTAGTTTCTGGGAAGGTTTCTGCTCATAGGTGTCAACCTTAAATAATGAGACTCAGAAAATATGATTAACTATAGAGTTTATTTGAATGCAAAGTTTAAGGATGTCAACTGAGAATCACAGGCTCCAAATAAATGAGTCAGTGTTCCAAAGTGGAGAAGTTTGGGCTTCCTTGATATAGGCAGAGACAGAGGTTCAGGAGGGTTATGACATTTTCCATACAAGACCAATGCATACCTTACAGAGATGCGGTTGGTTAAAGATTGCTGCATTCCAGGGAGAATTACTTATTACTCTGTAAAGGAGGGTAGTGAGCTCAAGGGGGTCTTATCCTTGGCACCTTTTCAGTCTTTTCTAATTCTCTACAGTACAAGAATAAGGAAGGGAGTTAATCCATAACTGGAGAAGCAGAAGTTGTAGCTGCATGCTTCATGACTCAGGCCATATAGTCTCATTTCTCTCAAATAATCCAAAAGCCAACAGCTTTATATTTGAATTATTTAATTTCTGCTCCAGTAAGTTGTGATCCTCTGTATACACCTGTCTTTCCAATTTTTGGAGGCAGTTGTTTTCCCTGTGGTCTCAGTTCTTTATGAATCTAAGAAGAGTTGTTAATTTTCAGTTTGGTTTTGTTTTCTTCTTATTACAAGGATAGGAGTGAAGACCAAGCTCCTCACATTTCAGGCCAAAAACCAGAAGTCTCCAAACATTTTAAAGTCTAAATACAGTTGATACTTTTCACAGGAAATATAAATGACCAATAAGTAGTAGAAAAAGTAAATATATCAATAAATATTCATGGCATGGAAAACCACTTTAACTTAAAAAGTATCTGTCACAAGCCAACAACTTACGACGAGTTGAATGATTAAACACTAGAGAAAAACGTATGCATGATCCATGATCTAAGATTCCAGAAACACTTTAAAATCCTTGGGATCAATTAAATCTCACAATCAGGTTTTTTTTTTTTTTTTTTTTTTTTAAATTTCTCAAAAAAAATTTCATATATTATACCTTGGAAAACAACCCCAGTGAGGACTGGGAGAGCAGTCCATAATCAAGCACATTACTGCCTAGGCCACCAAATGCACTTGCCCCAAGTTGTATACTTAAAGAGTGCAAATAGTCCACATTGGTTCAGGTCAGATTTTATTACCCAAAGAGTTTGCCACAGACCTTAGATTTCAGAGTTTTTTGGCATTTAGGAATTGCAGATGAAGTGTTGTAAACCTATAATTATCAATCAAAGTTGTTCATAAAATTCTAGACAATGCAATAGGACAAAAAATAAGCTTGAAAACCTTGGAAAGAAAAGAGACAAAATTGTCATTACATTAATTGTCCATTTCCAGAAAATAAGAAAGTACAGAAAACTAGATTTTAGAGTGTTTTTTAATTCAGTATTTTCTATATACATACATATAAATGTGTGCGAACATGTATGTATGTTTGTGCATGTATGTAAGAATGGGTAACACCCTTCTTTTCACCCAGATGGAGATTGAGGAGAGAGAGTAACTGTTCTTGACAAATAATTTAATCCAGTCTTTTCTAGACTGTGCATTTCTGAGGCTCTAATTGTGTTGCTAAGGGAGAGGCATTTAAAGCAGGTTTGTGGCTGCTTTCTTACTCTGCTAAGCCTGAAAGGGAAGCAGAAAAAGAACAAAGAACTAAATACCACCATGGATAATGGTGTGATTTACTGATTCCATGGGAGGAAATGTGTTCTTTCTAATTAAGAGTCAGTTAGGAGACATTTTCTTCCTTGCAGTGGCAAGAACTAATGTTTGTCCTTAAGAAAGACATGTTTGTGCTTAAGTCAACAGACACTCTGTACTATGCACAGATTAATTTCCAAATAGACTAAACTTTTAAACATGAAACATCAATAAAATTATTTCAATGAGATATAGAAGAGTAATCCTAAAACCTTGGAATAGAAAGTGTTTTCATTCTCAGACGTCCAAAAGAAACAATTCGACTCATTTAACCATGTAAAAATATATAATTTTTATGGTTAAAAAAAAACACACACACACCAAAAATCTTAAAAGAGGAAGTCACAGGTAAAAGTATTCACAACTAAAATGATCACAGAGTGTGTAATCATTGAATTGTGCTCTTCAAAAAATATCTGTTGCGCTCCTAACCCCAGTACCTCAGGATGTGACCTTATTTGGAAATGGGATCTTTTCAAAAGTAATTAAGTGCCTCATATGAGGCATTAGGGTGGGCCCTGATCCAATATGACTGGAGTATTTGAGTATTTGAAGTGGGAGAATACTTGATGCCAGAGATGGGAGGCCAGAAAGAAATAATAAATTTACAATGCAGAGCAAACACCATCTTTCAGGGATATTTCTGGGAATATGGTAACCTGAGCCCAGATCCATTTCCTTCATTCCCACATGTACCTTTTCTGGACCAATTAGCTGCTGAGACTCTGGGCATCTATCTGGGTGCTCATGCAGCCTGAGCTTCTATGAGCATCTCAAAAAGAAGACTTCAGTGTTGCCTTCTCCCCAGTAGCTCAGTGGCAGGTGCCTGGAAGTCAGCACTGGTGAGCTGCCAGGAAAATTCTGGGAAGCGTTGGGGGACGTTCCCATCAGCCCCATGAGCCTGCCTGGTTTCCCTGGTCAAGAAGATACTAAATGTGGGCTGAGTCCTCCTGACCCTGCAGCTAGGGAAATGCAAAGAGGATGGAGAAACAGGGGTTTCAGCACATGACCTGTAGTCAGCCTGCTGCAGTGTCACCAGAGCATGGAGGCAGAAACCTCTGCACCTTCTACCACCTGTAGAGCTGCTGCCATGCAGGGAACACCAACAACCAGACTTGAGCCCTGATGAGCCAACACCTAGCCCACAGGACCATGGCAGCCAGAGGGCAAGGTTAGCTCACAAAAAATAGAACTCACACCTGGAGAAAGAGAGCTGCTAAAGGACAAGGGTGCAGCTGGAAGAAAATTGGAGGAGGTGAAGAGGGAAAAGACATTTAAATTCATGCAAGAGTGGTACAAAAGAGTTTCTGGAGCTAAAAATAAACACAATTTTCTGCTCCAAAAATTCAGTGGGTGAGTTATAAGAGAAAAGAGACACTGTTGAAACCTGAATTAGAATTAACATTCTGAAAATTTACTACTTATTGCAATAATATCTCAAAAGATAGCAAATATATCAAATAAGACAGAAATATATCAAATAAGATAGCAAATGTATCAAATAAGACAGAAATTATCATAAACAAATATATAAGGGTGTGGAGCAGTGCATACCAAGGATGAGACAGTGGGAGTGTCCACCCTCAGCTCAGGCAATCATGTGTGCCTTGTCAGGAGATAATTTAGAAAACCAACTAAAAAGAGTTGGTTTTCTATGATTACAATGGACTGGCAATACTCAACAACATTAGTGATACAATAGTCCTCAAAAAAGTCTTCTTTTCATCTAAGACGTAAACACTTGCTGCAGTTACTGTTTTTTTTTTTTTAAATTAACTTTACCTTTTAGAACAGCTTAAGTTGTCAAAAAGATTTAAAAGATTATATAGAGAGTTCCCAAATACTCCTTCATCCATTTCTCCCTAAAATTAGTATCTTTCATTAGTATAGTATATTTGTTATAATTAATGAATCAATACTGAGACTAACATCTAGAGCTTATTCTGATTTTCCTATTTTTCACCTAACATGTTTTTCTGTCCCAGGATTCCGTCCCGGATACATTACGTTTACTTGTCATGTCTCCTTAGGCTCCTGTTGGTGTGGCAGCTTCTCAGACTTTCCTTGTTTTTGAAGATTTCAACAGTGTTGAGGATTAAGAATTTTATAAGATGCCCCTTTTTTGAAATTTATATGATGTATATCTGATATTTTTCTCATGATTAGATGTGGGTTATACGTAGACCACACAGGTAGAGAAGCAATGCTCATCCCATCATAATAACATTACAATGCTATCAACATGATTTGTCACTGTTGATATTGACTTTTGTCAAAGATCAGTTGACTATATTCATTTGAGTCTATTTCTGGGCCCTCTACTCTGTTCCATTGATCTCTTTGTCTATTCTTTTCCCAGTATCACACTGTCTTGATTACTGTAGCTTTACAGCAGTAAGCTTTGAAGTTGGATTGTGTCAGTCCTCCAACTTCTTCTTTTTTATTTTTTTTTTGAGACGGAATTTCGCTCTTATTGCCCAAGCTGGGGTGCAATGGTGTGATCTCGGCTCGCTGCAACCTCTGCCTCCCAGGTTCAAGTGAGTCTCCCGCCTCAGCCTCTCAAGTAGCTGGGATTACAGGTGTGCACCACCATGCCTGGCTAATTTTTTTGTATTTTTAGTAGAAATGGGGTTTTACCATGTTAGCCAGGCTTGTCTCAAACTCCTGAGCTCGGATGATCCGCCTGCCTCGGCCTCCCAAAGTGTTGGGATTACAGGTGTGAGCCTGGCCTGTCCTCCAATTTCATTCCTCTTCAGTGTCATGTTGGATATTCTAGGTCTTTTGCCTTTCTGTATAAACTTTAGAATTCGTCTTTGATATCCACAAAGTAGGTAGCTGGGATTTTGATTGAGCTGCATCGAATAAAATTAAGTTGGGAAAGACTGACATCTTAAACAATATTGAATCTTCCTATCTATCCATGAACATGAGATATCTTTCAACTTATTTATGTCTTTGATTTTTAAAAAATTTTATTTTAGGTTCAAGGGTACATGTGCAGGTTTATTATAAAGGCAAACTGTGTGCCGCAGGTGTTTGATATACAGATAATTTCATTACCCAGGTAATAAGTGTGGTACCTGATAGTTTTTCTGATCCTCTCCCTCCTCCCATCCTCCACCTTCAAGTAGGCCCCGGTGTATGTTGTTCACCTCCCAATATCCATGTGTTCTAGTTGGTTAGCTCCTGCTTATGAGAACACGTGGTATTTGGTTTTCTATTCCTGCGTTAGTTTGCTAACAGTAATGGCCTCCAGCTCCATCCATGTTCTTGCAAAGACATGATCTCATTCTTCTTTTGTATGGCTGCATAATATTTCATGGTGTATGTGTACTACATTTTCTTTATGCAGTCTACTATTGATAGGCATTTGGGTTGATTCCATGTTTTTGCTATTGTGAATAGTGCTTCAATGAACATACCTGTGCATGTGTCTTTATAACAGAATGATTTATATTTCTTTGGCTATATACCCAGTAATGGGATTGCTGGGTCAAATGGCAGTTCTATTTTAAGTTCTTTGAGGAATCACCACACTGATTTCTGCAATGTCTGAACTAATTTATACTCCCACCAGCAGCGTATAAGCATTCCCTTTTCCTTGCAACCTCACCAGAATCTGTTATTTTTTGACTTTCTAGTAATAGCCATTTTGACTGGTGTGAGATGCTATCTCATTGTGGTTTTGATTTGTATTTCTCTAATGATTAGTGATGTTGAACATTTTCTTATATGTTTTTTGACCACATGTCTTCTTTTGAAAAGTGTCTGTTTGTGTCCTTTGCCCACTTGTTAATGTGGTTGTTGTTGTTACAAAAAAATTGCTTGTACATTTGTTTAAATTCCTTATAGATTCTGGATCAATAAGGATGTATAGGTTACATATACTTTCTCCTATTCTGTAGGTTATCTGTTTATGCCGTTGATAGTTTCTTTTACTGTGCAGAAGCTCTTTAGTTTAATAAGATCCTATTTGTCAATTTTTTTTTTTTTGCAATTGCTTTTGGTATCTTTGTCATGAAATCTTTTCCAAGTCCTGTGTCCAGAAAGGTATTTCCTGAATTATCTTCTAGGGTTTTTACAGTTTTAGGCTTTACATTTAAGTTTTTAATGTATTTTGAGTTGATTTTTGTACATGGTGTTAGGTAGGGGTCCAGTTTCAATCTTCTGCACATGGCTAGCCAGTGATCTCAGCACTATTTATTGAATGGGGAGTCCTTTTCCCAATGCTTGTTATTGTCAACTTTGTCAAATATCAGATGGTTGTAGGTTTGTGGCATTATTTCTGGGCTCTCTATTCTGTTCATTGATACATGCATCTGTTTTTGTACAAGTACCATGCTTGTTTTGGTTACTGTAACCCATAGTTTGAAGTCAGGTAACATGATGGCTTCAGCTTTGTTGTTTTTGCTTAGGATTGCTTTGGCCATTAGAGCTCTTTTGTGGTTCCATATGACAGTCTTTTCTAATTCTGTGAAGAATGTCATTGGTAGTTTGATAGGAATGGCACTGAATCTATAAATTGCTTTGGTCTATATGGCCATTTTGACAATAATGATTCTTCCTATCCATGAACATGGAAAGTTTTTCCCTTTGTGTCATCTGTGATTTCTTTGAGCAGTGTTTTGTAATTTTCGTAGAGATTTTTTGCCTTCCTGGTTAACTATATTCCTAGGTATTTTATTCTTTTTGCATTATTGTGAAATGGATTATGTTCTTGATTTGGCTCTCAGCTTGGATGCTGTTGTTATATAGGAATGCTACTGATTTTTGTATGTTGATTTTGTATCCTAAAACTGCTGAAGCTGTTTATCAGATCAAGAAACTTTTGGGCAAAGACTATGGGGTTTTCTAGGTACAGGATCATGACATCTGCAAATAGGAATTGTTTGACTTCCTCTCTTCCTATTTGAATGCTTTTATTTCTTTATCGTGCCTGTGTATCTTTGACTTTTTTAATTAGAGTTTTGTAGTTATCCTCTAGGAATCTTGTAAAAGTTTTGTTAGATGTATACTTAATAATTTCATTGTTCTGGTGCTAATGTAAGTGTTGTTTTTTAATTTCAAAAACACAGAGGTATATAGGAAAGCAATAGACTTTTTTATGTTAATCTTGTATTTTACATCTTTGGTATAATGACTTATTAGTTCTAGGAATTTTATGTTAATTCATTAAAATTTTCTACATAGACAACTATGTCATCTGTGAACAAAGACAGTTATATATCTTCTTTCGGAATCTGTATACCTTTTATTTTCCTTTCTCATCTAATTGCACCAGCTACAACTCCTAGTATGTTGAATAGAAGTGGTGAGAGGGGACATCCTTGCCTTCTTCCTAATGTTAGTGGGAAAGCTTCAAGTTTGTCACCATCAACTGTGATATTAGCTGTATGTTTATTGTAGATTATCTTTATTAAGTTGAGGAAATTCCCTCCTATTCCTAGTTTGCTGAGTCTGTATCATAAATGGATATTGGATTTTGTCAAGTGCTTTTTTTTACATCTATGCATGTGATCACATGATTTTTTTCTTTAATCTGTTGCTATGATAAATTACATTAATTGATTTTTTAATGTTAAACCAATATTGCATACCTGGAATAAATACCACTTGGCGGTAGTGTATAGTTTTGTGCACTGTTGGATTTGATTTGCTAACATTTTGTTGAGGATCTTTGCATCCATATTCATGAGAAATAGTGGTTTGTAGTTTTCTCTTCTTGTAAGGAAAGTCTTTGTCTGCATTTGGTATTAGGGATTAGTAATGGATTAGTAGTGATGGTGGGCTATCTTTTATTTCTGGTATTAATGATTTGTGTCTTCTCTCCTTCTCTCTCTCTCAGGATCTTTACATCCATGACTATCCAAGATCAATAAAATTATCTTTTCAAGTAGGTTTTTGGATTTCTTTTTTTGGTTTTTATTTATTTTACATTTCATTAATGTTTGCTCAATTTTTTTGATTATTTATTTTCTTCTGCTTACTTTGGATTTAATTTGCTCTTCTTTTCTTTCCCAACGTTAAAGCTTAGATGTTTATTTTTGAGATCTTTCTAATTTTCTAATATTTGCAGTCAATGTCATAAGCTAAATTTGTTCTTGGACCCCTCTAATAAATTTTTATTTCAGTTATTGGACTTTTCAACTTCAGTATTTCTATTATGTGTCTTTATGTGATTTCTATGTCTTTATTGATACTCTCTATGTGGTGAGACACTGTTTTCCTGGTTTCCTTTAGTTATTTGTATGTGGTTTCCTTTTGTTTTTTGAATATATTTTAAATAGTTGATGTACTGCCTTTGTCTAATAAGCCCAATATCCAGGTATCATCAGTGTAGGTTTCTATTCATTTTTTAAATGTACATAGTCCATACTTTCTTGTTTTTTTGCATGCCTTGTAATATTTTGTTGAACATCAGACATTTTGAATATTATAATATGGAAGTTTTGGAACTCTGAGTTTCCCATATATCCAGTGTTGCTGCTTGTTTTATTTGTTTTTTGCTTATTTAGTAACTTTTCTGAACTGGTTTTGTAAAGTCTATATTCTTTGTCATGTATAGCCACTGAAGTCTCAGTTCCATTAGTTTAATAGTCAACTAGTAATTAAGCAGAGATTTCCTTAAACACCTGGGAGGAAAATCTCCCAGTGTAAAGATGTGCTCTGTTTGTGTTTCGTGTTTGTGCCTCCGCCAGGCAGTTTACAACTCTGCCTTAGCCTTCACATCCTGCTTACACAGAGTCAGAAAGTCAGCCAGAGGTTAAAACTTAGGGCCTTCTCAGGTCTCTTTTAGGCATGCAGCCAACCATGCTAGGAATGTGCATAGGCTTCTCGACTCTCAGACTTTATTCCCCAAAGCATTTCATTCCTCAGCCTTTCCTCCCAAGCTTATTGATTTGTCTATTGTTTCCCCTAACTGTTATCCTTTGAGTGAGATGAAGTGATTTTAACATTTGCCTTTAAAAGTTTCTGATAGATGTTGAAAGCCCTGGTATAGTTCTGAATTAGGGGAAATAAAGGCAAGCCCATTGATCCCTTCCTTTTGGGAGCCAACATACAGGTCAAAACAAAAAAAAATGCAATTCTTTAAAGATAGGGTCTACTGTGCTTCCTCCAGTACTAGGTACCTGTACTGTGAATGCCAGCTGTTGTCTCAAGGTCACCATGAAGCCAGGAATGGAAACAGGGTAAGTTAAAATGCCACACTGAGATTCAGCTGGTTTTTCTTAATTAAACATTAAGCTTTGGATTAGTTTCTAGCATTCCTAAAAAGTTGATTTGGGCAGTTTTGCAGTTAGTTTATTGCTTTTGTGGAGGGACAAATTTTGTTGTTCCCTACTGTGCCACTTTTGCTTCTCTACCCTTTCACTTTTAACCTGCTTATGTTTTTATATTTAAGTAGATTTCTTGCAGTCAATATATAGTTTGGTCTTATTTTTAATCCAATATGACAATCTCTGTCCTTTAATTTGTGTATATGGACCATTTAGATTTAAAGTTATTATTGATATAGTTGAATAATGCTACCATGTTTGCAGCTTTTTTCTATTTATTTCACTTCCTCTTTGTTTCTTTTTTTCACATGTTCTTTTATTGCTTTCTGTGGTTTTAACTTAGCATATTATAATATTTCATTTTCTCTCCTCTCTTAGCATATCAATGTGGGGAAAATTGATATTGAGTTCTCAAATAATAGTAGGAATAAAAGAATAATGTAGAACCTTAAATAAACAATGGGAAAATTAAAATAAAGAATATGTTTAAAAAGTATCATGTAAAATAAATAAAACCAAGTCAAGATGGAAAGAATACAATCAAGAATATCAGTTGCCATACCAAAAAAAAAAAAAAAAAAAAAAAAAACCAGAAATGGACTAAATTCCTGTGCCATAAGTACATAAAATTTTATTTTCAATTTAAAAAAAGTTTTTTTAAGAGACAATTTTAAAATAAATGCTTACCGAACCTTGCCCATCTCCTGTCAAAGAAGCCCGCAACATTGTGGTGCTTCACCTTCAGAAGGGGCACATTGGTATATTGAAGTGAAATGAAGTATTCCACATTTTTAACATCCCTAAAAAATACAGAGCCTGCCATATTGAGTTAAAAAATAAAACATAATTTGTTTTTGGAAGAGTGTAAACACTCATTGAAGTGGTAAGAAAACATTACAAATAAAGAGGCAGATAGATAATAAACAAATACAAGCAAAAAGGAAACAATGTCAGTAGGAACACCAAACCATTGATTAAAAGCACTAAAACAGATAAATATAAATACATTTTCCCTAACTCCCCAACTTGTTAAAAATGTATATTTTGTACATGTGCAAATTATAACTTGTAAAGAAGATACAACAGTAGTTAATCTATATGCACCAAATATAGCTGTTTAGTACATAAAATTAATTTATTAGAAATGCCAGGAGGCTGTGTCCATTTTCTACCCAATAGCATTTTCCTTTCTTATTTATGAGAGGTGCCTGATTTTCTGCAGGGTACAATGTGCCCAATTAACAGACCACATTTCTCAGGGTTTTTTTGTTTGTTTGTTTGTTTGTTTAATCTGCCACAATGATCATGCAACTAGGACCAGGCTAGTAAAATGTAAGCAGATATGTTTTGTGGAACTTCTGAAAAGGTCTCTTTAAGATCACTGACTATCTCAGAAATGTGCCTTTTGACTGCCTTCATTCTTTCTCCCTGAATAGGACACAATGGTTCCACCAGCCATCTTGAGAAACGCAGATGAACCCATGCTAAGAATGGTGGTGCAAACAGATAGAAGAAGCCTGGTTCTTGTAACTTAGTGGTGCTACCACATCAGCCTGTGATGTTCCATCTCTAAGCATTTTTTAATGTAAGGTACTAAACATTCTGTGTTTAAAATATTTTCAAGCCTTGGCAACATAGTGAGATCCAGTCTGTACCAAAAAATTAAGAATTTGTGAAATTTAGCTGGGCATGGTGGCCCATGCCTGTAGTCCCAACTACTCAGGAGGCTGAGGTGGGAGGAGTACTTGAGCCTGGGAGTTCAAGGCTGTTGTGAGCTGAGACCACACTACTGCACTCCAGCCTTGGCAAGAGAGAAATATCCTGTCTCCAGTATATATATGTGTGTGTGTGTATGTGCTTGTATATATATATGTGTGTGTGTGTGTGTGTGTGTATATATATGTGTGTGTGTGTATATATATGTCTGTATGTGTGTGTGTATATATATATATCTCCAATCTAGTTTCTTTCTATTGTATGAGCCAAACTTAATCCTCACTAATACAAATTGGTAAACATACAAGCAGAGTAAAACACTTCAATGTATTTCTCCAACAAGAGGACAGATGTTATAGTCAAAAAAGTAAGTGAGAATTTTGCGCATCAAGAAACATTATCAAGAAAGAAAAAAGGATGCCTACAAAATGGAAAAATATATTTGTAAATTATATATCTAATAAGGGTCTAATATTCGGAATATATAAAGAACTCTTGTAAGTCAACAATGAACATGCAAACAACCAAATTTTTAAAAAAATGGGCAAATGAGTTGAGTAGATATTTCCCAAAAGTAGACACACAAATGGCCAACAAGCACATGAAAATATGCTCTACATCATTAGTCATTAGTTGAAATGCCAATCAAAACCACAGTGAAATACTACTTTATAAATAGTAGGATGGCTATTACCTTGAATAAAAAAAGCACACACACAGAAAGTAACAAGTGTTGATGATGTGGAGAAATTGCAACCCTTATGCATTGCTGGCAGAAATGTAAAATGGTTCAATCACCATGGAAACAGTTTGGTAGTTCTTCAAAAAGTTAAAATAAGAACTATCATATAACCCATCAAATCTACCCTTAGGTATATACCCGAGACAACTGAAAACAGAAACTTGAACAAATACGTATATACAAATGTTTGTAGCAGCACTATTCACAATAGCCAAAAGGTAGAAACAATCCAGAGTTCCCTCAGTAGATGAATGGACAAACAAATTGTGGTATAGTCACACAATGGAATATTATTTGGCCTAAAAATGATTGAAATACTGGTACATGCTACAGGGTGGATAAGAAGCAAAAACATTATGCTAGGTGAAAAAACCCAGATGCAAAATGTCACATGGTATGATTCCATTTATAGGTGGTGTATTAGTCCATTCTCACACTGCTATAAGGACATATTCAGTACTGAGTAATTTATAATGAAAAGAGGTTTGATCGACTCACAGTTCCACAGGGCTTGGAAAGCCTCAGGAAACTTACAATCATGGCAGAAGGGGAAGCAAACATGTTCTTCACCAGGTGGCAGCAAAGAGAAGTGCAGAATGAAGAGGGTAGAAAAGTCTCTTTTAAAACCATCAGATCTCATGAGAGTTAACTCATTGTCATGAGAACAGGATGAGGGAAACTGTCCAATGATTCAATTGTCTCCATTTGGTTCCTCCCATGACACATGGGGATTATGGGAACTACAATTCAAGATGAGATTTTGGTGGGGACACAGAACCAAACCATATAATTCCACCCAGCTCCTCCCAAATCTCATATCCTCACAATTCAAAACAATCATTCCCTTCCAACAGTTCCTTAAAGTCTTAACTAATTCCAGCATTAACCCAAAAGTCCAAGTTCAAAGTTTCATCTGAGACATGGCAAGTCCCTTCCACCTATGAGCCTGCAGAATCAAAAGCAAGTTAGTTACTTCCTAGAGACAGTGGGGGTATGGGCATTGGGTAAATAAATCCATTCCAAATGGGAAGAATTGGCCAAAACTAAGCAGATTCAGGCTCCATGCAAGTCCAAAATCCAGTAAGGCAGTCATTAAACCTTAAAGTTTCAAAATGATCTTCTTTGACTCTATGTCTCATATCCAAGGTGTGCTGATGCAAGAGATGGGCTTCCATGGCTTTGAGCAGCTCTGCCCCTGTGTCTTTGTGGGGTACAGCTCCCCTCTTGGCTGCTTTCATGGGCTGGCATTGAGTGTCTGTGGCTTTTACAGGTGCACAATGCAAGCTGTCAGTGGATCTACCATTCTGGGGTCTGGACGATGGTGGCCCCATTCTCACAGCTCCACCAGGCAGTGCCCTAGTGGGGACTCTGTGTGGGGGCTCTGACCCCCCATTTTCCTTCCACACTCCCCTAGCAGAGGTTCTCCATGAGGCCTATACCCCTGCAGCAAACTTCTGCCTGGGCATCCAGGCATTTCCACATATCCTCTGAAATCTTCATAGAGGTTCTTAAACCTCAGTCTTTGACTTCTGTGCACTCAGAGATTCAATATCACGTGTAAACTGCCAAGACTTAAGCTTGCACCCTCTGAAGCCACAGCCTGAGCTGTACATTGGCCCTTTTTAGCCATGGCTAGAGCAACTGGGATGCAGGGTACCAACTCCCAAGGCTGCACACAGCAAGAGGCCTTGGACCTGGTCCAGGAAACCATTTTTCCCTCTTAGGCCTCCAGGCCTGTGATGGGAGGGGCTGCCATGAAAGTCTCTGACATGACCTGGAGACATTTTTCCCATTGTCTTGATGATTAGCATTCGACTTCTCATTATTTATGCAAATTTTTGCTGCCAGATTGAATTGCTCCCAAGAAAATTGGTTTTTTTTTCTGCTGCATCATCAGGCTGCTTCCTCTTGAACACTTTGACATTTAGAAAGTCCTTCTGTCAGATACCCTAAATGATCTCTCTAAAGTTCAAAGTTCCACAGGTCTCTAGGTCAGGGGCAAAATGCTACCCATCTCTTTGCATATCAAGAGTGACTGGATTAGTCCATTTTCATACTGCTATGAGGAAATACCCAAGACTGGGTAATGTATAAAGAAAAAGGTTTAATTGACTCACAGTTCCACATGGCTGGGGAGGCCTCACAGTTATGGCAGAAGGCAAAGGAGGAGCAAAGTCACATCTTACATGCTGTTGGGCAAGAGAGCATGTGCAGGGAAACTGCCCTTTATAAAACCATCAGATCTTGTGAGACTTACTCACTACCATGAGAACAGCATGGGAAAATCCTACCCTCATGATTCAATTAGCTCCCACTGCATCCCTTGTACAATACATGAGGATTATGGAAGTTAAAATTCAAAATGAGATTTGGGTGAGGACATAGCCAAACCATATCAGTGACCTTTACTCCAGTACCCAACAAGTTCCTCATCTCCATCTGAGACCACCTCAGCCTGGACTTTATTGTCCATATCATTATCAACATTTTGGTTAAAGCCATTCAACAAGTCTCTAGGAAGTTCCAAACTTTCCCACACGTTCCTATCTTCTAAGCCCTCCAAGTCTATAGGAAGTTCAAAACTTTCCCACATTTTTCTGGTCTTCTACTGAGTCCTCCAAACTGTTCCAACCTCTGCTTGTTACCCAGTTCCAAAATTGCTTCCATATGTTCAGATATCCTTACAGCAGTACCCCATTACCTGGTACCAATTTACAGTATTAGTCCGTTCTCATGCTGCTAGGACATATCCAAGACTAGGTAATTTATAAAGGAAAGAGATTTAAGTGACTCACTGTTCTACAGGGCTGAGAAGGCCTCAGGAAACTTACAATCATAGTGGAAGGGGAAGCAAACACGTCCTTCTTCACATGATGGCAGCAAGGAGAAATGTAGAACAGAGGTGGGGAAAATACCCCTTATAAAACCATCAGCTCTCATGAGAACTAATTTACTACGATAAGGACAAGATGAGGGAAACCTCCCCCATGATTCAAGTATTTTCACCTGGTCCCTCCCATGACATGTGGGGATTATGGGAACTACAATTCAAGATGAGATGTGAGTGGGGACACAGCCTAACCATATCAGGTATAATATTCAAATCTATAGAGACAGAAAGCAAATGGGTTGTGGCCAGGTGCTGGGAGTATGGGGCAGCCGAGGAGTGACTGCTCACAGGTACACGGTTTTATTAGGGATGATGAAAATGTTTTGAAACTTGTACTAAACATACTAAATGCCATTGAATTGTACATTTTATAAAGTGAATTTTATGCTATATGAATTTCATCTCAATTTTTAAAATAAAAAATAGAGGAATCAAATGTGATTATACATACATATGCGTGTGTTGCATACCAAATAATCTTACATCTCTAGAGTGGAGAATGTACTTTTTCTAAATCCCTTAAACATTTATAGAAATTTACCATGAAATCCTTGTGTCCAAAAATAAAAAAGAAATTATGTTGATCAGGACTCAATAATATTAGAAATAATTAATAAAAATAGGACCAAAAGTAATATATATTTAGAAATTAAAAACATGCTCTCAGTTGACCTTGGATCATGGGGGTAATCAGAATAAAGACTGCAGACTAAAGAAAAGCAACCCAAAGGGGAGCACTTCATAACAACATCAGAAAATGAAGGAAGTAAAGAAGGACTCAGCTGTAAACTCCAGAAAACAGAAGAAATAAGGAAGAGAGAATTGGTAAAAATAAAAGATGAGGCCAGGCATGGTGGCTCATGCCTGTGATTCTAGCACTTTTGGAGTCCAAGGCGGGAGGATCACTTGAGGCCAGGAATTTGAGAACAGCCTGGGCAGTATCGTGAGACCTTATCATTACAAAAAATTTTAATTTAAAGATAAAATTATTAAAACATAAAATAGAAACAAAAATAAAAGAAGACAGTCACAGGAGAGAAAAATGATTATAGGTGAAAGCTAAATATACACCCATGGCACAAATTTCAAAATCTAGATGAAATGAATGATTTCCTAGAAAAAAAATAAGTTATAAAAGTTCATACAAATGAAGTGGATATGTTGAATAGAAAACCACCATAGGAGAGACCGAGAATGTGATAGGAAATCTCCCCTTGAATAAGGCACCAGAGTCAGGTAGGATCCATAAACAAATAATTCTAGTGCTATTTAAACTATGTCAACCTATGTAAAAAGGGAAAATTTTCCTATTCATTATAACAAGTCAGCAGAACTCTAACACCCAAATTGTATAAAAGAAATATAAGAAATCTATACACTAATTTTACTTCTGAATATAGATGTAAAAATTCTAAATAAAATATTAGTGAAACAAATCAGTAATGTTTCAAAAAATGGTACACTATCAAGCAGGATTTATTCCAAGAATGAAAAAGTGGCTTAATATCAGGAAACCTAAAGAAAAAAATACACATTATTTTATTAGCACAAGCTGAAAACACAGTTAACCAAATTCATCAGTTGTTTTAATAAAACTCCAGGAACTAAGGAAAACTACTTAATAAACATGGCCCACCAAAATTAACATCAAATATTATTTTGAACTACAAACACTAACATCATTTTAATTAAAACCATTGACTACAGAGGGATACTCATTCTCACCATTATTTAACAATGTCTTGGAAGTTGTAATGAAGGCAATGAAATAAGAACAAGGAATAATTTCAGTAAACATTGTGATATGGTTTGGCTGTGTCCCCACCCAAATCTCATCTTGAATTGTAGCTCTCATAATTCTCACGTGTTATGGGAGGGACCCAGTGGGAGATAATGGAATTATGGGGTGGTTTCCCCCATACTGTACTCATGAAAGTGAGTCTCATGAGAGCTGATGGTTTTATAAGGGGAAACCCCTCTCACTTGGTTCTCATTCTTCTCTTGTCTGTCACCATGTGAGATGTGCCTTTCACCTTCTGCCATGATTGTGAGGTCTCCCCAGCCATGTGGAACTGTGGGTCCGTTAAACCTATTTCTTTTGTAAATTGCCCGGTGTTGGGTATGTCTTTATCAGCAGCGTGAAAATGGACTAATACATGTTGGAGGCAGAGATAAAATAACCTCTGCTCAGAATGATACAATTATATATAGAAAACCAAGAACCTATTAAGGAGGTAACACTGTAGAGACAGAGAGTAAATCAGTGCTTGTCTATACTGGAGTTGGGAATCAGGAAATGAAAACTGGATTGGAGTGATGTTTGCGTAAATCTGTAAATTTACTGAAAGTTATGAATTGTACGTTTTAAATGAGTACATTTTTTGGTAGATAAATTAGGCCTCAATAAAGTTGTTATAAAAAAATCTTCTAGGTGGAATAAGAAAATTTAACATGGATGAATATGATATTAAATAAAGCAACTCTTTTGCTTAAAAAATTTCAAGAATTTAGGAAGGTACTTGTAAGAAAAGTATAGAAACTATAAAGAAAATTAATAAGCTTTATTGAAAAGCATAAAGCAAGAACTGAACTAATAGAAAACAACCATGTTCTTGAATTGGAAGACTGAATAGCATCAAGATGCCAATTGTCTAAAATTAATATTAAAACTCAGTGCAGTTCTAACTAGAATCCCAGCAGCATTTTTCTCTCCATTGGATAAGATGATCTTAAAGTTTACGGGGAAAAACAAATACCAAGGATGGCAAATGAAAGTTGTAAAATAGATCAGTAACAATGAGAAGATTTGCCTAACTAGGAACCAAAGCATAGGATAAAACCATAGTCATTGAGACAATATGGCCTTCATGTACGAATAGACACATGGGTCAATGAAAGAGAATGAAACAGCAAGTAAGATACTAATATACATATATACATAGATGTGTGTGTGTGTGTGTGCTTGTATACACAGACGTGGAATTTTTCACACATGACGGAGATCGTTGTTCAATTTTGTGGGAAAATGGGAAATTGTTTCGTGAACAGTACTGGCACAACTGGCTGTCCATTTGCAAAATGATTACATTGGACTCTCATACCATATACAAAATTAAATTCCAAATATGCTAATGACTTAAACATAAAAAGCAAAATAACGGAAATCCTGGAAGAAAAATCTCTTAAGATTACATGACCACCCTAGAGGGCAAGAAAGAACTTCTTAATCAATACTGGAAACCAAGAGGTTAATTAAAAATAAAAGGTATTAGAATGAGAGAGTTCCCTGACCCACTTGCAGAAGGGGCAACAAGGGTGTGGCTCATCTGTTCAGCTGCTGCCACTACTCAGACTCCTTATAGGAGGAGGAGCATGCAGACGGGCAGGTGCAGGAGCCAGGGTGAGTGCTTTTGGGCTTCAGTGCCAGGGTGGCATCTAGGGATGTTTGCCTAGACATGTGGAGTGACTCTCAAAGCCCCAGTGGGCATGCTACAGTGCTCTTTTAGCCCTACCATTTGCGACAGCTTAAGTGTTAATCAGCTCAGTGCCCTCTCAGTCACACATGCACTTGATCAGGTCACACATGCACTTGAAGGATGGTAAACGTGGGGATTTCACTGGATGATGGAGGTGGCTCTCAGTGGGATGGATAGGAAGCTGGAGAGGGGATGAAGTGGGAAGTTGATCTTTCCCTGGAGTTTGGCCATCCAGTGGCTGATCTTCTCTCCGATGGTCCCCAGCTGAACTCTGGATGTTCAGATGCTCCTTCTCTTCTCTCTTCTCTGCCTCGCTGTTCTGCCACTCTTCTGCTCTTGTTTTCATCTGCTCTTGGAGTCCAGGGTTTAGGGCTTATATGGCTATTGGATAGGGGGACATGGCAGGCCAGAAGGCAACTTTTGGGCTTGAAAACAGGACTGCCTGTTCCCATTTAGGGCCTTGGGTTTCCAGGCTTCAGGGTAGGGCCTTTGTTGGGGAGCCACCCTCTTCTACCCAGTATTTCCCTGTCGCCTTTCCATATCGTTTCCCCACTCTGAAGAGGCACATCTAACTGCCCTTAGAATATGAACGATGACCATTCTTAGCTACTTCCTGCTGACAAGGGCATTGTTTGGAGAAAATGACTGTCAGAGTCCTCCCAGAGGTCTATGTAAGGATCCCCAGCAAAAGGAAGCCATTGTCCGAGGCTCCAGTTACCTGACCATTTGGAGTTTTGATGGCCTTTAAGTGAGAGAAGATAAAAACAAGTTTCATAAGGTTAAGTGTACATGGATTAAACATGTGTACTACACAAGGAAAAAATCTAGTGCCAAAGATTACAGAAATAATAAATGAAATATACTAACAACATTGTACCCCAATCTCTCACCCTGGTGAAAGAAATTAAACCTTGTATGGAAGCAGTTAAACTTTATGAGAGAACTAACTATTCTCACCACATCTGTAGCAGTTAACAGGTGCACCCTGGGAATTCTGGGGTTTATGGACTTGCATGGTGTCCATTAAAGCTTCTGCCTCTTTCCTCTTAGGGAGGTGTCTCCCTATCTCCATTGTGAAAAACCGAGGTGACCACTTTCAGGAGGTCCTCTAAAGTACTATTTGGTCTCAGGGCCCATTTCTGCAACTTCCTTTTAATATCAGGGGCTGCTTGAGTAAGAAATATATCCTTTAGGATTAGTTGTCCCTCGACGGAATAAGGAGATAGAGAGGTATGCTTTACCAAGGCCCTATTACCTTCTCCAAGAAGGCAGTGGGATTTTCATTAAATCCATGGTCTATCATGGATAGCTTGTTATAATTGAAAGTTTTGGTCCTAGTCCTATGTAAGCCCTCCATTATGCACACCTGAAAGTATCTCCTCTTTCAGTCTTCCATCTCATCACTGGCATCCCAACCAGGGTCAGTCACTAGTACTGCTCCTCTTCCAGTTGTATAAAGTTTGCCCCATTCGCTGAGCTATATGTGATGCAAAGCTCATTCCCAAATCTCTCTGCTGCTTGCAGAGCAGCCGGCTTCTTAGTGTCCATCAGGGTCTGATTCTAAAGTAACACATGTCTCTCCAGGAGAGTTCAAATATTTGGGTGAAATTATGGAAAGCCTCTATTATATCTGTCAGGGTCATCTGAAAACTTGCCAAGATCCTCCTTAATTTGCTTTAAGTCTTGTAGAGAGAAGGGGACCTGGACCTTACTGGGGTCAAATTCACCAGGCATCTGCTGGGGGGCAAGAGTGAGACTGGGGCTTGTCTGGGGTGAGGATTTGTAGGAGGGGGTAAGTGAGAGACTGAAGCTGGATAGCGAGATAAGGATAGACCCAGAGGAGCAGGGTTGGAGGGAGCTGGCTCCTCTGCTGGGAGCACCTCTGGGATTCATTTCTTTAGTTCCCTGGGATTGTTTCTTGCAGCCTCTCCTGAGATGGCAAACAGGAGGTCTGGATCAATCCTACAGTGTTGGCAAAGGTCTGGATTACCCTGCAAGGTAAAGAAAGCCTGCACATATGGGGCCTCAGACCATCTGTCCTCACATCTACAGAAAAGGTCCAACTGCTGGACGGTATTGAAATGAATAGTTCCTTCCTGAGGCCAAGCCAGTCCTTCATAATTTGGCCAAACCTTTGTGCAGAGGGCTATGAGGTATTTTTCTTCCAGACTCTGAGGGTCAAAGCAGTCCCAGTGGTTCAGGATGCACTCCAGAGGAGTATAAGCTGGGGGTGGTGAAAAGAGCTAGTTGCCTATTCTGAAAGACAGGGAAATAGAGCCATCCCTCATTTCCCTTTTTTCTTCCAATGAAAACTTAGGATATGATAGAGAGAAAGCAGGGCATCCCCCCTTTCCCTTCTGTCTTCTTATCCTTGAGTTCTGGCAACCTTAGACAGGTGCTACCCATGGGTGCTATTGTGGTCTGCACCTGTGAAGCAGGGAGGGCCTAGAGAACAGGAATTATCCATCCTCATCTATGTCTCTATCCCCCCTACTGTCAGCAACCTTTGGGTTCCCTGGGTCACCTATGCCATGGACCATGACCTCCTTCCATGAAGCAGGGCTTTAGTCAACAGGAATTTGCCCCTGCCCATTTACATTGTGCCTGTTGCCTGGCTTTGGATCCCTCAGATCTGGTTTTCCTTTCTAGGGCCTCAGCCTGAAGCTTGGAACTAAGTTTTGGCCCAAAAAAAAAAAAAAAAAAAAAAAGTATTTCAGGGGCTGCCTGTATCTGTTTAGATTGTCTCAAAAGGGCCCTGCCAGATTTGCAGTTATCAGCCAGCAGGGGTCGCTTCTCCGTTGTTTTCGCTAGCATAAGCAGAGGGCTGGGGTAGGAAAAGAAGCGTCTTGCACAGAAAAGAGGGGAAAGGCCGGGCGCGGTGGCTCAAGCCTGTAATCCCAGCACTTTNGG
>NW_016804678.1:273995-294708 GCF_001698545.2 Rhinopithecus bieti
GGGCGCATGCTGGGGGAAGAACCTCTTGCTCTGTGAAAATGGGTTCCTTTAATTATTGTATCTTTCTCCCAGTTCAGACCAGTGAGGATCCTTCAGCCACTGGGGCTCTGCTGGCGGGGGAAAGGCTCTGCTGGCACAGCAATGGCGAGCAGGGGACGCCAGGCAGCCAGCTGGCCGTGCAGGGTTCCAGCGGCAGCCATAGTTTTCTCCCACCTCTCATGGCCATTGAGTGCAGCTTGTGTATGCTATGGACATGCCCAGGCGCTGGAGACGAGATGGGAGGGGGTAAGAAGGGAAGCCATTGTGCCAGGACCCTGTGGCCATAGAGGTGGGGTTTGGGGTTGCACCAAACGGAAACCACATTGTTCTGAATTGCGCCTCTGATGGCTAGGCCAAATGCTCATTCTATTTAACATCATTGTTGCAGTCTGTAGCAAAACCCTTAACATTATAAAAGAAGAGACAGAGCCACTTCAAACCATGAAAGAAGAGATACCACAGTAAAGTCTGCAGGTTGGCCAACAGAGTTCAGTCTTTGGGCTTTCCAGCAACAAAAGATGCCTTCAGTTGCCCCAGGGTTTTAGTCCAGGCCCTGGCAACAGCTAGACCTCCGTGAAGGGAAACAGCCAGTATTTTTTTTACTTGCAGGAAAGGGAGATGTGACAGTTCCGCATCTGCATTCCCCCTTGTCGATCCCGGGTGAGACTCAGATGAAGTGGGAGAGTTCCCTGACCCCCTCACAGGATATGTCACGGGGGTGTGGCTAGTCTGTTCACCCTCCACCACTGCTCAAACACCTTATGACGGGGGGGAGCATGCAGATGAGCAGGTGCAGGTGCCAGGGCCAGTGCTTTTTGGCTTCGACCCCATGGTGGCATCTAGGGGTGTGTGCTTGTGACTCCTGAAGTCCCAGTGGGTGTGCTCCAGTGCTGTTTTAGCTCTGCTGTCTGTCAGGCCTCTGAGCCCAAGCTAAGCCATCATATCCCCTGTGACCTGCACATATACATCCGGATGGTCTGAAGCAACTGAAGAACCACAAAAGAAGTGAAAATAGGCAGTTCGTGCCTTAACTGATGACTTTCCACCATTGCGATTTGTTCCTGCCCCACCCTAACTGATCAATTGACCTCATGATATTCCTTCTCCTAGACAATAAGTTTCATGATCTCCCCATCCTGCACCTTGTGACCCCAGTCCCTGCCTGCAAGAGATAACCACCTTTAACTGTAATTTTCCATTACCTACCCAAATCCTATAAAACTGCCCCACCCCTATCTCCCTTTGCTGACTCCTTTTTCAGACTCAGTCTGCCTGCACCCAGGTGATTAAAAAGTTTTGTTGCTCACACAAAGCCTGTTTGGTGGTCTCTTCACATGGACTCTCATAATATTTGGTGCTGAAAATCCTGGGACAGGGGACCTCCCTAGGGAGATCAGTCCCCTGTCCTCGCCCTCTCTCTGTGAGGAGATCCACCTATGATCTTGTGTCCTCAGACCAGCCCGAGGAACATCTCACCAATTTTAAAATGGGTAAGTGGCCTCTTTTTATTCTCTTCTCCGACCTCTCTTGCTATCCCTCCACCTTTCAATCTCTCCCTTCCCTAATTTTGGTTCCTTTCCCTTTCTGGTAGAGACAGAGGAGACATGTTTTATCCATGAACTCAAAACTCCGGTGCCAGTCATCATCTCGGGAAGACAATCTTCCCTTGGTGTCTAATCACTGCAGGGACGCCTGCCTGATTATTCACCCACATTCCAGAGGTGTCTGATCACAGCTGGTGTGCCTGCCTTGATCCTTCACCTTGGTGGCAAGTACCACCTCCCCTGGGTGGCAAGTACCATCTCCCCTGGGTGGCAAGTATCACCTCCCCTCTCTCTGTGTCTCTACCCTCTCTTTTCTCTAAAGTTACCTTTTACTATGGGCAACCTTCTAGCCTCCATTCCTTCTTCTCCTCCCTTAGCCTGTGTTCTAAAAAACTTAAAACCTCTTCAACTCTCACCTGACCTAAAACCTAAGCATCTTATTTTCTTCTGCAACACTGCTTGGCCCCAATACAAACTTGATAACGGCTCTAAATGGCCAGAAAATGGCATTTTGATTTCTCCATCCTACAAGACCTAGATAAGTTTGGTCGAAACATAGGCAAATGGTATGAGGTGCCTTACATTCAGGCATTTTCACACTTCGTTCCCTCCCTAGTCTCTGTTCCCAGTGCGACTCATCCCATATCTTCCTTCTTTCCCTCCCACCTGTCCCTTCAGTCCCAACCCCAAGCGTTGCTGAGTCTTTTGAATCTTCCTTTGCTACCGACCCATTTGACCTATCCCCTCCTCCCCAGACTGCTTCTCCTCATGTCGCTCCCCACCAGGCTGAATCAGGCTCCAACTCTTCTTCAGCCTCTGCTCCCTGACCCTACAACCCTTCTCTCACCTCTCCTCTCCATACCCGGTCTGGCTTACAGTTTCATTCCGTGACTAGCCCTCCCCCACCTGCCCAACAATTTCCTCCTAGAGAGGTGGCTGGAGCTGAAGGCCTAGTCGGGGTACATGTGCCTTTTTCTCTATCAGACCTTTCCCAAATCAGCCAGAATTTAGGCTCTTTCTCATCAGACCACACGAAATATATACAGGAATTCCAATATCTGACTCTGCCCTATAATTTAACCTGGAGTGACTTAAATGTCATCCTAACTTTTACCTTCTCCCCAGATGAACAGGAAATAATTTTTTCTCTAGCCCAATCTCACACTGACAACTGCCAGCTTCATGAGCCAGGCCTCCAGGAAGATATTAGAGCAGTTCCCCTCAAGGATCCTCAATGGAACTATCAGGCACATTCCCCAGGTGTAGCTGGGCGAGATTACATGATTTCCTGCCTAGTTGAAGGGCTTAAAAAGGCAGCATACAAATCTGTTAATTATGACAAACTTAAAGAAACTACCCAAGGATAAGATGAAAACCCAGCCCAGCTCACGGTTCATTTGGCAGCAACCCTGAGATGCTTTACAGCCTTGGACCCAGAAGGGCCAGAAGGTCGTCTTATTCTCAATATGCATTTTATCACTCAGTCTGCTCCTGACATTAGAAAGAAACTCCAAAAGCTAGATTGTGGACCTCAAACCCCACAACAGGATTTAATTAACCTTGCCTTCAAGGTGTACAATAATAGAAAAGAGGCAGCCAAGTGGCAACGTATTTCTGAGTTGCAATTATTTGCCTCTTCTGTGAGAGAAACCCCAGCCACATCTCCAGCACACAAGAACTTCAAAACACCTAAACCACAGCAGCCAGGTGTTCCTCCAGGACCTCCTCCCCTAGGCTCTTGCTTCAAGTGCTGGAAATCTGGCCACTGGGCCAAGAATGCCCACAGCCTGGGATTCCTCCTAAGCCATGTCTCATCTGTGCAGGACCCCACTGGAAATCAGACTGTCCAACTCACCTGGCAGCCACTCCCAGAGCCCCTGGAGCTCTGGACCAAGGCTCTCTGACTGACTCTTTCCCAGATCTTCTCGGCTTAGTGGCTGAAGACTGACACTGCCTGATTGCCTCAGAGGCCCCCTGGACCATCACAGATACTGAGCTTCGGGTAACTCTCATAGTGGAGGGTAAGTCCATCCCCCCCCCCTCACCTCCCCTGGGTGGCAAGTACCATCTCCCCTGGGTGGCAAGTATCACCTCCCCTCTCTCTGTGTCTCTACCCTCTCTTTTCTCTAAAGTTACCTTTTTACTATGGGCAACCTTCTAGCCTCCATTCCTTCTTCTCCTCCCTTAGCCTGTGTTCTAAAAAACTTAAAACCTCTTCAACTCTCACCTGACCTAAAACCTAAGCATCTTATTTTCTTCTGCAACACTGCTTGGCCCCAATACAAACTTGATAACGGCTCTAAATGGCCAGAAAATGGCATTTTTGATTTCTCCATCCTACAAGACCTAGATAAGTTTGGTCGAAACATAGGCAAATGGTATGAGGTGCCTTACATTCAGGCATTTTTCACACTTCGTTCCCTCCCTAGTCTCTGTTCCCAGTGCGACTCATCCCATATCTTCCTTCTTTCCCTCCCACCTGTCCCTTCAGTCCCAACCCCAAGCGTTGCTGAGTCTTTTGAATCTTCCTTTGCTACCGACCCATTTGACCTATCCCCTCCTCCCCAGACTGCTTCTCCTCATGTCGCTCCCCACCAGGCTGAATCAGGCTCCAACTCTTCTTCAGCCTCTGCTCCCTGACCCTACAACCCTTCTCTCACCTCTCCTCTCCATACCCGGTCTGGCTTACAGTTTCATTCCGTGACTAGCCCTCCCCACCTGCCCAACAATTTCCTCCTAGAGAGGTGGCTGGAGCTGAAGGCCTAGTCGGGGTACATGTGCCTTTTCTCTATCAGACCTTTCCCAAATCAGCCAGAATTTAGGCTCTTTCTCATCAGACCACACGAAATATATACAGGAATTCCAATATCTGACTCTGCCCTATAATTTAACCTGGAGTGACTTAAATGTCATCCTAACTTTTACCTTCTCCCCAGATGAACAGGAAATAATTTTTTCTCTAGCCCAATCTCACACTGACAACTGCCAGCTTCATGAGCCAGGCCTCCAGGAAGATATTAGAGCAGTTCCCCTCAAGGATCCTCAATGGAACTATCAGGCACATTCCCCAGGTGTAGCTGGGCGAGATTACATGATTTCCTGCCTAGTTGAAGGGCTTAAAAGGCAGCATACAAATCTGTTAATTATGACAAACTTAAAGAAACTACCCAAGGATAAGATGAAAACCCAGCCCAGCTCACGGTTCATTTGGCAGCAACCCTGAGATGCTTTACAGCCTTGGACCCAGAAGGGTCAGAAGGTCGTCCTATTCTCAATATGCATTTTATCACTCAGTCTGCTCCTGACATTAGAAAGAAACTCCAAAAGCTAGATTGTGGACCTCAAACCCCACAACAGGATTTAATTAACCTTGCCTTCAAGGTGTACAATAATAGAAAAGAGGCAGCCAAGTGGCAACGTATTTCTGAGTTGCAATTATTTGCCTCTTCTGTGAGAGAAACCCCAGCCACATCTCCAGCACACAAGAACTTCAAAACACCTAAACCACAGCAGCCAGGTGTTCCTCCAGGACCTCCTCCCCTAGGGTCTTGCTTCAAGTGCTGGAAATCTGGCCACTGGGCCAAGAATGCCCACAGCCTGGGATTCCTCCTAAGCTATGTCTCATCTGTGCAGGACCCCACTGGAAATCAGACTGTCCAACTCACCTGGCAGCCACTCCCAGAGCCCCTGGAGCTCTGGACCAAGGCTCTCTGACTGACTCTTTCCCAGATCTTCTCGGCTTAGTGGCTGAAGACTGACACTGCCTGATTGCCTCAGAGGCCCCTGGACCATCACAGATACTGAGCTTCGGGTAACTCTCACAGTGGAGGGTAAGTCCATCCCCCCCCCCCCTTTTTTTTTTTGAGACGGAGTCTCGCTCTGCCGGCCCAGGCTGGAGTGGCAATGGGCCCGGATCTCAGCTGCCTCGCACAGCCCGGCCTAAACTGGGTTATGCATTCTCCTGCTCAGCCTGCCAAAGTAGCTGGGACTACAGGCGCCCGCCACCGTCGCCGGCTACGTTTCTTTTGTTTTTTTTTTTTTTTTTTTTAGTAGCCAGACCGGGCGTTTCACCGTGTTAGCCAGGCGATGGTCCTCAATCCTCCTGACTCGTGATCCGCCCATCTCGGGCGCCTCCCCCAAAAGTGATGGGATTAGTCAAAAGTCTGGAGCCCACCCGCCCGCGCAGTCCATCCCCTTTTAATCGATAGGCACGGGTTACCCACACTCCACATTACCTTCTTTCAACGGGGCCTGTTATCCCTTGCCGCCTAACTGTTAGTATTAACGGCCAGGCTTCTAAATCTCTTAAAACTTCCCAACTTTGGTGCCAATTTGGAAAACATTCTTTTATGCACTCCTTTTTAGTTATCCCCACCTGCCCAGTTCACTTATTAGGTTGAGACATTTTAACAAAATTTTCCACTACCCTGACTGTTCCTGGACTACAGCCACATCTCATTGCCGCTCTTCTTCCCGACCCAAAGCCTCCTTCATGTCTTCCTCTTATATTCCCCCACCTTAATCCACAAGTATGGGACACCTCTACTTCCTCCCTGGCAACTGATCACGTGCCCATTACTATACCATTAAAACCTAATCACCCTTACCCCACTCAATACCAGTATCAGTATCCCATCCCACAACAGGCTTCAAGGGGACTAAAGCCTGTTATCACTTGCCTGCTACAGCATGCGCTTCTAAATCCTATAAACTCTCCTTACAATTCCCCCATTTTACTTGTCCAGAAACTGGACAAGTTTTACAGGTTAGTTCTGGATCTGCGCCTTATCAACCAAATTGTTTTGCCTGTCCACCCTGTGGTGCCCAACCCGTACACTGTTTTGTCCTCAATACCTTCTTCCAAAACTCACTATTCTGTTCTTGATCTTAAAGATGCTTTTTTCACAATTCCCCTGCACCCCTCATCCCAGCCTCTCTAATGACTCCTCTGCTAGCATTACAGATATATCACAAACTTTATTTGTCCTGCAAGCCCAGGTTGACTTTTTAGCTGCAGTTGTCCTCCAGAACCACCAAGGCCTCGATTTATCACTGCTGAAAAAGGAGGACTTCGTGTTTTCTTAATGAAGAGTGTTGTTTTTACTTAAATCAGTTGGGCCTGGTATGTGATAATATCAAAAAACTCAAAGACAAAGCTCAAAAACTCGCTAATCAGGCAACTAATTACACTAGACCCACCTGGCCACTCTCTAACTGGGTATCCTGGCTTCTTCCAATCCTTACTTCTCTAATACCTATCTTCCTCCTTCTCTTATTCAGGCCTTGTGTCTTCCAATTAATCTCTCAATTCCTACAAAATTGCATTCAGGCCATCACCAATCATTCTATATGACAAATGCTCCTTCTAACAACCTCACAATATCACCCCTGCCCCAAAATCTTTCTTCAGTTTAATCTCTCCCACTCTAGGTTTCCAAGCTCCCCCTAATCCTGCTCAAAGCATCCCTGAGAAACATCGCCCATTATCTCTCCATACCACCCACCAAAATTTTTGCTGCCCCAACACTTCACCACTATTTTGTTTTGTTTTTCTTATTAATATAAGAAGACAGGAATGTCAGGCCTCTGAGCTCAAGCTAAGCCATCATATTCCCCTGTGACCTGCACGTATACATCCAGATGGCCTGAAGCAACTGAAGAACTACAAAAGAAGTCAAAATAGCCTTAACTGATGACATTCCACCATTGCAATTTGTTCCTGCCCCACCCTAGCTGATCAATTGATCTCGTGACATTCCTTCTCCTGGACTGAGTCTCATGATCTCCCCACCCTGTACCTTGTGATCCCAGTCCCTGCCTGCAAGAGATAACCACCTCTAACTGTAATTTTCCACTACCTACCCAAATCCTGTAAAACTGCCCACCCTTATCTCCCTTTGCTGACTCCTTTTTTGGACTCAGTCTGCTTGAACCCAGGTGATTAAAAAGTTTTTTTGCTCACACAAATTCTGTTTGGTGGTCTCTTCACATGGACTCGTGTAACACTGTTCATAAGTGACTTAAGTGTTAACCAATCAGTGCCCTCTTGGTACCTGGGTTCTTGTCTGGCATCCAGGAAGAATCAAGTTATACTCAGACTTGAAGGATAGTGAATGCAGGGATTTTATTGAATGATGGAGGTGGCTCTCAGTGTGATGGATGGGGAGCTGGAGAGGGGATAGAGTGAGAAGATGATCTTCCCCTGGAGTTTGGCCATCCAGCAGCCAATCTCCTCTCCAACTGTCCCCACCTGAACTCCTCCTGACACTCAGATGCTCCTTCTCTTCTCTCCTTCTCTGCCACTCAGTTCTGCCACTCTTCTGCTCTTCTGTTCATTCATCTGCTCTTGGAGCCCAGGATTTGGGGTTTATGTGGGTACAAAATAGATGGGCATGGCAGGCCAAAAGGCAACCTTTGGGCCAAAAACAGGACTGCCTGTTCCCATTTAGGGCCTTGGGTTTCCAGGCTTGAGGGTGGGGCCCTTGCCAGGGTGTTGTCTTCTTCTACCCAGTATTTCCCTGTCTCCTGCCTGGATCAATATTATTAAATATTTTTAAGATGAAAATCGTTTTCTGTAGAGTGAAAAATTACATCAAGTCAGCAGATAAACGCTAGGTTTATATTACAGAAAATGAAACCTATCTGTAAGAGACATGGTGTTTTTCACAAAGTGGTAAGTCTGAACAATCCCACAACAGAATGCATAAAGAATATGAATAGAAGATTTACAGATGAGCAAATCCAAATGGCCACCAAACATATACAAAGATGGTTAGATGTATTAGTAGATAAGAAAATGAAATGAACAAGATTTTATTTTACATTCATAAATAGGTCAATGCAAGGAAAATAATGCAATCAGACATTGCTGGTGGAAGTGTGCTGGGTGAGCATCTTTAGAAAGCAATTGGGCAATATCTGTTAAGCATCTGCCACAATCAGAGGTTGCATAGATATGAATGTAAGTATAGATAGCCTTTATTGTAACATCACTCATTTGATCAATAAATAAACCCAGAATTGTCTATCAGTGGAAGAATGGTTGAAAAAAATACAGTATAGCCACACAATGGAAATTATACATTCTGAATTAGAGCAGGACTGACCAGTTGCCTTGGAAGAGTTTCCACAAAGTATTGTTGAATGAGAAGCAAGATTTTGAGAAATACATGCAATATGATTCCATTTTTGAAAAAATGAGCAATGATAAGGAAACTGCATATATGCATATACATATATATATATGAATGTCTCTAGCTCTGTTATTATTTGAGCATTGATGAAAATATTATATTCATGGAAACTTGGTTATCATGGATTCTTGAGGGACTGCAATGGATAAAGTGGAGTTGAAATGGGAGAAGGTGTGGGAGAAATCCAGAAAAAAAATTAAAAATAGAGAAAGTAAGAATAATTATCTACAATATGCTTGCAATTACACACGTATGAAAAATTATAAATGTGCACACGTATACTCTTTCACATGGAAATTTCAAGGCAGGATCCTGGAGGATGGAGGATGGTGTCAGCATAGGTTCAGGCTGAAGCTGCAGCTGCTCACAGTCTAGGCTCCTGTCATCACAGGAGTCAAAGTGCACAAGGGAAGCCTTGCACAAGCCCCGTGAGGGCCAGAGCTTCAATGATCACTTGAACTCAGAATTCACCACTTATTCATTAATCTCAGACCAGCCCAAGAAGGATGCTCAGATATGCCACATTATCTGTGGGGGCGGGAGTGCATGGAGTGGAAAGTCTTTTCTCTTCTCTTCCTTCTTTTCTTCCTTTTTTTCTTTTAAATGCAACTAGGTGAAAGAAGAATCAACCTTTTAAAGTATCTGAAGCCCTCCCTTTCTCTCTCTTTATTTACCTTAGGGCAAAACAGTTTGTTGCAGAGAAACAGTTAGAAATCTCTAGTAGGGATTTTGAAGTTCAAACCTTTCCGTTGACATTTATACAATATGGATAAAGAGGACGAGGTATGCACTGACATGGAAACACACACTTGACATGTTGATAAGTTTAAAAAATCAGGTGGCATAACAGTATGTGTATAGACTAATTTGAGGACAAACTCGGACATTTTTCCTTCTCTTGCCCAAATTCCTATCTAAGGGGCTTGGGGAGTAATGCCCCACAAACCATAAAGCCTCATCCAAGGGGATTTAGTTAACCCTGTATAACACAGCTTACTTTCCAACCTGACTCTGACATAACATCACATGACAGATAAAGAAGGAAATCAAAATATTTTAACCTCAAATATGTTTATTTGCCATATCTTGAAATTGCCCTGCAAAGTTGCCTCTTGTGGGGAAAAATCTACATTCTGTACAGAATCCCCTTTCCCTTCTCTGGGTCTTTTTCCTGATCCAGAAGACAATCAACTAAGAGTCTGATATATTTTTAAATCTGTAAGAAACGTGTACAATCTATTATCTCTGAAGCCTGCTACTTGGAGGCCTCATCTGCGTAATAAGAAACTTGGTCTCCACAATTCCTTTCTATTGATTCCAGGTCTTTGGATAAACTCTTTCAACCAGTTGTCAATCAGATAATATTTGAATCTGCCTATAACCTGTAAGTCTTCTGCCCACTTCCAGTTGTCCCACCTTTCCACACAGAACCAATGTACAACATACATGTATAGATTAATGTCTTATGTCCCCCTAAAATGTATAAAACCTAGTTGTGGCCCAATCACCGTGGGCACATGTTCTCAGGGTCTCCTGAGGGCTGCATCATGGGCCATGGTCACTTGGATTTGGCTCAGAATAAATATCTTCAAATATTTTACAGTGTTTGATTCTTATTCTTTTCTACAGACAAATTCCATTTTAAATATATTTCTTGACATTTTATTATGAAAAATTTCAAACAGACAGAAAAGTTGAAAGAATACATCAAACTCGTGTATATCTGTGTATCCCCTATCTCAATACAATTGTCAAAATGTTGTCATATTTATTCTCTATCTACCTATGCTTTACAATTTGGTTGTAAATTGCAGACATCATGGTGCTTCACTCTTAAATACTTAAGTCTGCATCTTCTGAGAAGAAAGATAAACTCCTACAAGACACAATGTCATTGTCACAACCAATAAAATTAACAATAATTCCATATATCTACTATCCCATTCCTATTTAAATTTCTTCAGTTATCCTAAGAATGCCTTTGTAGCTTTTTCTTAAAGTAGGATCTAGTCTGTGTTCACACAAAACATTTGGTTATTAGGCCTTTTGGTCTCTGTTAGTCTAGAATAATTGCCTTGCTTTTCTTAAAAAAAAAAAAAAAAAAGTTTTAATGGCATTGACTTCTTAAGAAGGCCACGTCAGTTTTCTTGTAAAATGTTTCACATTTTAACTTGACTGACCTTTCTTTAATGAGGTTATTTAACTTGTTCCTATATGCCCTTCCAATCTCCCATTCTCTTGTAAACTGAAAATTAGGTTTTGGGGCTTAACTGAGTTCAGTGTAAAAGTTGCCCCACTATCAATAATAATGCTACCAAGTGTGGACACTCAAGATGGTGGCTAGTAGAGCTCCCTATTGAGAAAGTACGATATTCTCTTGTATATTTTGGTAAAGGGTACCCAGGCAGGGCATTGGTAAATCAAGTTTAGCCTAAAGTCACTTCCTTACATATTTTAAGTTCAGCCTAAAGGTTTATCTGTACATGGTAAACTATAACCTAAATGGAGATGTAGGTAGACTGTAGCCCGCTTTTATGCCAATCACTGAGTTTTGGCCAACCGAAGAAGGTCAACTGTTCAGACAGTGTTCAGATGAGGCAAATGCCAAGCTATAACCAATCCCGCTGTTTCTGTACCTTATTTCCATTTTCTATATATCATCTTCCTTTTTCTGTCCATAAATCATCTTCTACCTCGTGGCTTCACTGGAGTCTTTGAGCCTACTATAACTTGGAAGGCAGGCTGCCTGATTCGTGAATAATTCTTTGGTCAATTAAACTCCATAAAGTTTAATTTGGCTAAGGTTTCCCTTTTAACAGATGGTGTCAGAAGTGAGATCCAAAGTAGAGCTTCTGGTGACCCCCAGGAGCATCAAGTGGCCAAGCAAGCTTCCCTCCAGACCCATTGTGTTCATTGCTCTCTGGCAGTGACTGGGGATCCTGGTAAGTTCTCTCCAGGATTCCAAAGCTCCATGGATTTGTGTTCTGAGCTCTTCAAGTTTCTTTGAGCAAATTTATGATCCAAACTGTGTTTGGAAGGCATGACAGAAACTGAACTGGATTCAGAATCGGATTGGATTCAATAATTAACTGACTTGGATCTAGTTAGCGGTTTATAAGAGACCTCTAATTGGGCCAGAAAGAAACCAGTAGTAAATGGCAATGCTGTAGAAGGTGTAAACTTTGACTTTTGGAAATTGACGGAGATTTTTGTTTCTTTCTTCTTGGATTCTTCGGTAAGGAAAAATCATTGGCTAAGTTGATCAAGGGGCCTGAGAGCCAAAGTCAATGTTTGAGGTAAAAATGGGATCCTTAATTTCTGAAGAACTGAGTACCTTCTGGCTTATCAATGGATAAGTATTAGGCCCTGGAAGCAACAAAGACTTACAGAAATTATGAAATTTTATTAAAGATAAGTTACAGTAGAATAATCCAAATGAACAACGCTGCACTTGAAGAAGTGCATTTGAAAATGAGGGCTTTCAAATTAGTCTCATCTAGGGATGCCTATTGATATGCAGAAGCTTCTAAAGAGACTTAATATTTTAAAAGGCTCTTTATAAAAGGCAAATAAAAAGCTTAGGTGACTAATTGATAAGAAAAATTGAATCTGCTGATCTTTGAGTTTTGTCACCATCTTGCCCTAACAGCAAAAAGAAAGCTAGCCTAGATAAAGTATTTATAAAAGGAAAGTCTTCTTTTTCAGATCTATCCCTGCTGAGTCCAGGCATAAAGGATGCTTTCTTTGCCCTATTCCTTAATGGAGTCCACTGTGAACTCAGTAATTTTAGCCAAGAAACAGTAGCGAAGTTAAACAGAACACCTATTTAACTAAAATACAATTTTCTGGAATTTGATTGGCTAACCTGAAACCCTTTTGTAAAAGAAATGTACACCTATTAAGGAATCTCCGTTTTTAAGGATGTCTGCCTATGTACATTAGAAACTTTTACCATTATTTTAAATTTACATAATAAATCATACTTTTGTCTAAGGTGCTTTTCTGGCCATCTTGTCTTCACTGAACTTTTATGTGAGCACCATTTTTTTTCATTGATTTGAGCAAATGATGACACAACTGGTTTGTAAAACTACTAACCCAAGCAGGACAAAAATTAATTGAATACCAAGAAAATCCTTTGCCAAATTTTCATGCTAAATCAGCCAGTACTAAAATTGATTGGATATACTATTTGAATAAACTCTATGGACCAAGTCAAATTACCTATGATAACCCATCAGTTATCAGTACTATGCACCTAAATAGGAGAAAAAAAATGGTATTTAAGAGGACGTAAGTCCAATGCTAAATGTGGACTCATGGAGAACCCAGATAGCCACCTTGTCCTTCCTGAGTCCTTCAAACTTTCTATATTAAGAGCTCTGCATTCCATGACTCATCATGGAAGAGATAAAATGATCCAAATTAAATATGTGTGTATGTGTGTATACACACACACACACACACATATATATATATAGTGACTGTTCTAAATTGCTAAAATAGTTTATGACCAACTTTTAGTTTGTCAAATCCATATTCCTGGGAGGACAATAAAAACTTCAAGTATATTTTCACTACCTGATAGGCCACGTCAACATTTATAGAGGGATTTCATTTAATTGTCATTTTCAATGCATGTTTTCTGGTTGTATAAAAGCTTTCTCATGCAAGAGGGCTGTTGTTATAACAGTAGCTCATTATGTCAAAGTGTATGTTCACAGGTAAGGAATGTTTTTTTATGGTCCACTCACTGAAGACAACCAACCCCTTCATAGTCTAGAGCTTGAAAATTGGATCTTCTGAGAACATTAGAGAAAGACTGCCCTTGCCATGACTGCCCTTGCCATACACACTGCAGTAAAATTTGGTGACCTCGAACCTTGGGTTTGTAATCTCACAACTCAGAAAGCCCCCTCCACACTCTTGGAACTGTACACCTATTGGAAACCTTAAGGAAAAACCCACCAAGGATGTTTCTCCCCAGAAGAAGACAGCATCCTTGACGTGGACAGCTTTTTCCCATGATCAGGGATCAAGATTTTTCTGCTATCATGAGACTCTTATCTTTCCATTTGTTCCTTCCTTATGCTTCTATAAATAGTAGAAGTGGAAAGGGGGTCTGTTGTGTGCACTCATGGAATATACTTTTATTTGCAGGGGATTTTGTGCCAGTCTTATACATCAAGAGCCTATGCCTTGATACGATGGACGATGAAGGCCCAACATAGGTGACAAATTTTAATGATACATTTGTTACCTCATAATCAGTCAGAAACACAACATTTGTTACTCCTCTTAACCTAGGTCATGGGTTAGAGAGAACATTGCCAGGAGGTCTTCATTCTTCTAGATGGGCATCATTTGTTAGGTACCTCTTTACATGGCTTAAAGTAAATTAGGAAATTATTAGAAATGTATCCTTCATGATAGGCTGTATAGCAGATTCTACTGTAAAGGCTATGGTTACACAGCAGGCTTTAAATTCTCTTGTGAAAATTATGCTAAATAATAAAAAAAAACTGCTCTAGATTTCTTACCAGCCAAAGAGAGAAGTATCTTTACAGTTGCTGGCACTTCTTGTTGCCCATGGAGGAATAAATCAGATATTATAGAGAGTCAGTTGTAAGGGATTAATGAGCAGGCTGCTTGGTTAAAGCAAGCAGACTTTTTATATAGCTCATTATTTGATCTATTTGATTTTAGTTGGTTTGGTTTATGGGGACCCTGGCTAAGGAGCATACTCCAAACTCTTGGTGTTATCCTTCTGATGATCATAATAGTAACCTCCCTGGTGTTCTGTATTCTTTCAAAAGTTTTCAATGTTTGCATGCAGCCATCTCTAGAATGTCAAATGGTCTCTCTTCAACTAGAATGACAAGAGCTGAAAGAACTGTGTGACCATGAAGGTAACTGAGAGTGGTGCTAAGGTCCAAAGTTTTAGTCATACTCTTACCTAAGTTAGAACCTGACCAAAAGGGAGTAATTTTCAATCAACATTATGAGAGGCCATTGTTTTGGACTGAGTTCATGCACTAGACTCCAACAGACCAGACCAAACCAAAATGGAGTCACTCATGCTAAATGTGATGTAATCAAACTAAGACTTTAAGGAAACAGACCCTAGAACAGATCAGTTTTTGTTCCCGCCACCCTCACCCCGCCCCTACAAATGAGACTGCAGCATAAGAACATACCTCTACTCTAACCTTTAAAAAATATAACCTGAGGTCCTTGTTCCCACCTCACAAAACCCACTGTTCTGCTACTTACCAGTGGGTATTGATACCAAGTAAGTTCATTTACAATAGTGATAGTGACATCAATGAATAAAGTTTGAATAAAATCTCTTCTTTCTAAGTCACAGATCAGGCCACAGCACTACCAACTCCTTAATTATATGGGCATAGTGGCACCAGATAAGAGGAAAACAACGATAAAAACCTCTTTACGGTGCTCTGAAGGACTAAAGGCTGATGCTTGGGGGGCTTCTCTAGTCTAAAGATCATGTGCCAGAAGCCTGCAGTGTGGAGGGGCCCACCAAGACCCCCATGTGGCCCACCAGCTCCCACTGTCCAGGGGCCACATCCTATAGTGGCTGGGTGTGGCTGCCACTGTGCCCCGGCTCCTGCCCTCTGTCCACCACTGCCTCTGCTGCTCCTGGGTCCCTGACGCTGCAGCCAGGCATCCATCGTCTTTGCCTGATGGGGGCCATAGTTTGTAATGCTTATGCTTTCCTATGTGTGTGGCCTTCCTGACCCCAGTGTTCGACTTTGCAACTATTGGGTGAGTGGCTTCAGCAAACAGCCAGGATGGTAGTGACTAAAGACAGCAGTGCTACAGGTATGGGGAGGGACCAATGAGCTCACCAAGGAGATGGAGGAGGCCTGGGGCCAGAGGAGAAGGGAACAGGGAACGGGATCCGGGAAACAGAGCATCTAGATACCTTCAGAGGCTCTGGCTGAGGAGGTAAAGACCTGTCTCCCTGCTGATGGGAACTGGCTGCTGGGGAGGGGGAGGTTTTGTGGGTAGGTGGTGCATCTCTGTGGAGTTGCCTTCCTGGCATCTCCCAACTTCTCAGCCTCCTCCTGCAGTCTCACTGCCTGTCCACAGATGGGAACATGTCTCAGTCCGTTGAGACTACTGTAACAAACTACTGTAGACTGGATGGCTTATAAAAACCAGACATTGATTCCTCACAGTGCTAGAGGCTGGAAGTCCGAGATCAGGGTGCCCGCACAGCAGGGCTCTGAAGAGGCCGAGCTTGCAGAAAGTGCCCTCTCACTGTGTCCTCACATGGCGAATCCCACTCCAAAGGCTCTGCCCTCGTGACTGACGCTTCCCAGAGCACCCTCCTCACACCATCACACTGGAGGTGAGGATTTCAACATACGAGTTTTGGGGGGACACAAATGTTTAGTATGTAATAGGAGGCAGCAGAGTGAGAACTCACAGGGCCTGAGCTGCCATGTGGTCCACGGGAAGCTAGACTTCAACTCATGGACGTGGACGTGTCACTCTGCCCTTCCCCCTGCATCATGGGTGGTGGAGAAAACCCATGACAGTGAGTGCCACGCCACGTGGGGGTGGGCATGCTGGTTTCTGGGAGTGGCACCAGCCCTTTTCCACAAGGTCTGCAACACCCTTTGGAGCCGAGGTCTTTGCCCCATTGGAGATGCAAAGACTAAAGTGCAGACCAGGGCTGAGTGCTGGGCGTGGGGCTCCCTGTTCATGGTCACGGGTGACAAACGACATTGGAACCCACATCTGACACAAACCTGCACACTGTACTCCCACACTGAGCTGATGGCCCCCAAGCCATAGAGAGACCCCTTCTGTCCCAGTGGGGCCTTATCATGAAAATCACGGAGGAATCCATACTCAGTCGAACAGCTCCGAACTGCAGCAGGTCACAGGGCAAAATCACTACCACCCCTCGTAGGGCACCACACAGAACAATACAGCGTGAGTTACTGGAGCCACTTCTATGTGCTACAGCACATACACACTCACAACATATGCTACATGCGCACACAAGCATGAACACACACTGGTTATTCTGTAAGACTTGCATATTATTCTACAAGTAGCTCTTTTTCCCCTTCATATATCATGAAGCTATTATCACAGTAGCACATAGATATGTACCTCATTCCTTTTCATGACTGGGTGGCATTTGTAGTCACTAGCTTCCGCTGTATAACAAACCATCTGTGTTAGGGTCTCCAGAGAAACAGAAGTATAGGGGTGTGTGTGTGTGTGTGTGTGCCTGTATGTGTGTGGAGAGAGAGAGTGTGTGTGTGTATGTGTGGATATGTGAGTGTATAGATCAATAGACATGTACCTACATAAAGTTAAAGAAATTGGCTCATGTGATTGTGGGAGCAGGCAAGTGTGAAATCTGCAGGGCAGAGTGGCAGGCAGAGGCCCAGAGAAGAGGTGATGTTGCAGCTCAAGTTTAGGGGCAGTCTGCAGGCAGAATTCCTTGCTATTCAGGGGACCTCAATCTTTTCTCTTAAGACCTTCAACTGATAGGATGGGGCCCACCCCTATTTTGAAGGGTCATCTGGTTTACTTAAAGTCTACTGATTTAAATGTTAATCTCATCTTAAAAATATTACAGCAACAGCTAGACTGATTTTAACTCAAAATTGGGTTCCACAATCTAGCCAAATTGACACATAAAATTAACCATCACACCATCCAAAAACATAGCAACTGAAAACGATGACTTGTTATTGCTTATGATTCTGTGGAGTGCCAGCAGGGGTGGGCCTTCTGCTGGTCCCTCCAGGGGTCATTCCCATGGCTATTGTCACCTGTCTGCTCAGTAGGGCTAGAGAGGCTGGAATGGCCTCTCTGGTGTGTCTGGCAGTTGGTGCCGGCTGTCGGCTGGGGCACCTTAATTTCTCTCCACATGGCCCCTGCCCTCTGAAGGCCAGACTGATCTTTGCTATAGCACAGTGGGCTCAGGGCTCTCAGAAGGTGAAGGGGCCCTTGAGGCCTGAGCCCTGGACTTGCACAAGGCCACTCTGGCACATTCTGTGTGTCCCAGGCCAGCCCCTGTGGGAGGGTGGGGAACCAGATCCCCAGGCTCCTGTGCAGGACAGCAAAGTCACTTTGCAGAGGGTGTGGCCACAGTGGGTGTGACTCATCTATCCTCATGTGCACCATCAGCCAGCTCCCCTTCCTCAGTTCACTTTCCATTTTTTGCTCTAAGAAAGAATACTTGGATGCTCCTGGCGGGGCCTGCGTNCTACCACCCCTCGTAGGGCACCACACAGAACATTACAGAGTGAGGTACTGAAGACACTTCTATGTGCTACAGCACATACACACTCACAACATATGCTACATGCGCACACAAGCATGAACACACACTGGTTATTCTGTAAGACTTGCATATTATTCTACAAGTAGCTCTTTTTCCCCTTCATATATCATGAAGCTATTATCACAGTAGCACATAGATATGTACCTCATTCCTTTTCATGACTGGGTGGCATTTGTAGTCACTAGCTTCCGCTGTATAACAAACCATCTGTGTTAGGGTCTCCAGAGAAACAGAAGTATAGGGGTGTGTGTGTGTGTGTGTGTGCCTGTATGTGTGTGGAGAGAGAGAGTGTGTGTGTGTATGTGTGGATATGTGAGTGTATAGATCAATAGACATGTACCTACATAAAGTTAAAGAAATTGGCTCATGTGATTGTGGGAGCAGGCAAGTGTGAAATCTGCAGGGCAGAGTGGCAGGCAGAGGCCCAGAGAAGAGGTGATGTTGCAGCTCAAGTTTAGGGGCAGTCTGCAGGCAGAATTCCTTGCTATTCAGGGGACCTCAATCTTTTCTCTTAAGACCTTCAACTGATAGGATGGGGCCCACCCATATTTTGAAGGGTCATCTGGTTTACTTAAAGTCTACTGATTTAAATGTTAATCTCATCTTAAAATATTACAGCAACAGCTAGACTGATTTTAACTCAAAATTGGGTTCCACAATCTAGCCAAATTGACACATAAAATTAACCATCACACCATCCAAAACATAGCAACTGAAAACGATGACTTGTTATTGCTTATGATTCTGTGGAGTGCCAGCAGGGGTGGGCCTTCTGCTGGTCCCTCCAGGGGTCATTCCCATGGCTATTGTCACCTGTCTGCTCAGTAGGGCTAGAGAGGCTGGAATGGCCTCTCTGGTGTGTCTGGCAGTTGGTGCCGGCTGTCGGCTGGGGCACCTTAATTTCTCTCCACATGGCCCCTGCCCTCTGAAGGCCAGACTGATCTTTGCTATAGCACAGTGGGCTCAGGGCTCTCAGAAGGTGAAGGGGCCCTTGAGGCCTGAGCCCTGGACTTGCACAAGGCCACTCTGGCACATTCTGTGTGTCCCAGGCCAGCCCCTGTGGGAGGGTGGGGAACCAGATCCCCAGGCTCCTGTGCAGGACAGCAAAGTCACTTTGCAGAGGGTGTGGCCACAGTGGGTGTGACTCATCTATCCTCATGTGCACCATCAGCCAGCTCCCCTTCCTCAGTTCACTTTCCATTTTTTGCTCTAAGAAAGAATACTTGGATGCTCCTGGCGGGGCCTGCGTGGCGGCCTCGGGCAAGCCGTTCTGCAGGACGGATTCGTAGAAGTACAGCTGCTCAGATGCTCAGAGGCCAGGCAGCTGCATTGACTGTGATGGGTGCTGCTGACACTCCCTCCCCCTCCAGACTGTGGGCCCCTCCCACTTGCACCTCAGTGCGAAAGGCCCCAGGTCCTCCTCTCCTCTGCCCTCAACAACTCATGGGCTTTTCTGTGTTTGCCAGTCAGGTGAGTGGCAAGTGACACAATAATATAATTTATGGTTTTAGTTCCTTGGTACTGGGGAAGGTGAGGGTGGTTTCATCTGTCCATATTGCTTCAATAACCAGAAAAATACACAAAGATATCTACATTTTGAAATTAAAAGGTATCAAAAAGAAACAGGCCTTGAGGATCCCTGTGCCTCCACACTCCACACAGGGGGAAAGTCAGCCATTTGTGCATCTTTTCCTTGGGTTGGAGAAGGTTTTCCTTGTGTTCTTAATCTCAGAATTCCAAATGTCAGAGCTGGAAGAGCATAAAGACCTCCTTGCCCAAAGTCCCACTTTATGCATGGAGAAACGGGGCCCTTGGGAGGGCGTGGCTTGGCCGGTCTCACAGTGGCAGGTCCCAGCATCATCTGCTGAGGGGAAAGGGATCTTCTCCAAGACGGGACAAAGCTTGCAGCTCCCAAGCACCCCAGGGACTGGGTTATCCTGGTGCCTGTCTAATGGCCTTCGGGTCCTGCACGGGGCCCACAGCCTGACCAGCGGGGGGCAGTGGAGGGCTGCTGATGGCCCCAATCCTGGTCTTCTGGAAACTTGCAGATGGGGTGGGGGAATACCGCCGTGCCCCCATGTCTCAGGTTCTAAGATGGGGCACAGACAACCCAAGACCATGAAAAACATCTTAATAACTTGCCACACAGAGAGCGATGGGCCTCACAAAGTCAGTGCAGTTGGGTTTTCCTCCACCCTCCAATCAGATCGCTGTTTATTTAGCTCAGCTGAGAATTTCAGGACCTTGTTGCATGAGCCATACCTATTTTTATATACTAGCGTCAGCCTCGGGGTGACAGTGGAGATCCAGGACGGAGACCTACTGTGGGGCAGGAGGTGCCAGGTTTCCATCCGTTGTGGCAGAGCACCTAGCATTAGTGCCACATCTCCCTCCTCCCTCCTCCCCTCCTCCTTTTCCCCTCTTCTTCTATCCTCCATCTTCCCCCTCCCCCTCTTCCTCTCCCTCCCTGCTTCCCTCTCCACATCTGCTTCCTCTTCCTCTCCTCCCTCCCTCCTCCCCTCTCTCCCTCCTCCCTCCTCTATTCTTCCTCTTCCTCCCTTCTTCTCCCTCTCCCTCCCCCCTTCCCTCTCCACATCTTCCTC
>NW_016804678.1:295509-337668 GCF_001698545.2 Rhinopithecus bieti
CCCTCCCTGCTTCCCTCTCCACATCTGCTTCCTCTTCCTCTCCTCCCTCCCTCCTCCCCTCTCTCCCTCCTCCCTCCTCTATTCTTCCTCTTCCTCCCTTCTTCTCCCTCTCCCTCCCCCCTTCCCTCTCTACATCTTCCTCCTCCCTCTCTATTCTTCTCCCTCCTCTTCCTCATCCTCCCTCTAGCCCCTTCCCTCTTCACATCTTTCTCTTCTTCCTCCCCATCGCTCTTTCTCTTCACCTCCTCCCCCTCTCCCTCTTCCTTCTTCTGCCCTCCTCCCTGTCCTCCTTTCCCTCCTCCTAACTCTAATCCAAGCCTAACCTTAACCCAAACCCTCCTTGTCCTCCTCTCCCTCCTTCCTTCTCTCTCTTCCCTCTCCTCCTCCCCCATCTCCTTCCCCTCCTTCTCCTTCCCCTCCTCCCACCTAACCTCCTCCCTTCTGTATTCTTCCCCTCCTCTCCCCTCTTCCTCCCTTTCTACTCCCCTTCTCCCTCCCCCTCTTCCTTCTCCACATCTTCTCCTCCTCCCCTTCCTCCCCCTACCCCTCTCTTTCTTCCCTCCTCCCCTTCCTGTCTCTCCCCTTCCTGTCTCTCCCCGTCCTCCTTCTTCTTCCCTTCCTCCCTGTTTTCCTCCCACTCCTTCTCCTCTGTTTTCCCCCTCCTTCTCCCCCCTCCTCCCCTACCCTTCTTTCCTCTCTTCATCTTCCTTCTCCTCTCCTTCCTTCCCTTCTTTCTTCCCTCCTCCTCCCCCTACCCCTCCTCCTCCCCTCCTTCCCCTTCTTTCTTCTCCTCCTCCTCCTTCCTCTCCTCTCCCTCCTCCCCCTACTTCCTCCCTCCTCCTCCTTCTCCCCCCTCCTCCTCTTTCTCCCCCCTCCTCCTCCTTTTCACTGGTGTCTCCTGGGCGCTCAGGGTGTGAGTTTTATGTCTTCCTTTTCCTCTGAATCTTAGACTCTCTGTGTGTATAACTGTGACTGTGACCCAGTTCAATGTGTGGATGATGCAAAGCCCCTGTGTGTGCCCCCTCCCTGGTGGCCTTTTCATCTCATTGCACAATGGAGAGTGGAGTTGCATCATCTCAGGGGCCTGGCCAACACACAACTCAGCACACCCCAGGGCTTTCTGCTGCCTCTTGAGTAACTGTTCTCTGGCAGGCAAGGTGGGGCTGGGGGATCTGAGACCCTTCTTCCAAGAGCACGCCTCAAGCTGTCAGAGCTTTCTTTTCAGCCCCTAGCATGTGGCCACTGTCACCTCCTCTCGTGCTCCCCTCACTCCCACCAAGCCCAACCTGGGCCACCCCCTCTCAGAGCCAGGGGCTCCCAAGCAAGGCCCCAGCAGAAAAGGCCCATGAAGACCAGCTCTCCACAGCTTCTCTAGGATGAGCCCTCTGGACCCCCAAGCTGAATGCCCCCAAATCCAGGCCCTGTGCTCAAAACATAAGGCAAAATAAACAAAATATAATAAGCTAGAAGATGTTCACATTTCAAACTTAGATTTTTTTTCACAAACCAAAGACCTATATGCAGTGAGGATGACTTTTAGCCCACAAAGGTGTGCATGTCATTTTAAATGCAATTTCTTGCTCAAATTGATCTATCTCCATTTCCTATTTTAATTTAACCAAAATCCCAGTCAGTTCAGGGACCTCCACCCCTTTTCCTGAGCTTGTGTCCCAGCTGGCTTATCTACTGCCAAGGTATGTCCTTGCCCCAGCATCTGCTGACAATATCGTCATTCCCTTCAGCTGTCTTTGTAGATGGAGTCTGCTTTTCCTTTCCACACAGCGTTGCCTGATGAGTCCAACCCTCTCCGAGCTAACACTGCACTCTGTCTCATGTATGAGAAACATTTTGCTGTTGATTCACTTCTCCTTCCTGTGGGAAACAGACTACAGCTCCCCAGCAATGTCCGTGTCTTGATCTCCCTCTCCTGGGAATATGTCGCCTTACACAGCAAAGAGAGATAAAAGTTGCAGGCGGCATTAAGGTTGCCACTCAACTGACTTTAAGGTAGCCAGGTCATTCTCGATGACCCGGGTGGACCCAAGGTCCTTAAATATGAAAGACCAGAGCAGGCAAGTCAGTGGGAATGAGGTGATGTGGAGGAAGGGCCCAGGAGCCAAGGAGTATAGGCAACCTCTAGAAGGGAAAAGGGGAAGGAAATGGAGCCTCCGGGAGGGGACTCAGCCCTGCCAACAACTTGATTTCAGCCCTGTGAGACCCACTGTAGACCTCTGACCTCCAGAATCATTAGAGAGTGGATGTGTGTTGTTTGGAGCCACTAAGTTTGTGGCTATTTGTTATTGCAGCAACAGGAAACTAATGCACTCCCCATTTTACAAATGAGTAGACTAAGGCTCAGAGAGGGCAAGGGAGTTATCCAAAGTCACAGAGCAGATAGATGACAGAGTTTCCTTCAGGGTGTGGCCAGGACAGCATGCGGTGCACAGGTCAGCTGCACACACTAGGCCTGGGATTTAGCCTCATCTGCAGACCACACAGAGGGCTGACCATCAGCAGCTTAAGGTTTAACCGCAGCCCAACCAAAATTGAAAAGGCAGCATCCTTTCAGATCTCCCCCGCCCACTGCATTGAATAACCAAGTGGACAAAGCACCTAGAAATGATGTAAGCCTAAATGCATATCTTGCGGGGGAAGGGAATAGGTGTATATTGAACACTTCACCTTCATTTCAGATCCCTAGAAGCATTTCCTAACTCCCTCGGTACCATCAAATGTTTCCTCTTCCCTCCAGGCAGTACTAGCCCTCTTTATCTCTCCTCCTTCTCTTCCTCCTCCTCTTCCTCCTCTTCATCCTTAGGAGAAACTTCCCTCTATTACATAGAGCAATTCAGTTCCACTCTGGTCTCTACTTTCACAATCATTCTCGCATCTATCATGGCACCCATATGCGCACAATGCTTGTGTTAAGAGGACTTGCCCTCCCTGGAAGGGCCTTATCAACCAACTTCCATGACTTGGGCAAGTCCTAGAGATGTTCCAGCCCCAGAGGTGTTATTTCTTCCAAACAAATACAGTGTTGTCCCAAGAGGAGTTCTGGTGGGTCCCCTTTTTTCCATCTGTGCATAGGTAGAGTGAGTTGGCTTGAGTCCTGCCACACTCATGCCCCTCCTGGCCCCTTGCTTTCAGGTCAACAGGAACTAGAATCCACCCAAAATGTCTGTGCCCAATTCTGGGCTCACACCATCTACACAGCATCTTTGGGAAGAAGAGACAAGATTGTGGCACTAGGGCCACCTCTTGAAATTAGGGGAAATTAGGGGAGGGAAAGAGACTCACAGAGTACTGAAGATTTGGGGACATGCCACACCTAACAGGCAGCTCCTTCTTATAAGGGGGTCCTGTCACCCCAGGAGGTGAGGATCCAGACCCTGGGTACTGGGAGAAAGAGGCAAACCTTCCTGGAAAGCAGGATCCCAGGTTGGGTCTCTATCCATGGAGAGGCTTGGAAGGGATGAGGCTAGAGGCCCTAAGACGCTCATGGCAGGGAGTGACCTCTCACCTTCAAGTGCATCTTCCTGACCACAGTGCTGGGCACAGAAGAAGTGGTGCCAGGGCCTTGGGTATCTGTGCTGCCTTCAAGGAGGAGAAATGAAAGAAGGCCGGCCTGGCAATGTCCATGGAGACATGACTCTTGCTTGGGGCATCTTGTTCTGGTTAACTCCAACCCCTTCCATCAATCCATTATTTGTCGTTGGCCAGCCAGGTGCATCTTCTGGCCCTGGATGACTTCATCCCTTCAATGGAGGTGATGACACTGCATTTGCAAGATGAGGTGGCATTTGGAGATGGACTTTGTAAACTGGAGCTTTCCATGCAGGGGTAGATTTGGGGAGCAGAAGGGAGGAGGGGAGGCAGCTGGGGAAGGGGGAGGACGTTGGCTTGCACTTGTCTGGGTTCCACAAGACCTGGGATAATGTTCTGCCACCATGCAAGGATGCTCTGTCTTCTCGCAAGCATGTTCCCAGGACACCCGCTTTCTGGGAGACAGCAGCTTTAGCTTGTCTTTGCTTCCGCATCTTGGTACACCTGACCCCAATACCCCAGCCCACTTTCCCTGGTGCCCAACTGACATAGCTGCCCCTCAGTGATTGAGCGGGCAGAGGAGGCCACTGTGGTTGGTGTGGCCAGGGGCTCTTCTAGCAGCTCTTCCAGCAGTCTGTTGCACAGCAGACGTGTGGTGATTCCAAGGTCTGCCTATGCTCTGTTCTTATCATCAAAAGAGCAAGGTGTGGTAAATGGAGAAATGGAAGTGCAGACACTGGTGACAAGAAACAGAGCTGCCCTAAACCCACCCTACCTGAAACAAGACCAACATGCCTTGGGGGCTGTAGGAAGTGTCTGGGCTCACTCACTGGGGCACCGGCTGCGTGTGCACCCCAGTGTGTGTGAGCACCCTGTTGTGTGTGCTGGTGAGCACATCCCCAGGGCCAAAGTGTGAGCGTGGCCCCAGTGTGTCCCGGTAGCACTGCTTGACTCTCTCGTCCCACTTTGTCAACTGAACCCTGCAAACAGACATCCGATTAGGAAAGAAAAAGACGACCCTAAAATGCAAGTCAGAAGTGCCAGAGGAGTCATCAGGGATTGTGTCTAAGAACAGTGAAGTGGATTAGGGATTCCGTCCTGTTTATCTTGAAGCTATCTGGCAGCTGGCAGTTGCACAAGGTCTCTTCAGTGGGGCGTTATGAACAGAAGTAGGAAACCGCTCACTTGGCTGCCAGAATTTGGAATGTGAGACGTTTCAAGCTGCACCCATTTCTGAAGAATCCAAGGTGTGTGCATGTTTCGATTTCAGTTGACCTTTCTCTCCAAACTCTTCCTACTCTTCCTCCTTCTGCTTAAAACACAAACAAATGTCCCAAGTTCTGAGTCGGGGAGTTAATCCACTCAGGCTGCTGACAGTCCTGCCCAGCCATACTCCGAAGGCTGTCCCTTCCTGGACTTGGGACAGCATGGGACGCAAGCCACCTCCCCTGGAGGCTCCCTGCTGCAAACATTTCTAGGGCCTAACGCAGATGCTCTATGAGCCCCCAGAAAGTCAGGCCCGGCCTGGGAAGGCCGAGAGGATGGCCAGAGCAGTGGTAAGGTGCAGTGCATGGGCCAGGCGGAAGGGGACGGCTGGGCTTCTCGCCAGGCAGTGCTGCGTAGTGAGAAGGCAGGCCGAAGGTCAGATTCTCCCATTTTTCCAAAGTGATATGAAAATCTGGATTCTTATTATTTTATCTTAGTAATATTTGTGAAAGGAAAATAAATCTTGGGGCCCCCAAATCACTAAGCTAAAGGGAAAAGTTGGGCTGGGAACTGCTTAGGGCAAACCTGTCTCCCATTCTATTCGGTCACCCTTCTGCTCACTGAGATAGATGCATATCTGATTGCCTCCATTGGAAAGGCTAATCAGAAACTCAAAAGAATGTAACTGTGTATCACCTATCTGTGACCTGGAAGCCCCCTCCCCACTTTGGGTCTTCAGCCTTTGCTTCAAGTTGTTCTGCTTTTCCAGATCAAACCAATGTATTTCTTACATATATTGATTGATGTCTCATGTCTCCCTAAAAAGTATAAAACCAAGCTGTGCTCTGATCACCCTGGGCACGTGTCATCAGGACTTCCTGAGGCTGTGTCACGGGTGTGTCCTCAACCTTGGCAAAATAAGTAAACTTTTTTTTTTTTTTGAGACAGAGTCTCCCTTTGTCGCCAGGCTGAAGTGCAGTAGCACGATCTCGCTTCACTGTAACCTCCGCCTCCCGGGTTCAAGCTATTCTGCTGCCTCAGCCTCCCTAGTAGCTGGGACTACAGGCACACGCCATCATGCCCAGCTAGTTTTTGTAATTTTAGTAGAGACGGGGTTTCACCATGTTGGCCAGGACGGTCTCGATCTCTTGACCTTGTGATCCACCCAACTTGGCCTCCCAAAGTGCTGGGATTACAGGTGTGAGCCACCACACCCAGCCAAGAAAACTTTTTAAAGTAACTGAGACCTGTCTCAAATTTTTAGGATTCATATAATTTTAATTAATATGTCATTTTAATATTACTAAAATTATATTATTTTATTATTTTACAAGCTTTAAAATTGTCACGAGACCAAACAAAACATATCTGTGAGCTGGAAATTTGTGGGGCACTGGGGACAGAGGCAGAGTGTCTCGATGGCCTCTGCTGGCATGTGGTGCCTGGCATGTTTTAGGCAGTCGGCAAACAGTTCCTGAATGAACGAATAAATGACTGGATGGATAAGTGAATGAATGAAAGGGTTGGCAGGATGCCCTGGTTCCCACGGGGCTGGGATGCTCACATTTGCCCCTTATTCCAAGAGAGAACATTGTGTCCAGAGGGAGGTGGTGGAGCTGGCACGGACACAGATCTGGCTGGCGGCCACCTGCGGCCAGGAGCAGGACTAGGGAGGCCAGGTGCTGCTTGGATCAGCCTTGGAGCCCCTGTGGGCACTCCAATTCTCCAGGCAACGGCTTCCAGTCCCTTAGCCCCTCATGTCACAGTTTAACACACACACAAGGACCTGAGTTAGCACAGCCCCAAAGGAGGCCCCCCACTGCACCCCTGAAAGTCCTCTCTGCACAGCTTTCCCCAGCCCTTCACATGTGTAGGAGACTCAGTCCCGAGAGGCCAGGCTGGGAAGGGTGGGGGCTGAGAGGGAGGGAGGAACCAAGGTCTCTCCTCCAGCCCAGGGAGCCAGGGGCTGGCATTCTGTGTCCAGGACTTGGGGCCCTCTGTAAGTCTCTCTGTCCGCCAAGGCGATGGAAGCTGTGTTTGGGGTCTCTCCTGAGTACAGCACTCCACTACATGTGCCTGCATGCACACTGTGCCATGGATATATGCACCCCTTTTATTTGGGTACACAACCAGCTATGTTTTGTGTGTACACCACTGGAGTTATATGTGGGTAGGGGTGCACAATGTGCAGACTTCTGGAATGTGAGTGTAGGTCTTTGTGTGTGCAAAAACCCCCTACTATGTGCATCGGTTTGAAAAGACCATAGTGTGTGTGTACACCAGTGTGTGTATGTGTGCCCCTCCTGAGGTGTTTCTGTGCATGCAAAGGCTGCGTGTGCGCCCCAGTGGGTGTGTCCACCCTTTTGTATGCATACAACCTGCTGTGTGTGCACCCCTTTGTGTGCATACACCCTACTGTGTGTGCACCCCTTTGTATGCATACACCCTGCTGTGTGTGCACCCTTTTGTGTGCATACACCCTGCTGTGTGTGCTGGTGCGCACATTCCCAGGGCCGAAGCGTGAGCGTGGCCCGTGGCCCCGGTGTGTCCCGGCGGCGCTGCTTGGCTCTCTCGCCTCACTTTGAAAGCTTGGCGTCTGAATCTCCCACTGCAGACGTCAGGCCACGTGGCCCTGAGTGTTCGTGGCGGCCGGGCCGGCTCCGGGATCCCAGGCTGTGGCTCTGGGATCCCAGGCTGTGGCGCTGGGGCGGAGCGCTGGCCCTGGGTCGAGAGGTCGCTGCGCCCTGCATTCCTGGCCGCGCGCGCACAGGCTGGAATCCGTACATTCCATTCATAACATTCCCGCAAGCGAGGGGAGGAGACGCAAAGCCGGGCAGTGAGTGATTAAAGAAAAGAAAGAAGGGCTTCTTGCAGCTCCGGGCTGTATGTTTTCCTGCGCGCCCTGGCGCAGTCCCCGGCGATGAAAGGCAGGAGCACGTGAGCGGTTTGCAGAGCACCCCGGCCCAGCCGCGCGCCCGTGACCGGAGGCTCCATTTACCCTCCGCGGAGGGCGCTGTACGGCGGGACTCAGGAGGCAGCTTCCTCTCTCCCAGGCGGCCTTTGTGGCTGTGGCCGGGACAGGGAAAAGCTGCCCAGGCCAAGAGGGCGGGGGCGTCAGAGGCAGCCAGGGCCGCCTTTGCTCAACTGAAGCGGATGAAGCCGCCTGCTCTCAGGTCTTCTAAGGAGAAGGTCTTCTTATCACTCCCATTTTACAGATGAGGAAATCGAGGCTCAGAGACAGGAAGTAGTAGCTTGTGCCATTCATTAGGGTCCCAGGCCTGGTACCTCCTCCCGTTTATGGCAGTACCGATGGCCTTTGCAAGGACCCAGCCCTTCACCATGTGTTTCTGCTCTCCTGACCCCCACATCACCCTTAGCTCAGTGACACCTTCCTCTGGGGCTGTCCTCTTCATCCTCCTGCATTTTCCAGCGCCCCTTCTCTTAGCGCTGTGTGTGCCGTTCCACTGCCCTCTCCGGCTGAGCTAGGCTTTCCCCCAGGACAGGTTCTGTGAACCACCCGTTCTAGGTCAGTGGGCAGCATGGACCCTAGAGGTGGGCAGAGGGGCAGGCAGGGATCTAGCTGGGGGGACGTCCTGACATATGGAGGGATACAGCATGGCTTTCCTTGAGACAGAAGCCATGAAAACAGGAGAGAAGAGGCAGAATCTGACCTGGTCCCCAGGTGGGCAGGGAGGCCCGTGGGATGGGGGTTGACCAACTTGTCTGGGACAAATGCTGCCATACACTCTGCTGGGACAGCTCTGGCCACATCCCAGAGCTGGGCAAGGACAACATGGAGAAGGCAACTTGATTCCAGGTGCCACTGGCCCTGGCCAGGGGTGAGGCTGGAGAGGGTGCACGTTTGCTGTGGGCCTCTGAGGACAGCTTTCAGAAGCTGGAGGTAGCAGGGCCAGGAGGGGCCAGGGAAAGGGGGGCAGCAGCAGGGCGTCCCCTGCAGAGGGAATCACAAGGAGAAAGGCTAAGTAGGAGGGAGCATGGGGTAGGCCTTCAGGTCACCTAGCAGGCAGATGGGGACAACTGGGTGGTTAGATTACAGAGTACCTCCTTCAGAAACCTGAGGGCAGAGCGGTGTCTTTGCACGCCCTCTGCTACACTTTGCACAGGCTGGCATTCTGTATTTGTTCAGTTGATAGTTCCTGTCCACCTCCCAGATTGACCTGCAGAGCAGAGTAGGTGCTTAGAGGTTTGCTGATTGATGAAGAAGGTGCTAGAACAGGCTGGGCCCTAACACTCCCTGCTTTGTCAACCAAACATCAAGTTAAAACACCAGGTAGGAGTCTGTCCTGGGCTGGTGAGGGCTGGCCAGGTAATTGAAGGTCACATCAGCAGGGCACTCCACCTGCTCAGTCTCCTAGAGCCATTCCCCAGTGGTGGTGTAACCTTGGGCAAGCCCCTTCATTTCTCTAGCCTCTGTGGGCAGCAGTGGTCCTGCTGTCTCCATCATGAAGGAAGTACAGACAGCATTAGGAACCCTGTCTGCACAGAGGTCACTCAGTAGAGGTGTGCTGGCTCCTTCTTCATCACTGACCTCTTCATCCTCCCACATTTTTCTGGCCACGATGAGCTTCTCTGAAGCCATCCTTCCAGCACAGAAACTCCAAGTTGCCCTGATCTGTGTTCACAAAGGCACCGCTTTTCAGCAGTTTAGAGGACTGAGTGGTTCTCAAAGTGATCCAGAGAGCTCTGGGGCCCTGATACACTTTCAGGGCAGCTTCAAGGTGAAAACTGTGTTCGTGACAATGTTAACATATTACTTCTGTCTCTCATTCTCTCTCAGGGGTATGGCAGCAACTTCCAGCAGGTATGATGAGATCACTGCTCTGACAGCCAATGGGCAGGGGCCGTGATGTCACCACTCTGACAGCACGTGTTCCTGTGCTTTAAAAGTTCCTCCAAAATTGGTTAAGGGATATAGACATACAGTTAAGTAGAAGGAACAAGTGTTATAGGTTAACAATAATTTATTGTGTATTTCGATATAGTTAAAAGATTTGCAATGTTCCCAACAGAAAGAAAAGATACATGTTTGAGGTGTCTTATATCCAAATTACCTTGATATGATCATTGCACATTGCATATATGTATAAGAATATCACATGTACCCCCAAAATATGTACAACCTAATATAGATCAATAAAAATAAATAAATAAGCTTCTCATTTTCATTTCAAATACATTAAATACCAATAGACATAACTCACCATTTAAAAAAAAAGCTCATCAAGGTCCTCAGCAATTTTTAATTAATTTATTAAGAGTGAAAAGGGGTCCTGAGACTAAAATGTTGAGACTCTCTGGCTTAAACAGAGTTTAAATCCAGGTTCTGTCCCTGAACATCTACGAGGCCTGGAGGAAATTACTTTAAACATGTGAAGTCTCAGTTTCTCTTCTTAAAAGGAGAAAAAAGGCACCTTCCTCATTGTGTGATGTTGCTCATTACTGAGACAATGCAAACAAAACACACAGACATGTGCCCAGCCCTCCTGCATGGTGGAGCCCTCCTTCCGGGTGGAGGCTGCCAGCTGCCCTGGCTTGCGCTCCAAGGACCAGGGTGCCCATGGGCTCTGAAGGGACTCTTAGCAGCTAGCTCCTCAAAGGCTGGCAAACAAGGACAAGCACAGCCCCTGCCCCAGAGCATTCATCCAGCCTGGCACCTTCCCCAGGCGGGCACCCGGCCAGCTCCCTGAGTACACATTTTCCTACATGTCTAAGGTGTGAGAAAAGTAACACATTTGTTGTTGAGCTTGTTGGAAAAGGCCTGGTTTTAAAGACCAGTGTGTTTTTAACTTGTTGCGAAGTACATTCTGTAATTCCTGACCAAAATACCAACTGACGTTGAAAAAAAAAACCTCCTTCATGGAAAAAATATTTTGTTTGGAGAGTGATCCCTAAACGCTGATGGAGGGTACAACGCCTCCTCCGAAGGCCATTCCAGGAGGGTCAGCTGTCCCCCCAAGAGTGCTGGGACTCAGCCTGGACAGCCTGGCTTCTGCCACAAAAGGCACAGAAGTCAAACATCCAGAGAAAACCACAGGGGAAAAGGAGCTATTCAAGTTGAAAAGAGAATTCAGTGAGGTGGCCAGTTACAAAATAAATATACAAAACCTTGCGGCTTGCCAAGTGCCCCAAAATAGTCGTAACAAAATATATTGGGGGAAAAAAGATCCCATTCACAATTCAATGAGAAATTAGAAGTTCCTAGGAGTAAACTAAATAAGGAAACACATACAGGACCTAAAGTCAGAAGGCTCCAACTCTTACCTGAGAAGCACAAATTATTTAGTAAATGGAGAGATATATGTATACATGTCCCTGGATAGAATGGATAGAAAGACATAATATTGCAAAAATGTCCATTTTCTAGCAATAAATATTTGAAAAGAAAACCAGGGGAGCAGGGAATGAGATTTGCCTTATCAGATATTAAAGCTAAAAGTCTTTTAAACATTGAATTCCTGATGTCAGAATGCAGTGGCACAGAATCAGAACTCCACATGCCCACCGGAAGTTATGTAAGCATTTAATATGCGATAAGATGACCTTTCAAATCAGTGTGTAAATCATAGGCTTTTTTTCAATAAACAGTTTGGGCAAATGGCCAATCCCTTGAAATGAAATAAAGTTAGGTTTCTGTTTTTCACTCTAGATGGATCAGAGATTCAAAAGTAACATGAAACCATAAAAACACAAGAAGCATATTTCAGTGAATATTTATGTAATCTTGGGATCAAGGGATTACTTAATAAATACGAAACCAGAGATTGAAACAATAAGGGAAAAGGTAAACGGGTTTGACCAGAAAAAAAATTAAAGTTTCATTGTGTCAGTAAATACAAACCAACGTGTGCATTAAAAATGGACTCTAGTAACTTCAACTGCAGACATTTTCTTTCTTTTTTTTTTTTTTTTGAGACGGAGTCTCGCTTTGTCGCCCAGGCTGGAGTGCAGTGGCCAGATCTCAGCTCACTGCAAGCTCCGCCTCCCGGGTTGACGCCATTCTCCTGCCTCAGCCTCCCGAGTAGCTGGGACTACAGGCGCCCGCCACCTCGCCCGGCTAGTTTTTTGTAGTTTTTTAGTAGAGACGGGGTTTCACCGTGTTAGCCAGGATGGTCTCGATCTCCTGACCTCGTGATCCGCCCGTCTCGGCCTCCCAAAGTGCTGGGATTACAGGCTTGAGCCACCGCGCCCGGCCAACTGCAGACATTTTCTACTTCTCGATAACATGGGGCGAGATGAAACTTGCCACTTTCATCCAGGTGGGGAATATTCATCTAGTGATTGAAAAGAAAAAAAAAGGCTGGGCACAGTGGCTCACACCTGTAATCCCAGCACTTTAGGAGGCCAAGGTGGGTGGATCACCTGAGGTCAGGAGTTCAAGACCAGCCTGACCAACATGGCAAAACCCCATCTCTACTAAAAATTACAAAAATGAGCTGGGCGTGGTGGCAGGTACCTGTAATCTCAGCTACTTGGGAGGCTGAGGCAGGAGAATCACTTGAGCCCAGGAGGCGGAGGTTGCAGTGTGCCAAGACTGCGCCACTGCACTCCAGTCTGGGCGACAGAGCGAGACTCTGTCTCAAAATAAATAAATAAATAAAAACAGGAAAGACTCCTGCCTTAATGGAGTAGACATCAAGAATGAGAGACAAACAACTAGGAGGAAAGCAAACAAACAAAAGACTGCTGATTGAAAACCTGGATCAAAACTCAAATTAACAAGGTTTGGGACTGGGATCAGTGGTTTACACCTGTAATTACAGTGCTTTGGTAGACTGGGGAGGGAGGATCACTTGAGGACGGCAGTTCAAAGCAAGCCTGGGCAATATAGCAAGACCCTAACTCCACAGAAAATAAAACAATGAGCCAGGTGTAGTGGCTCATGCCTACAATCCCAGCCCCAGCTACTGGGGAGGCTGAGGTGGGAGGATAGCCTGAGCCCAGGAGGTAGAGGCTGCAGGGAGCTGTGATTGTGCCACTGCACTCCAGCCTGGTCAATGGAGTGAGACCCTGTCTTAAAAAAAATCCAAGGTATTGGAGAAGCTGTTAATAACAGCAGATGGCAATCAACTTGTAGATACCTATCCATACTGCAACTCAGAAGTGTTCTAAAATATTCATCTAGCCTTGCAGTAGGTTGTTTTCAGAGAAATCTTACTCTGCATGTTTTTTCCCTCTTTAGTACTTTTTTCATCATCCCATGCTATTTCCTTTTTCTTCTACTCATCACTGAAAGACTGAATGCTCACAGCCTATCACATAAATAATAACAAATAAATGTATAATTTCCAATGGTGCTATGGAGGAAAGTTCCTGATTGTAGATGGTCTATGGGTGTGTCTTTCTAATTTTAATAGTTTTCTATTCATATTAAGGTATAGAAATAATCATTTTGCATTTATGGGAGATATATGACATTATCTTTTTTGTAATCCTTCTTTTTCTTTCTTTCTTTTCTTTCTCTCTTTCTTTCTTTCTTTTTTTTTTTTCTGAGACAGGGTCTTGCTCTGTTGCCCAGGCTGGAGTGTAGTGGTGTGAACACAGCTCACTGCAGCCTCAACCTCCTGGTCTCAAGTGATACGTCTGCCTCAGCCTCCCAAGTAGCTGGGACCACAAGTGCACACGTCCATACACAGCTGATTTTTAGAAAACTTCTTGCAGGGATGGGGTCTGACTGTGTTGCCCAGGCTGATCTCGAACTCCTGGGCTCAAGTGATTCTCCTACCTTGGCCTCTCAATGTGCTGGCATTACAGGCATGAACCACCTTACCTGGCCATTTCCTTTGAAATAAATATATTTCAGTAAGGAGCTGATTTGAAGAACAAGATTACATACATACTAATACAGGAGGTTCAAGTGCATGGGGAAATTCATGACTTTGACAAGGAAAAGGGCACTGGGGAGATGCCGCTGACCTCAAAGAGCAGCTGCAGAAAGGCTTGTCTCAGGCTGCATGTCAGAACCACTAATGAGAAGTATTGGGATATTAGACAAAGAGGTCTAGACAAAGTATGGGGGCTTGAGCTGGGGCAGGGGAGCAAAGGGGTGATTCTGCGGGGGTTGAAGACAATCAAGGGAGTGGGCATGGAGGATAAGAATAAGAACATCTCAGCTATAGCAAAAAAGTCTCCTGGTACAACCCTGGTCAGGCTTGAACAGAGGCAGTGGTGAGGGGCTCAGCTCTCATGCCAGGCTTCCCGTGTTCAAATCCCAGCTTATTCTTTCTAGGCCAGGTAGTGGCTCTCTCTGTCCTTGGCTTTCCCAGGCGTACAATGAGGATAAGAGTGGCCATCTCATGGAACACTGACTATGCCTTAACTTCTTCCTCTACAAATGGATCCATAAGTAACCCCTTGCTCATAGACAGGCATGAGTGATTCCTAATGTGAAACGCACAGAACAGCTCCCTGTGGAGGCAGCACTCAGCAGACGCCATTTCCATTCCCTCTGCAGGTTCCTGTCCTGACCACCGCCCATATGAATGGGGGGATGCACAGACACCTAGGTGGGCTACCCTGCATTTTCCATCCCCTTTTACCCTCTGATCTGCTCAGTGTCCTAGCAGGCTCACCTCTAGGGGCCCTTGCCTTTGGGGTCCTGCAGGACAATGGGAAGCTCTGACATTGACTGGCAGGATCAAAGTCTCAGGTTGTCCTGTCCCCACACCCAGTCCTGTGGGCATATTTTGGGAGTGGCTTCCTCTTCTTCATCCCTGCACGCCCAGGAGGCTCACATCTCTCTCTCCGGGGCTCCACCACATTGTTGGTCCCTTCCCTGTTGGTCACCAGCTCCTCCCTTAAACTCTCTTCTGGTGCCCTTTGCAGTGACCCTCTGTGCCCACCCAGCCTTCCTGTGATGGAAGTCCCACACAAGTTTTGTCTCTATCTGCCCAAAGCTCTGCTTGCCCCCTCTAAACCTTCAACTTGCAAGCTCCCAATCAGCTGCAGAAGCTCACCTTGGGGTCCTACCCTACACCCTCCCGCCCCCAACGGGCCCATATTCCTGGGCCTGCCCCTCCCAGGCCCCATCCTGGCGCCTCTGTGGTCTCCTTCAGCAAGAGTCACAGCCGGATGGGACTAGCTGTTTGCTCCGCTTCCCACCCACCCCCATAGTGGTGGAGGCCCAACCTCCAATAGCCTGGTAAGAATTATGTCCATTGTTAAGCCAGAATTTGCTTCACTGCAGGGTGAAACCAGACCACAGAGAACCTTTTGAATGTCATGTTAACCCTGGAAGTGATGGGAAGCTCTGCTCAGAAGGTGTCTGAGTGAGCAGGGGTGGGATGACACTAAAGAGAGGAAGCTGCTCACAGACCAGACCCAGAACTGCTCACCCAAACTTGCTGTCCCCAGAAGCCTCCATCTGTTTCACTCCTCCCCCCTCCCCCTCCCTTCCTCCTTCCTTCCTTTCCTCCTTCCTTCTTTTTTCTTTCTCCCTACTTTCGTTCCTTCCTTCCATCCTCCCTTCTGCTTCCTTCTTCCTTTTTTCTTCCTCCCTTTCTTGCCCCTTCTTTCCTCCCATCTTCCTTTCTTCCTCCCTCTTTCCTTCTTACCTTCCATTCTTCCTCCTTCCTCCTTCTTTCCCTCCCTCCTTCCTTCCACCTTTCTTCTTCCTTCCTCCTTTCTTTCTTCATTTTTCTTTTCCCCTTTCCTCTTTCCTTTTTTCTTTTTTCCTTCTTTTCTTGGGGTCAGGAGGTGTTTCACGGCTAGAATAGACACAGTTCAACACTAGTATTGATAGCAGATTTCAGCCACTCCTGACACAGTCTTCCCTACCCAGACATTGCAGAGGCAAAGTTTGTGAAACATGTCAAGGTTTCAGCAGTGTTGGAAACTAGAAATATTGCTCAGCAGCTCATCAGAGGCCTTCCCTGAGCATTAGTGTGTGACAGCTGCGTGGGCAGCCAGCTCTCTGATGTCTTCCTCCCCAGTGCCCACGCTTTGTGTCCAGCACCATCTTGAGACTGTAATTCCCAGCAAGCTAAACAGCCCCAAGAAGAGCCCTCTGAGAGGCCACACTGACCTACTGGGGGAGCCCAGGAGACCCAGGGGCCTTGCACTTTGGGTTATTGTTTTTCTTGCCAGAAGAAAACCCTGCAGATTGCTGCAAGCTGCAGGAATAAACTCATGCCTTTGTGGAAGAACAGTCAGACCACAGGCTCTCGGAAGACTCAAGTCTTAGGAGAGCAGAGGCTCACAACACTAAAGCCTCTAGGCCACCAGGAAGTTGGCAAGAAATGGTTTGCTCAAGTTACCCTCCTCTCAAGAGGTAGAGGGAGGGGCACTCATCCACTCTGTTTACCAAGGACTAGCAGGTCCATATAGATCTCCTCTCCTTCAAGTAGGAGTAAACAGGGGGAAATGAGGCCTGAAAAGATTCTAGATCAGAGAAGACAGAGACTGAATGTTCCGCCATGGGCAAAATTGAGGAAGTTGTCAGGAAACTACACTCACAGAGGAAGAGGATATTTGTTGAGACTACTCACTACAAAAGCAAAATGTACATTTCAGCAAACATTTGCAAAGCAATCTCAATAAAATGCTAGAAAACTGGAGAATCTGTGAAACAAGATATTAGTGCTAATAAGGCAAGAAGTGAAGATTATATGGGAGATGTTGAGGGGCAAAATACGAATAGATTTTTAGCTTTTCATTAGGAAATGAAAGAATGAAGAAAAATGGTAATGATAAGAATAGTACAGAGGCTGGGTGTGGTGGCTCATACTTGTAATCCCAGCACTTTGGGAGGCCGAAGCAGGCAGATCACGCGGTCAAGAGACCGAGGCCGTCCTGGCCAACATGGTGAAACCCCCTCTCCACTAAAAATACAAAAATTAGCTGGGTGTGGTGGTGGGTGCCTGTAGTCCCAGCTACTTGGGAGGCTGAGGCAGGAGAATCGCGTGAACCTGGGAGTCCGAGGCTGCAGTGAGCCGAGATTGCGCCACTGCACTCCAGTGTGGCAACAGAGACTCCATCTCAAAAAAAAAAAAAAAGAATAATACAAAGAATGCTCATCCACTTATTCTTTACCCAGAGTCACCTATTGCTAGCGTTTTGCCACAGTTGCTTTATCATCTTCTCTGTCTATATGTGTGTGTATACATGTACATGCATATGCATGTATATACATGTACATATATATATACACACAAACATAAAATTTCTTTCTGAACCATTTCAGGGTAAGTTGCATAGATCACAGGCCTTTACCTCATTCCAGTGTGTATTTACTAACAATAAAGCATTTTCATTTATTATGCGGTTACTGATTTCAGTGGCTTTTACATTGATACATTTCTTTCTCAAGTCCAATATCTGTATGCAAATTTTGTCTATTGATCTCATCATGCCTCTTATAGTATTTCTTTCCTTCAGCGCAGGATCAAGTTTAGGATCAGGTATTGCATTTAGTCATCCCATTCTTTAATCTGGAACATTTCTGTAGCCCTTCTTTGACTTTGTATGACATTAACATTTCTGAAGCATACGATGCCTTTTCCCTTTGTGTAATAAAGAAAGCATCTCTCATTTTGCTGGTTAGTGTATAAGTCTGTTCTTACACTGCTATAAAGAAATGCCTGAGACTGGGTAACTTACAAAGTAAGGAGGTTTAATTGGCTCACGGTTCCTCAGGCTGTACACGAGGCATGGCTAGGGAGGCCTTGGGAAACTTACAATTGTGGCGGAAGGTGAAGGGGAAGCAGATGCACCTTCACATGGCCAGAGCAGGAGGAAGAGAGAGTGGGGTGGAGGTGCCACATACCTTTAAAAAACAAATCTCAGGAGAACTCTCTCACTATCACAAGAACAGTAACAAAGGGGAAATCCACCCCCATGATCCAATCACCTCCCACCAAGTCCCCTCCAACATTAGGGATTACAATTTAACATGAGATTTGGGTGAGGACACAGAGCCAAACCATATCAGTTATATTCAGATTATTCGTTCCAGGTTGGGTACCCATGAACATGCCCTCCAGGTATCACATCTGCAGGTGCAGAATGGCCATCGGTCTCTCACGGGCTGGAGTTGTGATCCTGGTGGAGATGTGGGATGGGTTGCTTTCACTGGTGTTCATGAATCACAAGCTCTTGTGTGCTCTCTCTCTCTCTTTTGCTCCCTCTCCCTCCTTTCTGAATTGTTAAAGTGACACCATCCTGTAAAATGTGACAGTGAATTCACATGCTTATCTTTCCTCCCTCCCATACCCCTACAAGAATAAAGCTTCTGCGCCAACCCCACAGGATGAGGCAGAGGAGCAACAACAGACAAGAGAGGGCAAGGTGTTGGAAGACGGAAGAGGGAGCCCTCAGCTCCCTGAACCAGATGGCTTCTGAACTTGGACTCCATGAAGTGTTAGAAGGCACCCAGTGTCCACGCTCTGTATTGTGGACTCTCTCCAGGGGTTGAGGCAGCACCCGATAGTATGCATCAACATTCCCATGGTGACAGTTACGAGTATTCATACTAAGTAGGGCAAGTGAAGACTATAATGGCTTCAGTCACTTCAGGTCAAGTTTTGCCACTGCATGAATTCAGGGCAATTCAGGTTTTTCTGGCAAATTATTAATAAGCAAAATGTCAGTTTTCAGAGCCTTGTGAGGTTGGGAAGGGAATGAGGGACTGTGGCCAACCTGATGTTGAAATTAAGCCTCTGGGAAGGTAGCAAACAGTGCTGCCCATTAGTCCCACAGAGCCCAGGCTGTCATGGGGACCTATGTGGAGTGGGACGCTGCTGGAAGCAAGAGGTCTTAGGAGTGTCCTCCCTGGCTCCTCCAGTGGCATCCTGGCCTCCCTCCTAGTTGGTGCTGGCGGAAAGCATCTCTGAAGAGGAGGTGTGAACCTGCCACCTAAGAGTGAGTAGAGGTCACCCAGGTGCAGAGTCAGAGGAAACTGCCTGTCCTGCTCCGTGAGGTGGAAGCACACGGCCAGTGAGGGCCACAGGTGGGCACTGGAAGGGGCAGCACCATCCAAAGGACAAGATTAGACTCCAGCTACAATAGGAACTGCTGGGAGGTTTCAGGCCCGGGAGTAAACAGATCCGATTTCCACTATGAAGAGATCACCCAGGGCTGCTGCGTGGAAAGTAGGATGTGGGGGTCCGAGGGGGAGTAGAGGCTGGTGGAGAGTCCTGCAGCTGGGAAAGGCCTGAGGGGTGGGGTGGGCATGCCCTGCGAGGGCCCACTATCGGTGCACAGACAGCCCTGGATAGTGTAGGCAGGAGAGGAACAGGTATCCAGGGAGCCTCCAGGCTTCGGGCATGAGAAACAGAATGGAGGAAAGCCCACCCCGCTGCCTGGCAGCTGTGCCACAGTGGTTTGCAGCCAACTCCTGGAGTAGGCTGGCTCGGTTCAAATCCCAGCGCCACCACCTACTCTCTGTGTGATGCTGGTTAAATACTTACTCTCTGGGTCTCGGTGATAACTTGATGACAGTGTTTAAACGTCCTGAAACAAGGGCTGGGGCCTAGGAGTGCCCTCTAATAACGATCCTGTAGTTCCAGGGCCTCAGATTCTCCTTTGCCGAGATCCCTCCGCAGTGAGTATTCACTTAGCATCCGGGATCTTCACACTCTGCCCTAAACCAACCAGTTCATTCACTACTGAGGATCCTTCAACTTCACTTTAAAAAATCCTGTGATGCGGCGTGCATGGTGGCGCACGCCTGTAATCCCAGCACTTTGGGAGGCCAAGGCGAAGCGGATCACCAGGTCAGGATTCAAGACCAGCCTTACCAACATGGTGAAACCCTGTCTCTACTAAAAATACAAAAATTAGCCGGGTGTGGTGGAGCATGCCTGTAATTCCAGCTACTCAGGAGGCTGAGGCAGGAGAATCACTTGAACCCGGGAGGTGGAGGTTGCAGTGAGCCGCGATCATGCCACTGCACTCCAGCCTGGGCAACAGAGCGAGACTCTGTCAATAAAAAAAAAAACACACAATAAAACAAAACAAAATGCTGTGATGGCAAAGACATTTTTCAGGCTAAATTCAACTCATGTATTTTTTACATAGACAATATTTGAAGGGTCTTGTATGTGTATGTATATCTTTTTCTTATTGAATTTAAGAATATATATTTCACATCTTAAAATATCCACAAATATTGAAACTTTTAAACTATTTATTTTATTCCATCATTTATTTTAAGGCCTTTGCCATGTGGAAATTTTAGTTTTTATGGGAAATCGACCTTTTCTGCTGGCTGACAACAGCCTTCTCTATGCCAAGTTTATAGAATTCGTCTTCCATATTTTATTCTAATTCCTTTACAGTTTTATTTTTTAAGTCTTAATATTTATTTCTTCTGGAATTTATTCTTATGGATAGGTATGTGGAAGAAATCTAACTTTTACTGATTTGGGTCATAAAGCCCAATGTTATTTGCTGGGTGACCCTTGAACAGCAAGGGTTTCAACTGCAAGGGTTTGCCACTTACAGGCAAATTTTCTTCGGCCTCTGCCACCCCTGAGACAGCAAGACAACCCTTCCTCTTCCTCCTCCTCCTCAGCCTACTTAACACAAAGATGATGAGGATGAAGACCTTTATGACTATCCACTTCCACTTAATGAATAGTAAATACGTTTTCTTTTCCTCAGCATTTTCTTAATAACATTTTCTTGTCTCTAGCTTACTTTATTGTAAGAACACAGTGCATAATACATACAACATTGCAAAATATGTGTAAATCAACTGTTTATGTTATCAGTAAGGCTTCTGGTCAACAATAAACTATTAGTAGTTAAGTTTTGGGGAAGCCAAAAGTTATACAAGTGTTCATCTGCATGCAGGGTGAGGGGGGTGAGGGGTGTTCTTAACCCCTGCATTATCCAAGGGTGGGCTGCAATCCATTTTATTGATTTGGAATGCCACTTTTATCACCTACCAAAGGGCCGGGTATGCATGAGACCGGTTTGGTTTCTCTGCACCCCTTCATTGCTCTATTTGCCTTTTCCTGTGCCCTGAAGGAGTCTTTCAATCACTGTACTTTTATAATATGATTTCACATCTGATAATACAAATAATCACATTGCTTTTTTTGTTTCAAAAATATCTGAACTATTTTCAAACACGTATTCCTGCTGATGAAATTTAGAATCAATTATTGAACTTCAAATCACTTCCATTTGAATGGACTTGAAATGAATCAGTAGATTAATTTCAAAGAAATTCTGTCTTTAAAATGTTGAATCTCGTAAACCTGGGAGGCGGAGCTTGCAGTGAGCTGAGATCCGGCCACTGCACTCCAGTCCGGGTGACAGAGCGAGACTCCGTCTAAAAAAAAAAAAAAAAAAAAGTTGAATCTCCTTTTCCAGGAATCTGGAAAGTCACTGCTTATTTAATTCTCTTTATATGTCTTTAGTTGACTTTTATTGTTATCATTTCCCTCACATTGGTTTGTGCACATTTACTTAATTTTTTCTAACAGCTTTATTAAGATACAATTCATGTGCCATGCAACTCACTCATTTAAAGTTTGTGATTAAATGTTTTTTAGTATACTCACAAAGTTGTGCAACTATTAGCAGATTCAATTACAGAACATTTTCATTTCCTCAGTAAGAAACCCTGTACACTTTAGCTACTATCCCACCCCAGGCCCATCTGCTATCCCTGCAGACCAAAGGAACATTTCATTTTGACATTTCATATAAATGGAATCATATAATATGTGATCCTCTATGTCTGGCTTCTTTCACTTAGCATGATGTTTTCAAGGTTCAATCATATTGTATGAACCATGTATTAGTACTTCATTCCTTTTTATGACCAAATAATATTCCTATTATATGGATAAACCACATTTTGTTTATTCATTTATTATTTGATGAACATTTTGGTTATTTTTACATCTTGGCTATTACAAATCATGCTGCTATGAAGATTCGTGTACAAGTTTTTATGTGGACGTATTTCAATCATCTTGGAAAAAGTACTTCTGGTCTAATGGTAACTCCACATTTAACTTTTGGAGAAGCTTCCAGACTGTTTTCCAAAGTAGCTGCTCCATTTTTCATTCTCACCAACAACCTATGAGGATTACTCCTCAACCCTGCTAACACTATTATTGTCTGAATTTTTGATTAGAGCAATTATAGTGGGGGTGTGAAATGGTATCTCATTGTTGTTTTGATTTGCATTTCTCTGATGTCTAATAATGTTGATCATTGTTTCATGTGCTTAATAGACATCTATATCTCTTCTTTGAAAAAATGTTTATTCAGATCCTTTACCCATTTTTAATAGGGTTATTTGTCTTTTTATTATTGAGCTGTGTTCTTTATATAGTCTAGATACAAGTTTCTTATCAAATATATGATTTGCAAATATTTTCACCCATTCTGATTCTGTGGGATTTTTTTCACTTTCTTGAGAGTGTCCTTTGAAGCAGAAAGGTTTTAATTTAGATGAAGTACAATTTATCTATTTTTCCTCTTGTTGTTTATGCTGTTGGTGTCATATTTAAAAATCTATTGCCAAATACAAAGTCATGAAGATTTACCCTTGTGTTTTCTCTTCAGAGTTTTAGGTTTGGCACTCACATTTAGGTCTTTGATCCATTTTGAGTCAATTTTTGTATATGGCAAGATGTAAGTGTTCAACTACATTCTTTTGTATTAGGCTATTCCATTGTTTCAGCATCATTTATTAAAGAGATTATTCCTTCCCTGTTGAATGCACCTGGCACCCTTTTTAAAAATTAGTTAACCATAGACACATGGGTTTATTTCTGGACTTTCAATTCTCTTCCATTGATTCTCACGCTGGTACCACATTGTCTTGATTACTGTAGGTTTGTAGTAAGTTTTGAAGCTAGGAAGTGCAAGCCTTCCAACTTCATTCTTTTTCAAAATCTTTTTGCCATTTTGGGTCACTTGAGTTTCCACATTAATTTTTAGATCAGTTTGTCAAATTCTATAAAGAATCTAGGGATCGACTTGAATCTGTAGAACAATTTGGGGAGTATTGCCATCTTATACCGTGTGCAATCCGTAAACATGAGATGTCCTTCCATTTTTAAGTTCTTTAGTTTTTTTTTCAAACAAGCTTTGTAGTTTTCCAAGTATAAGTTGTGCACATTACATTGTGATATCATGATATACATATATTCATATATATAAATATATTTATATATATATATAGTTTTTGTCGTATTTCCTGACATACAACTCCTAAAACCCAGAATCTCCAGAGTGATAAGGATGTCTTTTGTATGCTAATGAGATGACTGGTGGATAGCAGCCCCTAAGTAGTTTGAAGATGTGGGGGTGGTCTCAGAAAAAACATGGGCATGATTAGAGGGGCGGGACTTTTCAGCCCCACCCCCAACCTCCAAAGAGGGGAGAGAAGCTGAAGGTTAAGTTGATCACCAGTGACCAGCGATTTAATCAATCATGTCTATGTAGTGGAGCTTCTGTTAAAAACGTAAAAAGACTAGCTTCAGGGAGCTTCTAGATAGCTAAATATGTGGAGGTTCCTGGAGGGTGGCATGCCTGGAGAGGGCATGGAAGTGCCGCACACCTTCCCACATACCTCACCCTATGTATACTTCATCTGGCTGTTCATGTGTATTCTTTTTAATGTCCTTTATACTAAACCAGCAAATGTGGGAAAGTGCTTCCCTGAGTTCTGGTGAGCCATCCTAGCAAATTAATTGACCCTGAGGAGGGGCGTCCTGGCAACCCTGGTTTGTAGCCAGGGTTCAAGGTATCTGAATTGGAGGTAGTTTAGTGGGGCTGAGCCTTCCATCTGTGGAATCTGACACTATCTCTAGGTAAATAGAGTTAGAATTTAGTTAAATTAGAGAACACCTAACTGTTGCCCACCGGAGAATCTGGCAGAAATTTGCTTGGTGGGTTGGTAGGGAGAAATCCTTATACATTTGTTCACAGAAGAATTCTATGTTGTATTGTAAGAGTACAGTGGGGGGAAATGATGTTTTTTTCAATACCCTTACACACTTCTTTTTGTTAAATTTATTTGTAAGCATTTTATTCCTTTAGATGCTATTACAAATTGAATTGTTTTCATTATTTTGTTTTCAGATTGTTCACTGCAAGCATATAGAAATGCAACTAATTTTTGTAGAGTTACGCATCATTTAAACGCAGGGATACATTCTGAGAAATGTGATGTTAGGTGACTTTGTCACTGTGTGAACACCATAGAGTGTACTTACACAAATCTAAATTATTCAGCCTACTACATGTCTAAGCTATACAGTACAATATAGCCTATTGCTCCTAAGCTGCAAACCCGAACTGCATGTTACTATACTGAAAACTGTAGGTGATTGTAACACAATGGTTTTGTGTATGTAAACATAACTAAACATAGAAAAGGGGCAGTAAAAATATATTATAACAGATAAGATATGGTACCCCTGTGTAAGGCACTTAACATCAATGGAGCTAGCAGGACTGAAAGTTGTTTTGGGCAAGTTAGTGAGTGAGTGGTGAGTGAATGTGAAGGCTTCGGGCTATGCACTACTGTCGACTTAATGAGCACTGTACATTCAAGTTACACTAAATTTATTTTTTAAATATGTAAATATTTTAAACAAATGAAACTTACCTATATTTTTTACTGTATAAACTTATTTTCTTTTAACTTTTTGACTCATAACAACACAGACTAAAACACAAATAGATTGTTCAGCTGTACAAAAATATTGTCTTTATATCCTTATTCTGTAAGTATTTTTCTATTTTAAAATTCTATTTAAGCTTTTTTGTTAAAAATGAAGACACACACACACACACATTAGCCTAGGCTTACACAGGGCCAAGATCATCAATATCACCGTCTTCCACCTCCACATTCTGTCCCACTGGAAGGTGTTCAGCTTTATGTAGCATAGAGCTGTCATGTCCTGCGTGATGACATTGTCTTCTTCTGGATACCTCCTGAAAGATTAGTCTGAGACTGTTTTACAGCAGCTTTTTTTTTTTTTAATAAGTAGAAGGAGTTCATGCTAAAAACACAATTAAAATATAATATAGTAAATAAAGCAGTAACATAGTTGTTTATTATCATTATCAAACACTATGTTCTGTACATAACTGTGTGTGCTAGACTTTGAAATGACTGGAAGCACAGCAGGTTTGTTTTCACCAGCATCACCACAGGCAGGTGAGTAATGCATTGTGCTACCACATTACGACAGCTACGACGTCAGTAGGCAGTAGGAATTTTTCAGCTCCACTATAATCTTATGGGACCCTCATTGTATATGCGGTCCATTGTTAACAAATGTTTTTGTATGGCACATTATTGTATATTCATTTATCTTGTATCCTGCAAACTTGCTAAACTCTTTTATTAGTTCTAATAGTTTTTTTAGTGGATTTCTTATAATTTCCTACATACAAGTTATGTAATCTGTGAATAAAGATAGCATTACTTCTTCTTTTCCAATATGGATGCTTTTTATTCATTTTCTTCACTTACTGCCCTGACTAGAATCACAGTTAAGTTTCAGTTTATTTCTAAGCTTTTGTTGCTATTAGAGATTGAATATACCCCTTTATATCTTATGATTATTTCTATTTTATGGAAAATCTGTTTAATTTACTGAACATTTCCTGATTCTAATAGTTGTTATATTATTTTCTTAAATTTGAGGGGTTAAAATTACACTTGTAAAACGGTTCTTATCTATATTATTAATATTTACAGCTTAAATAATTTTCTAGACTCATTTCATTGTCTAGGATCTCAAATACAATATGAAATAGTGACAGATGAGGCAGGAATCTTTATTTTATTCCCAAAAGAATGTGATTCCTTTGAATAATAGTCCATTGCTACACATTATTGAGCTCTTATTATATGCTAGGAGCTTTGCATACATTAATATTAAATCCTCCTTATGATATTGTGAAGTGGGTTCCATTGTGAGCCACAGTTTCAGATGAGGAAGCAAAGGTACAAAGTTTAGGTTAAGTAAATTGTCCACAGTTACGCATCTGGGTGCAGAGCTGGGATTTGAATATAGAACTGTGTGCGTCACTCTTGCGAGTGACACCGGCTTACTCCCTGTAATTCAGAGACCTGAAGCCAAGGTCCAGACATGTCTAGAGGGCCACCAAAAGGCTTCAGGCAGCCCCATAAGCCCCTTGAAAATCTGTACAAAATTTTCAGTGCATGTCCACATCTTTATTTTTGTGTGTATAACATCCAGGTTCCCCACTGGATTTTCAAAGGCATTTAATACCACTCAAATCTTTCCCTGAAAGTATAGTGATGCCTGTTGGGTTCTGATAAAATTTATTTTGTTTCATTAAGGATATTTTATTCCTAACCAGCAAAAGCTTTTTATACTAAATATGGTATTACATTATGAAATACTTATTGGGACACTTTTGAGGTGCTAATCTCTTGCTTTGCCTGATAACCTAATGCCCAGCAGTAATGAATCTTGCAAGAATGATCCATGTCTACAGTCCTTGGACAAGCCTTGTTTTGTTTCTTTTATTGTCCTGGTGGATTCTTCAGATTCTGTATGAACTCAAAAATATCTGAGACAGGGCTCAATCAATTTAGAAAAAGTTTATTTTGCCAAGGTTAAGAACACACACTTGTGACACAGCCTCAGGAGGTCCTGACGATGAGTAAACTTAAAGGGGGAGGTGGAGGCTTCCAGGTCATAGGTAGGTTTTTTTGTTTGTTTGTTTTTGACAGAATCTTGCACTGTCATCCCGGGTGGAGGGCAGTGGTATGATCTTGGCTCACTGCAACCTCCATCTCCTGGGTTCAAGCGATTCTCCTGCCTCAGCCTCCCAAGTAGCTTGGATTACAGGCGCCCCTCCACCACGCCCAGCTAATTTTTTGTATTTTTAGTAAAGATGGGGTTTCACCACGTTGGCCAGGCTGTTCTCGAACTCCTGACCTTGTGATTCGCCTGCCTCAGCCTCCCAAAGTGCTGGGATTGCAGGTGTGAGCCACCATGCCCAGCCATAGGTAGTTCAAGAATTTTCTGACTGGTAATTGCTTGAAAGAGTTATTTTCATTGGAAAGGAATGTCTGGGTTACTATAAGAGGTTGTGGAGACCTAGGTTTTATCACACAGATGAAGCCTCCAAGTAGCAGCCTTCGGAGAGAATTGATAAATGTTTCTCATCAGACACTAAGGTCTATGTTGATGTTAACACTGGTCACCTTTTCCTGAATTCCAAAAGAGAGGCAGGTATAATGAGGCATGTCCCACCACCCCTCTTCCCATCATGACCTAAACTAGTTTTTCAGGTTAACTATGGAATGCCTTTGGCCAAGAGGAGGGGTCCGTTCAGATGGTTGGGAGAGCCTTAGAATTTAATTTTTGGTTTACATCTGCTACATTTGCTTTGCTATGATTTTGAGACTTGCACCTAAGTGAGATTTCTTCTCTGTTTTTTTTAAATGTCTTGAGTTAATTTTAGTACTTGACATTTATTTTATTTTTTTAAGAGTCGAGGTCTGCCTGTGTTGCCCAGGCTGGTCTCAAACTCCTAGGCTCAAGGGATGCTCCTGCCTCTCCCTCCCAAAGTTCTGGGATTACAGGCCATGACCCCTGGCCTGACATTTATTCTTTTTTTTTTTTTTTTTTTTTTTTTTTGGACAGAAGTCTCGCTTCTTCGCCAGCGCTGGAGATCAGCGGGCCGGACCTCCAGCCTCACTGCAAGCTCCGCTCCCGCCCGGTTTACGCCATTCTCCTGCTCAGCCCCCATCCGAGTGCTGGGTCTCGGCTGCCCGCCCCCCCTCCGTCGCCTCGGCTTAAGTTTTTTGTATTTTTAGTGAGGAACGGGGTTTTCACTGTGTTAGCCAGGATGGTCTCGATCTCCTGACCTCGTGATCCGCCCGTCTCGGCCTCCCAAAGTGGACATTTCTTTTAAAAATTATGTATTGCTTTAAGATGTTTAAGCATATTAGCTTAGCATTCTATACTGTATTTGTCCCACTTTTAAAATTTTCCTTCTCATCCCTTTTGCACGATGCCTGCGGCATGTTTTCTACAGCATTAGCCCCCCTCATAGAGCCAAAACAGCTACCAGTGTTCCCTGGGAGTCAGGGATGGCCTGGGCTGGTTCAGGGGACTGTAGCTGGAGCCCCGGGCTGGCTGTATGATTCTGCCCAGTCGCGCTCCCTGTCCGGGCCCTCTGTTTTCTCCTTACAGTGGGGAGAGGTCTGAATGAGGCCCCAGTTCACGCACTCCATTATCTTGAGGCTGCTCCCACCCCCAGGCCTAAGAGAGACAGAGGCCCTTTGAGCTGGGGCTGGCAGGCGAGGCTGGAGTCCCAGGGCTACCAAAGCGTTGCGGAGGGAATGCTTTGAAGAGGCCCCGCCCTTCCTGGGGCTGCGGCTTAGCTCCGGCCTCCCTCACCCGGCAGGGATTCCCGTTCTAGGGGACATGTGGTTCGTGCCAGCCAGTTGATGTGGGCGCTTTCTTCTGCCCCCACTCCCGGCTGTCCGCTTCCTCCCCAGACCCCTCCTGTGAGCTCTGGGAGCTACAGAATAAGGACACCTTGGCTCCAAGCCAGCCCCGGCTTGCTCTGGAGCCTGGATTTCCCCCTCCGACCCCATCACCGCGAGGGTCTGTGCATGGGAATCTGCTCCCGTGGCTCCCTCAGGCGCCGCGCCGCCGGGGATACGCCTTTCACCGCCCCAGCAATTGGAGCGCTGAGTCGAAGTCCTGATTCCACCAGAGGCGAGAGGCGGATGAAGCCCGAACGCTGAAATTCTTTTCTCTAGATCTTTGGCAGCGGCTGGGGCCAAAGCCCGGGCAAGGCCAGGGCCTTCGGCACCCGGACTCAGGCTCTGTCCTCTCTACCAGCGTGCGGCTACAATGACATGGCAGGTGGGCAAGCATAGCACGCCCCAACAGTCATGCTTTATTTAGTATATACTAAAAATACGGCTGGCCTGTGAAACCCACAGGTGCAATTGCTTAAAATGAGGCTAACGTGGACATGTGAATGGTTAATAATGAGTTGATTAAAATATTCAGAAATCGTCTACTGGAGACGGGCAAACTGCAAAATGGTAGCATGGGAGCAACTGATCTTCGAGAAAGTCCAGGCTCCGGCAAGCCATGGGTTTGAATTTACACACGTGCACATAATGGGTATGAATAAACCTTTCTTAAAAAAAACCAGACCAAGTCAAGTCAGTTATTTGCCGTGGGCAGGTGCCAAGGCTGGCTGCTTCAGTCCCCACGCTAGTCGCCCCCGACCCTGCTTCCACAGCCCAGCCTGGGAAGTGCAAAAGGAGCCACGCCCAACGCCCTGCACTAGCGGCCTCCGGACACTAACTGTGTCCTCTGCGCCTGCTGCAGCTTGTCCCTTAGTCCTCCCTGGACTGAGGGCGTGAAGTTGGCTGTGCCATCAGCACGCGGCCCGCTCACTTCAGGGCTCACTGTCCTGGACACACAGAGTTGGACGCCTCCAGCAGCTCCACGCTTCACCCCAAGGCCTGCAAGCCTGACAGCTTTGGAGGTAGGGATATCTTGACACAATCTGAAAACAAACCATTGAAAACTTTTTTCCTCAAAAAAGTTAATTTTTTTTTTTTTCTGCTTGCAGAATCTATAAATTCAGTTCAATATCAATGAAAATTGCAACAGGATATTGACACTTGAGAAGCTGATTTGAAAGTTCATCTGAAAGAGAAAATACATAGGAATCCTGAAGATGATTTCGAAAAGCTCCAAAAAGACTTCAGTAATTCACACAGAAAATCCAGAAACAGATTCATGTTTATGTGGAAATTTAGTATTTGATAGAGGAGGCCTTTCAAAGCTGAGCTGGAAAAATGGAAGGTCAACAGAGCCTTTGGGGAAAACTCACCATCCATTTTGAAACCAACGTTAGAATCTTCTTACCATGTGCAAGAATAAACTCCAGGTGTATTAAAGAGCTAAACATTTTAAAAATCCATAAAAGTTTTAGAGCCAAATATGGAAGAATATTTTTAAAATCCCACCGTGAAGAAGGCTTTTACTATGCAGGAAACAAAACCTGGAAGCCGTAAAGGAAATGACTGACAGATTTGAATATTGCAAAAACTAAATGAATGGCTCCTTAAACAAATTACAGGACAAATTCCAGGCAGGGAGGAAACAGTTTACAATAGAAGTAATGTGCCAGTGGTTAATATCTGTGTTGCATAAACATGTCTTTCCAATCAATAAGAAAAGAGTAGGAAATGGGTAAGGATTTAACAGGCAATTCACAGAAGACAAAGTAACCGGCCCCTAAATGGGAAAATATCCTCAATCTCACTAGTAATAAAGGAAATGAATTTAAAAGATGATACATTTCTCACTTCTTCTCTCCTTATAGCCATATTCCACCTGTGACTGTGCAGCCTGTTTTTACTTATCATAAGCATAGGTTAATAAATACAGGGCTTACCATGTTAATATCTTCTTTCTATGGATGCATACACTTTATTTTATCATTCTCTTTGTGACTGAAACTGAATTTCTTTCTGTAAACCTGAAAATATCTGAGACAGGCCTCGATCAACTTAGAGGTTTACTTTGCCAAGATTAAGGACACATCTCGGGAGACAGGTCTGTGCCTTTCTCCAAAGATGATTTCGAGGGCTTCGGTATTTAAAGGAGAAAAGCTGGCTGGAGGGGACAGAGGGAGGGTATGGTTACATTACTGAATCCCCATGTTGCAAAAGAAAAGGAGCATGTAGGTGAATGGTCAATTATGTGTTCTTTCCATGCTAGGTAACTCGGCTCTTCACACAAGATCAGGTGAACACAGAGTGGAGATCTTTAACCTTTTATCTGTCTCTATCTGCTTAGGAACAAAGGGAAAGGCAGCTTCTTGCATGACTCCACTTTCAGCTTTTTTTTTTTTTTTTTTCTTTTGGCAGAGGAAATTGGAGTACCAAGTTTTTATTTTCCTTTCACATTTCTATTTTGCTTTTCTACGGTCTGCTGCTGTAAGCTTCCCTATAGCACATTCCCAGGCTAGACTCTCATAGTGGGGACTGCCAGATCACAGGGAAAGCACAGGGATGCTTGGAAGCAGACAGGCAAGCCCAGCTCCAGGGCTGCACCTGTTTACCCCACCCCAGCCCAGTACAGTCCCTGGAAGAGGGGGTCTGTCTGTCCCTGATTGGCCCACCAGCACCCTGTGGTTCTTTCAAAGTTATTTCTAACCTATACTACTGTTTGCCCTATTAGGGTGCCCCTTTCCTTCCTTCTTTCCCTCCTTCCTTCCTTCCTTCCTTCCTTCCTTCCTTCCTTCCTTCCTTTTTCTGTCTTACAAGAATTCATTTTACAGTTTGTCATTTGCCATTGCATGTGGCTAAATCTGTCAAACGTCAGCACTGTTTTCTAGCATCGTTGCCAGGCTTAGCCTCCATTCCAAGATTACAGAAACATCCACCTGAATTTTCTCCTAGAACCCTCACAGCTGCGGCACTTTCTGCTTTGGAGAAGGAATGACCCAATTCCCTTCTGAATCTGGAAGAAAACAGAACTGGGTCACTTTACATATAATTTGGCAATTTTAAAGTATATAACACCTTTACATTTAATGTAGCCATTTGACGGAGCTACTTCAAAATTGTCATATAAAATTAGCCTTGTCAAAATGTCTCATTCTGTACTTTTACCATTTTTTAAATCTTTTTATCTTTATCCACTTTCATCTTGTTACAGGCCACTGCCTTCAGAGAAGGTGACAGAGGGCCATGTCTGAAACATTCTCCCACAACCAGGAACCCTCAGCAGCCACTGAAGAGGAAAGGCAGTTAAATGGAAAGACTTCTGAGCAAGTGGAGGAAAAGGCACCTGTGACCCTAGGGAGGGGCTCCGGCAGGAAGGGGCAGTGCTCTTGCACTCTTCACCTACCCTCCAGGTGGCTCCCCACTTGAAATTTCGGAGGATGGCAGAAACCAACCCACAAGGAAATGAAGGAGGGCACGGCAACCTTAAGACCAGAGCAGCCCACGATATTTTTTAATGAGGGCAAAAATAGGAGACCTGCAAAAGACCCCTGAAAATAATGCCTGGAAGTTGCGAAACATCAAACTGACACTGCACAAAAGAGGGCCAGCTGAGCAGGAGAAAAGCTTGAGTAGCGTCCAGAACAATGTAGGTGGAGAGGCTAAGAAGAAAGAGGAGCCCACATGGAATGAATAACGAAGGTTGGAACGGAGGAAGGTTCGCCAGAACTGGGAGGACTGAGATTGGACATTGAGATAAATTAAAGAGTGTTCTTTAAAACTGTCAAGACTTTGACTGGTCAATAAGTAAACTGCAAATGAGTGTTCCTAAACCCCAGCAGCAATGCTCCCTGGAGGAGGGAAGGAGGCCAGGGCTGCCACTCTCCCAGCTGGCTGCGTCCTGGCCTTTGCCATTGATCTGTGCTTTCTCCAGGCTCACAGATGTCCCCGGGTCAATTGCATCTGTGACCAGGACTCTGCCATCATCATTCCTGGCTGATCAGCTGGTCACCCAGGAATGTTAGGGATGAACAGAGGCCTAGAACTCAGGCTCCATGGATCTGGCAGCACCAGGAGACGAGGTTTCAAATCTCGTGGCTGGGCCAGCCAGCCAGGTGCCCTGGAACTGTCGTGATCCCTGCTCCTTGCCGGCCTTAGCCCCCTCTTCCTTCAGCCCAGAAGTCCCCGAGTACCCACTCAACAAATGCCATCCCTTTAATTCCTGTGGCCTGCTGCCATCACGGCTCACCTAATTCATTCCCTCCACACCCTAAGTGCCCACGGAAGTGGCTGAAACAGTAAAACCACAGAGGAGCATTCATTCCAGTCCCCAAGGCGAGCCCCCTCCTTTGCACCCTGCTGTTTGGTTGGTTTCTTCTTCCTCCACTTCTCAGGATGTGGAGCAGATTCCCTGTGGCATGACTACCTGAGGCCAGGTACAGACTGGCTCTGGGGGAGTACAGGGCTGGGGTCCTAGTTCCCACACTGCGCCATTCATTAACAGGTGGGAAGAGTTCCGCCACTTCTGAGGAATTAGCGGGCTCCAGGTGACCCTATGTCACCCCAAGTGACTCTCCATTCCCCACAGACTCAGCCACAGGGCCAAGAGTTTCTATTGCTATCTTTCCCTCCAGAAAACCTCTGGGCCAGCTCATCTGCCCAGCTCCTGCTCCGCCCCGCAGGAGGGCTACAGTTAAAGATGGCAAAGTGGCTAATTCACTAAGTAATTAAGGAGTGTCTATTGAACATCTACTGTGTGCCAGATGCTGTTCTAGATTTGAGATACAAAACAGGGAAAGAGAAGGCCCTGCTCTCACGGATGGGCATTAGAAGAGTGGGGTCGATAAACCACTGATCTAAAGGATCAGTGAAGAGCATTCCAGGCCTCTGCACTGCAGAGGAAAGAGGATGAGATGAGGAGGGAGAGCGAGTGAGCAGCAGCCGGGAGGTGTCCCTGGGGTTGAGTCTGGGTGAGGGGAGGGAAGCAGCCAGTGCTTAGCAGGAAAAGGCAGGGCAGGGGTACTGCTCACAGAAGGCAACAAAGAGGACCTTTTGAGGGTCTGCAGATGGCAGGAGAGGCAGGGGAGGCTGGACCCAGGTAAGGAGTCACTGCAGGAGTCCAAGCCAGGAGAGGATAAATCTGATGGAGGTTTAAAAGGCTCAGTTGTCTGCCTGGTGGAGAATAGACGATGGGGCAGAGGGGGAAAAAGTAATGGACTAAGGATAGATTTTGGAGGCAGGGCAAACAGGGCAGCATGAAAGAAACAGAGAATCAAAGATGATGTTTAGGCCAGGGGTGGTGGCTCATGCCTCTAGTCCTAGCATTTTAGGAGGCTGAGGTGAGAGGATCGCTTAAGCTCAGGAGTTCAAGACCAGCCTGGGAAACATAGCAAGACCCCATCTCTAAAAACAAAAACAGACAAACAAACAAAAATAGCCAGGTGTGGTGGTGCACACTTGTAGTCTCAGCTACTTGGGAGGCTGAGGTAGGAGAATCACTTGAGCTGGGGATGTTGAGGGTACAATGAGCCATGATTGTGCCACTGCATTCTAGCAGTGGATGACAGAGTGAGGCCCTGTCTCAAAAAGAAAAGATGATGAGTTATTGGTTTGGGACCATTTTCTGACCTGGGGAAGACAGAGGAGAAACTGGCTTGTGGGTGGGTGGAATCTGGAGCTCCATTTTGACCAGGTTACATTCCAGGCTCCTCCTTGGGATCTGGGAGGAGCTGTGGAGAACCCAGACATGTCTGTAGGGGTGAAGCATTTCTGGCCTGTGTAAGCACACACCTGGTGGCCACAGGGCCTGGACTGTCTGAGAGAGGCCTGGTTTGAGATGTGTCATCGTCAGACTCTAAATGCCTCTCACCCCAGGGCTCAGGTAGCCCCTTCCATGCCCAGAAGACCCTGCAGAAAGTGCTCACGGTGGTGCTGTCTCACCTGCAGTACTTGTTCCTAAATCAGCACAAGTCGGATCCTAGCAAGGGCCGTGGAATATGCTTGGAGGATGACACACACACTGCCACTGCCTATTTCTATTCATGAACTCACTTTCGAAAGTGTCCCATTTTGAGATAATTTTAGACTTACAGAAGAGTTGCGAAAGCAGCCTCCCCACCCCCAGCCTCTTCTCATGCCGGCATTTCATGAATCACAGTGCGATTATGAGAGCTGAGATTCACCTTGCCGTGGTCTCGAGAGCTGGATGGCAGGCAGGCCGCCCCAGTGCCCTCCTCTGTTCCCAGCTCCCACGTGCATTTGGCTGTCATCTCTCTCTGTCTCCTGTCTGTCAAGGTCGGCTTTTTAAGAGGATGGGTCTGTTGCTCTGTGGACAGCCCCTCCGCCTAGGTCTGCCTGACGCCTTCTCTGCATTGGACTGAGATAATGCCTTTTTGGAAATTCCGTGGCAATGCCACAGAAGTGATGTGCATTCTCGGTGGGCCAGATCAGTGGGTGTGGGCTGTCAGTGTGCCTTGTGCCTGGTCATGCCAACCTTGATCTCTTGGTTAGCGTGGTGCCTGTCAGGGTTCTCCCCAGTCAACTCACTGTTTTCCTTTGTAACTATTAAATATTCCAAGAGATGCTTTAAGGCTACACAGAGACACTGTTTGTGCTTAGATCTCTGTCTGCTAATTTTATTCTCCTCTGGTGATGTTGCCTCAGCCGTGCTCCCTGCAGTCCTCTGGTGCTCATCGTCTTTGTCTCTCATTCCTTCCACATCTATTAATTGCGATTCATCTGTAAGAAAGCAGTTAACTCACTTTTAAATGTCAATAATTAAGCCACACACCAGTTGATAGCCTGTGGTGCAGGAGGAAGAGCAAGGCCTTCAGTCCGTCCAAAGGGTGGCTCGAGTCATTTTTTAACTGAGCACTTTTCTCTGCTTGCAGGTTGACCCTTGGTTGCCTTTGGCCTCTCTGGCTTTGCCCCATCTCTGCTGCTGAGGTCAGCAGCCCAAGAACGAGCGTTGCACAGGCTTTGGGGGTCCTCTCCAGAGAAAATCGGGTTCCTTCTTTCCCTTCCAAGCACCTCTGCTCCCTTTGCCCTGCTGCTAGGAAGAAACCTCCCTGTCAGAGCCTCTCTACTCCTACAGCCAAGTCTTTTGCCAGTGGCCCTGCCCCTCCACACACACACACACACACACACACACGCATACACACAGATATGCACACATACACAAGTGCATGTTCATACATTCATAGATACACACATACACATGTATAAATAAAGGAAAATGCATATATAAATCATACATCTAGGGAAATTTTTATATATGACCATAATACACTACATACACAATGTGAGCAGCAACATAACGTGCACCTGACCATGCACAAACAATTATATATGCACATATCCAAATAACAAAGATGCACATGAGCATGCACACACTAGTAACATAACATATACACATACATATATGCTCATACAGCACTACATACATATATAAATACATATTCCAATAACAGCTGTCAGATCATTGTTTTTAAAAAGCAAACAATCACAGAAGACAAAAACAGCTTAGGCTCTTCTACAGCCTGCCAGGTCCTTACAACAACTTTAAAAGCAGATAGAGTTACCACCCACTTTGGAAGATGAAGAACCTCCGGCTTCTGTGGCCCAAGCCTACACTTCTAGTGAGGGTAACGCTGGGAACTACATTCAGGCCTTTGCTCAAAGCCTGTCTCTGTACCCTAGTCACCACATGCTGCTCTAAGATTAATTTCCAGGTTGGTTTGGTCGAAAGGCCCAAATCAACTCAGGATACAATGTATGGCACTGAGGATACACAGGTGTCCACATTCGCATCCCGAGTGTCACGGCCATATCAGTGCCTCCTCCCCTCCCGTGGCACCCTCCCTTTCACCCAGAGATGTGGTCAGCTTCACATGGCTACGAACAAGTGAGGCTGACTGTCCCTTGACAAAGATGATATGCTTGGCCAAACTTTAGTCAGGCTTCTGAACCTTCCCCTTGACCCATCTGTGTACTTCTTTGCAAAATCCAGATTTAGCAAGAACAAAGCTAAGTCAGTTTGGCAAGAACTCCTTGTCCTTCATGTCTGATCAGAGTCTTCATCCACCACCATCCCCCAGGTGATGCTGGTTATGCTGACCTGTCCTCAGCAAGAACACTGTTAGGTTCCATTAGCCAGGGACTCCCTAAACCCTGATACTTCCTCTTAGTCATTTCCCATCCACTGAACCTAGTCTGGCTCCTGGTTGTAAATTCCGACTTGTCTGTGGTGTATTCGTAGTTGAGCCTGATCTCTCTTCCCCACCGCACAGTTCCATTGCTGTTGTCCCTGTACCTATCACAATGGTCCTGAATAAAGCCTACCTTGCCATGCTTTAACAAGGTATTATTTAAATACTGAATAATATTTTCTTTAACATCCCACAGTGTCACTAATGCTGGATGTTACTCATCTTTCATGTTTCTCAGTCTGAGGAGGGCTTGAAAAATCTTACTGTTATCTTTAATGTGTGCTAAATTTATATACGGAGTCTTGCTCTATCGCCCAGTTGGAGTGCAGTGGCGCGATCTCGGCTCACTGCAAGCTCTGCCTGCCAGGTTCACGCCATTCTTGTGGCTCAGCCTCCCAAGTAGTTGGGACTACAGGCCTCCGCCACCACGCCCGGGGCTAATTTTTTGTATTTTTAGTAGAGACGGGGTTTCACCATGTTAGTCAGGATGGTCTCCATCTCCTGACCTCATGATCCGCCCGCCTTGGCCTCCCAAAGTGCTGGGATTACAGGCGTGAGCCACCATGCCCGGCACAACATGCATTCTTAATCTGCCTAATTAAATTTCTTAGCAATTTAGATGCCTTGTCTTTTCAAGAGAGGCCTGAAGCCTAGGGATTAGCACCTAGCATGCCTGGGGCTATGGCCTGAATCTGCAAGTCCAGCCAAGTGAATGTGGGAGTTTGGTTATACTCCCTAAGCTTCTGATTCCTTACCTCCAAAGTGTAGAAAACACAGTAACTACTTCAAAAGTTTGTTCTGAAGGGAATACAAATTAATTCATTAAGGCAGCTTCCATTCTCAAATAGGAAAAGTTGGCAGTTGTTACTGCTCATTATTTTGGGGGGATGTTCATCTCCTTCTTAGTTTGTAAGAATTATGTATATGCTTTGTGATACAAAAACATTTTTATTTTCTAGTTGATCATTTCTTTAGTAACTTTCTTTTTTGTTTGTTTGTTTTTTAGATGCAGGGTCTTGCATCTTGCAGGGTCTTTTTTGTTTTGTTTTGTTTTTTAGATGCAGGGTCTTGCTATGTTGCCCAAGCTGGACTTGAACTCTGGGCTCAAGCGATCCTCCCATCTCAGCCTCCCAAGTAGCTAGGACAACAGGCATGTGCCATGCGCCTTAGTAACTTTCTGTGTGGTGATTAATTCTAAACTTAATTTTTAAAATTTTGTTACTTAAATCTTGAAATGTCTTCTTTTATAGTTACAGTGTTATACTTGCCCTGTTTTATATTTGTTAAAAGAGTCACCTAACTGTTTATTTTTCTAGCACCATATTTTAACAGCCTTCTTCATCTTTATGCTTAAGTAATGAATCTGGAATTTATTTTGATGTAAGATATCATGTATCGTATCTAACTTTATTTTATTTATTTATTTATTTATTTATTTTTTTGAGACGGTGTCTTGCTCTGTCACCCAGGCTGGAGTGCAGTGGCCGGATCTCAGCTCACTGCAAGCTCCGCCTCCTGGGTTTACGCCATTCTCCTGTCTCAGCCTCCCGAGTAGCTGGGACTACAGGCGCACGCCTCCTCGCCTGGCTAATTTTTTGTATTTTTAGTAGAGACGAGGTTTCACCATGTTAGCCAGGATGATCTCGATCTCCTAACCTCGTGATCCGCCTGCCTCGGCCTCCCAAAGTGCTGGGATTACAGGCTTGAGCCACCGCGCCCGGCTTCGTATCTAACTTTAACTCCAAATGATAAGCCTGTTGACCTAACACTACTTTTTAATTAATTTATTATTGCCCCACTATTGTAAAATATTGCTTTCTATCATATACGAATTTTTACATAAATTTGAATCCATTTATGGGTTCACAATCCAGTTTGTTCTTTTTTTATTTCAATTGTTTTTGGGGAACAGGTGGTTTTTGGTTGCATGGATAAGTTCTTTAGTGGTGATTTCTGAGATTTTGGTGCACCGATAACCCAAGCAGTGTGCACTGTACCCAGTATATAGTCTTTCATCCCTCACCCACCTCTCCCCACAAGTCCCCAAAGTCCATTGTATTATTCTTATGCCCTGCATCCTCATAGCTTAGCTCCCCCTTATAAGTGAGAACATATGATGTTTGGTTTTCTATTTCTGAGTTACTTCACTTATTCATTATTCATGGCCTCCAGCTCCATTTAAGTTGCCGCAAAGGCCATTATTTCACTCTGTTTTATGGCTGAATGGTATTCCATGTTTATATACCACATTTTCTTTATCCACTCATTGGTCGATGGGCATTTAGGTTGGTTCCATATTTTTGCAATTGTGAATTGTGCTGCTATAAACATGCATGTGCAAGTGTCTTTTTCATATAATGGCTTCTTTTCCTCTGGGTAGGTACCCAGTAGTGGGATTGCTGGATCAAATGGTAGTTCTATTTTTAGTTCTTTAAGGAATCTCCATACTGGTTTCCATAGTGGTTGTACTAGTTTACATTCCCACAAGCAGTGTAGAAGTGCTCCCTTTTCACCACATCACTGCCAACATCTATTATTTTTTCATTTTTTAATTATGGCCATTCTTGCAGGAGTAAAGTGGTATCTCATTGCAGTTTTGATTTGCATTTTCCTGATAATTAGTGATGTTCAGTGTTTTTCATGTTTGTTGGTTGTTTGTATATCTTCTTTTGCAAATTGTCTATTCATGTCCTTAGCCCATTTCTTGATGGGATTATTCAGGGTGTTTTGTTTTTTTTTTCTGATTTGTTTGAGTTCCTTGCAGATTCTGGATATTATTCCTTTGTTGGATGTATAGATTGTAAAGATTTTCTCCCACTTTGTGGGTTGTCTGTTTACTCTGCTGATTATTATTATTATTATTATTATTAGCCATGCAGAAGCTTTTCAACTTCATTATATCTCATTTATTTATTTTGTCCTTGTTGCATGTGCTTTTGGGTTTTTAGTCATAAATTCTTTGCCTAGGCCAATGTCTAGAAGAGTTTTTCCGATGTTATCTTCTAGAATCTTTATGGTTTCAGTTCTTAGATTTAAGGCTTTGATCCATCTTGAGTTGATTTTTGTATAAGGTGAGAGATGAGGATCCAGTTTCATTCTACATGTGGCTTGCCAATTGTCCCAGCACTATTTGTTGAATAGGGTGCCCTTTCCTCACTTTATGTTTTTGTATGCATTGTTGAAGATCAGTTGGCTGTAAATATTTGGCTTTATTTCTGGGTTCTCTATTCTGTTCCATTGGTCTATGTGACTATTTTTATACCAGTACCATGCTGTTTTGGTAACTATAGTCTTGTGATATAGTTTGAAGTCAGGTAATGTGATGTCTCCAGATTTGTTCTTTCTGCTTGGTATTGCTTTGGCTATGCGGGCTCTTTTTTGGTTCTATATAAATTTTAGGATTGTTTTTTCTACTTCTGTGAGGAATTATGATGGTATTTTGATGGGAATTGCATTAAATCTGCAGATTGCTTTTGGCAGTATAGTCATTTTCACAATATTGATTCTACCCGTCCATGAGCATGGGATGTGTTTCTATTTGTCTGTGTCATCTATGATTTCTTTCAGCAGTGTTTTGTAGTTTTCCTTCACTTCCTTGGTTAAGTATATTCCTAAGTATGTATGTGTGTATATATATATATATATTTATTTGTTTGTTTGTTTATTTTGCAGCTGTTGTAAAAGGAGTTGAGTTCTTGATTTGATACTCAGCTTGGCTGTTGTTGGTGTAGAGCAGTGCTACTGATTTATGTACATTGATTTTGTATCCTGAAAGTTTACTAAATTCATTTATCAGATCTAGGAGTTTTTAGTTAAAATGAGCTCATTGGTTAGCCCTAATCTGGTATGACTTCTGTACTCATAAAAAGAGGAGATGACCACCCTGACATGCACAGAGGGATGATCATGAGTGGTTACAGGGAGAAGGCGGCCATCCACAAGCCAAAGAGATTGGCCACAGGAGAAGCCCACCCTGCAGACACCCTGATCTTCAACTTCCAGGCTCCGTGACTGAGAGACAATAGAATTCTGTTGTTTGAGCCCCCAGCCTTTGAGAGTTTGTTGTGTCAACCCAGGCAAACTCATATGGGGTGTACATGCCCCCATGTGTGGTGACATACCTGGTAGCACAGGCCTCAGAAGCTGGCTGCCATGAGGGGAGGTTCCAGGAGCCCCACAGAGGGGTGAATCATCCTGCTGTGTATCAGCAACAGGGGCTCTGGGGACCCGGGGACTTCAAGCTACAGTGAGTCAGGTTGCCCCCTCCCCAACCAGGGGACATTAGAGCAGGGTGGCCCCAGTTTCAGCAGCAATTGCTGTGGTGGGCAAGAACGAGGCCAACCGACCCCTGAGCAGCTCCCTTTCCTGGCCTCTGCCCTCCCTTCCCTTGCTGTGGCGTCCTGTGCCTATAACAATTGGACCCCACCACCTCACAGCTTAGACTGGCCCTCGCAGGCACTTCCATCTGCCCTGTGTAGCGCATCCTCCCAGCGAGGACAGGTCAGTCCTTGCCTGGGGACTACCGGGTGCCCCCAAGGTAGGCCCAGAGCATCGCGCGTCTTCCTCCACTGCACGGTAGGTATGGGCAGTGACAGCTGGACAGGCATCCTCCCATGGCTCCCCATCTCCTCTCTGACCCCTTGCTCACAACGTGCGTCTTTCCGGCTTCCCCTTCCCCTGCCCCATGCTCTGTGGGCTTATCACTTGCAGTCCTCCTGTAACCAGAGCCCCAGGTTCTGAGCTCTGTGCTACCCCCACCCCTATGTAAGCCCCGCCTGGCTGAATGGCTGCAGCGACTTCCTCCCCAGACCCTGAGCAGCGGCAGTGTGGAGGTTAGACCCAGCCTGGTGACTGGGGCAGGATCAATAGATGGATTAGTGGGGCCAGTGGGTCTTTGCTCTCCAGAATTCCAAGCAGATATAAGTTCACCTGGTAGAGAAAGCACAAAGAACCATCCTCCATCCTTAATGCACGAAGGCCCGGCTGAACGTCAGGCCAGGGCAAGACTTGAGGGCAGGGAAAGGATCCAGGCCAAACATCACTGGGTACAAAAGGAGGACAAAGAGAGGGTCCAGGTGAGGGGGTGAAGGTCGCACACATGAACCTCACAAAGCCTCACACTATGAACTGGGCTTTGCTGAAAGTTTCACTTCTCCTGCTGTGCCCTGGTTTCCACATCTGTACTGTGGATAAATCAGTGAATGCTCTGGACCTCCGCTCTCCACACTCCGGAACTTTTCTTCCTGCCCCATCAAAATGTACCCATGCAGGGTTTCAGTACTCAGGGCTCTCTGTGCTGTCGCCAGGGCCCATGAGCACAAGGTTTTGACACTGAGAGCAAAGCAGAGCATCACGTGTTTCACTTTCTCGCTAACAAGGAGTGAAGTCCAGGAATTCCAGACCTTGTTTTGCTAATTGTAAAGACTCTCCAGGTTGGATGGCTTCCCAACTGCCCTCAAATCAAATCTGCTCTTCTAGCTGGCAGACCTAGGAGAGAGCAGAGAGGCAGACATTGAAGAAATAAAACAAGAAAACACACAAGAGCTGCAGAAAGATGAGCTTACAGAGCACTGTAGGAATAATAAAACGGGACTCACACGCCGCCACACACACTCTCTCACCCTCTCTGTTTTCTATTTCACTTATTTCCAGTCTAATCTTTACTACTTCTGCCTGCCTTCCTTCCTTCCTTCCTTCCTTCCTTCCTTCCTTCCTTCCTTCCTTCCTTCCTTCCTTCCT
>NW_016804678.1:337827-382169 GCF_001698545.2 Rhinopithecus bieti
GCAGACATTGAAGAAATAAAACAAGAAAACACACAAGAGCTGCAGAAAGATGAGCTTACAGAGCACTGTAGGAATAATAAAACGGGACTCACACGCCGCCACACACACTCTCTCACCCTCTCTGTTTTCTATTTCACTTATTTCCAGTCTAATCTTTACTACTTCTGCCTGCCTTCCTTCCTTCCTTCCTTCCTTCCTTCCGTCCTTCCTTCCTTTCTTCCTTCCTTCCTTCCTTCCTTTCTTTCTTTCTTTCTTTCTTTCTTTCTTTCTTTCTTTCTTTCTTTCTTCTTTCTTTTCTTTTCGACAGAGTTTCACTGTTGCCACCCAGGCTGGAGTGTGATGGTGCAGTCTTGGTTCACTGCAACTTCTGCCTCCCAGATTCAAGCAATTCTGCCTCAGCCTCCCGAGTAGCTGGGATTACAGGTGACCGCCACCATGCCCAGCTAATATTTGTCTTTTTAGTAGAGATGGGGTTTCACCATGTTGACCAGGCTGGTGTCGAACTCCTGACCTCAGGTGATCTGCCAGCTTTGGCCTCCCAAAGTGCTGGGATTACAGGCGTGAGCCACAATGCCCAGCCCTGCTTTCTTTAAACGTAATTTGCTTTTTTTTCCCCCTAGTTTCTTAAGGTGAAAACTAAGGACATTGATTTGAGATCATTCCTCTTTTCCAATATAAGCGTCAGTGCTATAAAATTTCTCTAAGTACTGCTTTAATAACATCTGCAAGTGTTAATATATTATGTTTTGATTTTATTCAGTTCAAAAATCTTTACAATTTAAAAAATATTCTTCCTTTGCTCATGGGTTATTTAAAAGTGTGTCACTTACTTCTCAAATACTTGGGGATTTCCAGGTTATCTTTTAGTTATTGATTTCTAATTTAATTCTGTTGCAATCTGAAAATAGACTTTATGTAACCTTGGATCCTTTAATATTTATTGGGACTGTTTTGTGGCCCGGAATGTGGTAAGTCTTGGTAAATGTTCTCCGTGCACTACAGAAGAATATGCTGAATTGAGTTTTCTATAAATGTCAATTAGGGCAAGTTTGTTCATAGTGTTTGATTTAAGGCTTCTATATTGTGGCTGATTTTCTGTTTATTTCTTTTATCAGTTAACAATTATTGAGGTCAGGGTATTTAAATATTAGATTATGACTGTGGATTTATCTATCTGTCCTTGAAGTTCTGTCACTTGCTGGCTAGTGTATTTTGAAGTTCTGTTATTAGGTGCACAAATGTTTTAGATTGTTATTTTTCCTGAGGAGTTGGCTCCATTAATAATAATAATATGAAATTACCTTTTATTTCTGGTAATATTCTTTGCTCTGAAATTCGCTTTGTCTGATATTCATATATAATAGCTACTATGCATTTCTTTTGATGTGTGTTAGCATGGTATATCTTTTCCCATCCTCCTACTTCTTACTTATTTGTGACTTTATTTTTGAAATAGATTTCTTATAGTAGCATACACTTGAGTCTTGCTTTCTTATCCAATATGGAAATCTCTCTTTTATTCGGAGTGTCATGACCATTTGCATTGAATGTATGTATTGATATAGCTAGTTTTAAATCTGCCATCTTGCTACTTGTTCTATTTGTCCTGTCTGTTTTTTTTGTTTGTTTGTTTAATTGAGCATTTTTTTATTATTTCACTTTATCTCTTTTGTTGGCTTATAACTGTTATTTTAATGGTTGCTTTAGGATTTTTAGTAAACATCATTTATCGCAGGTCACCTTCAAGTGATATTATGCCCCTTCATTTACATTAGCCTTTACATTAGCCAAAATACATTGTTATTATTTTTGGTCCATCAATTAGCTTTTGAAAAGATTCAGATAATAAGAAAGAAGTATTATACATTTCCCACATGGTTACCATTTTCAGTGCTCTTCATCCTTTTGTATAAACTCATATTTTCAACTAGTATAATTTTCCTTCTGCCTGAAGGACTTCTGGTAGTATTATTATTATTTTTTTTTGAAGTGGTTCTGTTGGTAATTCTTTCAGCCATTGTTGAAAGTTTCTTTACTTTGGCTTTGTTTTTTGCTGAGTATAGAGTTCTAGGTTAACAATCCTTCCCCATCCTCCACTCCTTCAGCATTTAGATGATATTCCACTGCTTTCTCATTTGCATTGTTTCCAACAAGAAGTATGCTGTTATCCTTATCTTTGTCCCTGTGTGTGTAATATGCCCTTTTTTTTTTTTTTTTTTTTTTTGAGATGGAGTTTCACTCTTATTGTCCAGGCTGGAGTGCAATGGCATGATCTTAGCTCACTGCAACCTCCACTTCCTGGGTTCAAGTGATTCTCCTGCCTCAGCCTCCCGAGTAGCTGGGATTATAGGCATGCACTACCACACCCAGCTAATTTTTGTATTTTTTAATAGAGATGGGGTTTCTTCATGTTGGTCAGGTTGGTCTTGAACTCCTGACCTCAGGTGATCCACCCACCTCGGCCTCCCAAAGTGCTGGGATTACAGATGTGAGCCACCACACACAGCCTGTAATATGCCTTTTTATATGGCTCCTTTCAAGGTTTTTTAAATTACTGGTTTTAAACAATTTGATCATGATATACCTTGGTGTCTTTTTCTTTATGTTTCTTGTGCTTGGGGTTTGTCGATATTCTTGCATCTGTGGATTAATAGTTTATATCATAGTTTGTAATTTTTTGGCCATTTTTTATTTATATATCTTTTTTTTGAACTCAACTCTCCCCTGTTTGGGAATCCTAATTAAACATTTATTAGGTTTCTTGAAGTTTTCTCTGATGTACTGTATTTATTTTATCTTTTTTATCTCTGTGTATCACCTTATATTATTTCTTTTGCTGTGTCTTCAATTTCATTCATCTCTTTTTCTGCAATGTGTTAATTTGCCATGAATTTCTCATCTCAGACATGTAGTTTTTATCTGCAGAAGTTTGAATTAGGTCTCTTGAGCTTTTATACATATAGAATACAACTATAAATGTTTTAATGCCTTAGTCTGATAATTCTAACATCTGTGTCAGTTCTGATTTGCTTTTGATTGTTTGATTTTTTTTTAGTAAGGGTCATATTTTTCTGCTTCTTTGTATGTCTGAAGATATTTTATTGGGTACCAGACATTGTGAATGTTACTGTGTGTGCTGGCTTTGTATTTCCATAAATATTCTTAAATTTTGTTCTGGTACTCAGTTAAGTAATTGGGAAGCAGTTTGATCATTTCAAGTATTGTCTTTCGGATTTGTTATCAATGCAAGACCATTGCTAGATAAATGCTGCTCTAACAGATCTGAAAGACAAGACCTGAGTACGATATCTAATGCTGTGTGAATTAAGAGGTTTTCTAGACTGGCTGGTGGAAACAGCCACTGTATGGACCTATATGAGCTGTATCAGCCCCAGGCACTGTTCCCTCTCATCTTTTCTAATGGTTCTTCTCCTAATCTCAGTTCGTTTCCTCACATACAAGCACTGACATGTTTACTGCTGATGACTTGAGGGAAACTCTCCGAAGATATTCAGGGTTCTCTTCTGTGTATTTCTCCGAGTTTCTCCTCCCAGCACCTCTGCCTGGAAATGCTCTCAAGCCAATAAGTTGGCTTTTCCTCATTCGATTTTCGTCATTCAGGAATCACTGTCCTTCACCGCTTGACATCCAAAGTTTTGAATGTAATTGTTTCTTGTATTTTGCCCAGGTTTGTTACTGCTTCATGCAGGAAGAAAAATTAAGTCCCCACTTTCCCATGTTGGTTGGAAATGGAAATCTGAGAGATGCTTTTGAGATTCACTGAATATGAGCTAGGAATGCTATTGACTGCAAGTAACAGACAATGTGACTAACTATATGTAAACCTTTTAATGTTTACTCATGCAGCAGTCACCACTAGTCATTCCTTAACATGTCAGATGTTGGTTGGGCACATGGATGTCCAAGTAGAGTCTACCTTTCTCAGTCTCCCAAGTAGTAGATGTGGTCAAGTGACTAAGTTCTGGTAGAAGGAAGTGGTGCTTGCAACTTCCGGGGTGTGTTACAGACAGAAGTCCTGCTCATCAACTCTCCTTTTCTCCATCTTGGTGGCTGAATCCACGTGTGATGGCTGGGGCTAGAGCAGCATCTTAGGCCACATGAGGAAAGCTACATGTTGAACCTGGTCCCTGAAATTTGTGGAGCCATGTTTTCATCTATGGCCTGGATTTCTATAAGAAATAAACTTACATTTTGTTTAACATCATCAGTTTAGGCTTTCTGTCACTCATGTCTGAACCTATTCTAACAAATAAACAAGAATCACAGAGGCAGATGAGCCTCCCAGTTGGCCCATAATGTAGGGGTGCTGTGAAGAACTCAGCTCCTTTCATGATTATGTTCTGACTTCCTTAGCCTGTTCACATTTTGTTCTCATGCTTGACACCTCAGGGTTTCAAATGGCTGCCACAAATCCAAGCATCACATCCATGTTCAAAGCAAAATAGGAGGAAAAGAGCAGCCCTCTCCATTCTCATCTGGTATCTGTCTCTTTTATCAAGGAAAAACGAAACAAAATGAAACAAATGCCTTCCCAGAAGTTCCTTTCACATTTCATTACTCAGAACTGGGCTATCTGGTCACACTTACTGTAAGGGAGGCTGGGAAAGGAATGAGCTGCTTTTCTGGCCTCTGGTGTGGGAGGAAGGCAAGAGAGGAAGTTTTTGGAAGTAGCTGCTGGATTGGGCAGCCAACATCTGCCCCACACAGTAGGGATTACAACCATCTTAAAGGTGGAATATTTGAAAAACTGAGGCCGGGCGCGGTGGCTCAAGCCTGTAATCCCAGCACTTTGGGAGGCCGAGACGGGCGGATCACGAGGTCAGGAGATCGAGACCATCCTGGCTAATACGGTGAAACCCCGTCTCTACTAAAAAATACAAAAAACTAGCCAGGCGACGAGGCGGGCGCCTGTAGTCCCAGCTACTCAGGAGGCTGAGACAGGAGAATGGCGTGAACCCGGGAGGCGGAGCTTGCAGTGAGCTGAGAGCCAGCCACTGCACTCCAGCCTGGGCGGCAGAGCAAGACTCCATCTCAAAAAAAAAAAAAAGAAAACTGGATGTCTGACCATAGACCCTTTTCAGGGTGGGGTCTGGAAGGGAGAGAAGAAGAGAGGAATGTTTTCTTTAGACTGTCTTTGTGATTCTCAAGCTTTAAGTGTGCAGGAGATTTACTGAACAGAGTTGTGTGGAGAAGTCCGGGCGAATTGTGCTTGGCAAGTGGCTGAAGAGGCTCCCGCAAATCACTTTGACCACACAAGCTTCTGTCCTTCACTCACTGACTTGGAGGCTAACCCCTGAGGCAGAGGCAGCACTACTTCTTCTCCATGGAACTTCATCCCCATGGGGTCTCACATGCTCAGTTTTCAGAAGAAACTTTCATCTCATGGATTGTACTGAGGAGTCAAAAAGGCCTCGGAAGCTGGTTATTTTGGTATCAGAAGCACTCAGAGGTGCTCTGAGCACCTCTCACAGAGCACTTCTCTCTCTGCCCAGGAATGGACTTTCCTTTGAAGGACTAAGCACAGTTCTGGAGTCTTTACTCCCCTTGACAACTGGGGAAAAGAAAAGAAGCCTAAGGGCAGAAGTCCTGGTGGATATCACTTCAAAATCACATGGAGAAAAAAACCACACTATGTCAGCTGTTCCCCACCCCTAAGATTATTTACTCCGAGAAAATAAATGTGTAACCCAGATGTTGGCTGGTTGAACCTCACTCCACGCCTTGAAGAAGTCCAAAGGCCTCTGTGAGCTATCCGTGGGTCTGTGGTCTCAGGGCAACCTTGGCCTCTGACTTTGGCATGAAATGGCTGTTTTCTTTAACATACACATGCACACGTGAATACATACACACGTGTACACATGTTATACATATACACATGCACGTGCACAAATACGCACAAGTGCACAAACACATGTTCACGTGTGCATGGCCTGTTCACATGAAGTCCTATATGCTGAAGCTTTGGGAGCAAGAGGCCCACTGGGAGGTTGTCTGCACTGCAGAATGACAGTGAGTTTCCCTGGTCTTCTGCTCAGCTGGTTAAAAAGCAGTCCTTTGGTCTCTTCCTCCATGACTTCTTGGTAGGCCTTGGGCTTGTGGCCCCAGCTGCAGCCGCCATCTCTGGCAATGGCGTCCCTTTCTCCACTCTCCATCCACTGCACCCAAGCTGTCTCCTTGCCTTGTTTCAGGCAAGTTTCTCCTCTGCCAATTGCCACGTCCTTGAGTTCTGCTGGTACCACATCTTCAGGCCCCCCATACTCTGGGCTGCCCTTAACCAACTATCTTCCCAGCAAATGCTGCTTCCTCTCACAGAGCACTTCTGGTGATGTCACCTCCCTTACATATCCAAGGGAGACAGGCCCTTCTGAGCAGCACAGATCCAGCACCCCGGCCGTACCCATCGGCCTTCAGGCCCCACCATACACTGCCTGAGCAGCTGGGGCAGACACTCCTCCCACTCCCCCACCCCGAAAGGACTTGACCACCCAGCACCCTTCCCAGGTCACGGGGCTCTTCCATGCCCAGCGTGGCACCATCAGCCCTGCCCAGCCTCCAGCACGGGGCCTGAACATGGGCCACCATCCAGCGGGCTCACAGGGACTCTCTCTAGGAGGCAGACTGGGGGCTCAGGGGATCAAAGAAGAGCTGGACCACAGGAGAGGACAAAGACTGTGCAACAGGACATGTGTTCATGAACAAAGGAGAGAAATGAGTGGGATGGTGGCCATGGGCAAGGTCCTAAGGGGAATTGCTAGATAGTGGTCTAAAAGAGGGTGCCAGTGACCCCAGACGCAGCTCGGGCTACAGCACCTCCCCTCTCCTCTCACTGCTGTGTGGGAGACTCAGCCATACTTGGGTTTTATTTGTATCTTTGCTTGTGTTTGAGAAGTGGAACCAGCATTAAAGACCAGGATATTTCACATAAAGGTCAGGATTTCTAGCTGGTCTTTAAGAACCAGAACAGGTCATGTGGGGCCTCTGCTGCATGGTGACTATCTGCTGGCTAATGGGGAGCCATCCCCTTGGCCTGGGCTTGCGTCCCCAGCTGGCCAGAGCCCCCAGGCCCAGTGATTTCCTTTCCTGCTACCAGCTCTCCTCACTTAGTTCCCCCGAGGCCACCTGAATTCTAGACTCTGGTGAAAACCTCCTTAGCCCCTCTTGTCTGGACTCCATGTCTCCAGGCGCGGCAGCCCCGTGTTGAGCACAGGCTGGGTCTGGGTGGGGGCTGGGCAGACAGCCAGCATCCCAGCTACCAAGCTGGGTCCTTACCATGCGGGGAGGAGCGCCGTGGTCTGGCTGGGTTGGGGGCACCTACCTGGCCAGCTCGTTGCTCTAAGGAGGGTATTGGTCTCCCTGAAGCAGACTCTGAGATGGACAGGGACATGCAGGAAGCATGCTGCCTTGGCGACCCACACAGGTGGGGGGCAGGCAGGAAGTGAATATTGGTGGAGGGACTCGTTCAGTCCAGCACAACCCTGACGCAGGCCTCAGCCACCCCCCAGGGAGCTGGAAAGCTGGCAGCCTTACAGAATTGACCCAAGATAGGGAGACAGGGCTGGCCTTACTCCCTGATGTCCATCAGTCACTGGAAGGACGTGTGGCCTTGTGTGAGCCAGTTCTTTTCAGCCAAAGAAATTCCCCAAAGGCTGCCCCCTGCCCAGCCGGCCGCCAGGGGGACGAGCACCTCATTCCAGCGGAGGGGCTGACACAGGGCCTAGGGGAAATCCTCAGGTGTGACCTTGGCATTCGGCGGTTCTGCCTGCCCTGGTTCTCTGTGTAAGTCATGGCTTGGTGTGGCTGGTATTAGGGCTCAGCGCGAAGGCCTCACAGGGGCATTTTTGGGGCAGCAGTTTAAGGATTCTCTCCTGGGGAGTGCAGTGACACTCCTATGTGGAAAGAAGTCTTTCTGCCCCATGGTGAGGAAGCTCTGGGACCATTTCCCCCAAAACGGCAGCTGCGCTCTCTCCATGGGTTCTCCAAGCGGAAGGAGGACTTCGTTCACATGCTGAGAAGTGTGCAGACGGAGAGGGACAGTGCTGGCCTCACGGCAGGACAGCTCGGCAGGGAGGCTGGGTTCCAGGGAAGAGGCCAGAAGGAAGCCAAGCCAAGGTTGTGATCAGGGAGAGGGGATCGCTGGTCCAGGGTGAGGGCGGTGGCAGGTGGGGCGTGTGGAAAGGGGAGAGAGAGAAAGGATGTGGCGCCATAAGACTCACATCCTCCTCAGATGTGTGGAGAGCAGGCATCGAGGTGAGACAACACCAGTAACGGGTGCCACTGACTGGCCTAGGCAAGACGTAGGCCTGAGGGACACCATGACATCAGGAGTCAATGAACTGCTTACATAAGGAATCTAGAACAAAACAATTCATGAAAGAACCTCTCTGAAGGGACGGGGAAATGGGGTTAGCTGAGTAACTCTGGACATGAATGGAGCCTCTGAGAGGACAGTGGAAGGACTGTACACAGCCCTGTGCTCTGGCCAGTGAAACCACTTCTCCAGGTCAGCGCTGCTCACACCACAATGCATGCATCCGGGAGCTGAGTGATTAAGGAAATGGGTGGCAGCCAGTGGGAGCAAGCTTCTCCCTGCTGCAGTGAGAGTCACAGATAAGCAAGGGGCAGAGCCCAGGATGACCCGTGTGGTGATGGATTTGAGTTGGAGGTGTCAGTGGGAACCCATGTTTCAGCTTACCATAGGTGCAGACGGTCACATGCAGAAATGTCCCCAGAGCTGTTTATTAATCAGCGTTTATTAATGTGTGTTTCTGTGCCTTATTAGTTGAGAGGGCCTAGAAGAAACGACACTCCCTAGCAAGGAGCACTGCACATCCTGACCTTGGTGTCTAACACCATTCCCCAAATAAAAGGAGATGGGCTCCTTAGGGAAATGGCTGGTTCTGGGGCTGGGCAGATAATGTGTGAGATGATCCTGGTGCCTCTTGTAGTGCCAGAATGTCAGGAAGTGCTCAGAAAACAAAACTCCAGTGATAAGGGTGCCCAGGAGCCAATGGAGAGAGTGCCCAATGGCCAAGGCAGGAGCAATTTGAGCAACATAGTAAATAACATAGTATGGGACTATAACCCTGAGCCCGTCTGTCCTGCTAAAATGGAACACCACAGACTGGGCAGTTCATCAAGAACAGAAATGCATTTCTCCCAGGTTGGAAGGCCAAGGCCAAAGCACCAGCATTTGGCCTGGTGAGGGCTTCATGCTGTGCCCTCACACTACAGAAGGCAGAGGGGCAAGCCTGCCACCATCTCCTGCATCAAGCCCGTTTATGGGGGCACTGATCCCCTTCCAGCAGGAGCCCTCCTGGCCTAATCACCTCGTAAAGGCCTCACCTCTTAATACTGGACATTGGCAACACTTGGATTTTGAAGGCTCACATTTAAATCATAGCAAACCCAAAGTGTAAAATACACGTCCCTGAGACCTGGGGCCCAAGCTCCAGGCAGCCCTTTTGCCCAGGCCTGGCTGCAGGCTACAGCTCCAGCTAGAAACTCAGGGAGGTTTCACTCCCACTACTGAAGGAGCGTGACCCCAGCACTGGATAGCACAGATGGCCCGTGCACAATATGGCGACACCACCGCCCCTACAAAGAGCCCCTACTAAGTTCACAGTGTCCTCAGAGCAGAAAGTCTTAGTTTGCTTGGGCTACTGTAGCAAAATCAGAGATAGGGGCATAAACAACAGAACCTTATTTCCTCATTGCTCTTGAGGCTGGAAGTCCAAAAGCAAGGTGCCGCAGGGTTGGTTTCTCCTGTAGCCTCTCTCCCTGGTTTGTAGATGCCACCTTCTCCTTGTATCCTCACGTGGTCTTCCATCTGTGCATGTCTGTATCCTAATCCCCTTTTTTTAGAAGTCTTAATGGATTAGGACTCACCCCAATGACCTCATTTTACCCTAATCATCTCTGCAAGACCCTGTCTCCAAATACAGTCCTTTTCTTGGGCATTGGAGTTTAGGACTTCAACTCATGAATTTTGGGGGACAAATGTAGCCCATAACAGGGGGCTTCCACACACTCTCAAGCCCCACTGTGGGTTAGTCCCTGAATGATCTCCACCCTGCTCTCTCTCACCTGCTTGGCTTCCCACTCATCCATTGCCACTGCAGCCCATCCTGGAGGCTGATTTCTGCCAGGCACATCCACGTCCTTCATCAGCATCCTCAGGGTGAGGGCGGTGTGGGGTCCCAGGTTGGGCCTGGGGAGGGTCTCCCTGAAACCCCAACTCTCCCTACACCACTGGGCCCCTGCAGCTCATCTGCCCAACATCTTCCAAGGTCCTTTCAAGGCATGTTGGCCACTTCCAGCCATCACAGCTGCTCTGGAATCTTATCCTCATCCAGAGATAGGCAAAAAGAAACTCCCTAAACTCCAGAAGCTAGAGCCCAGGCTAAGAATTTTGGGGCCGAGAAGTCCCAGGGCACTCTCTCCTCCTCTATCCTCTTCCCAAATCAAGCTCCTACTCTCCTTCAGGAGGGAGGCAAAGCTTTTGCTGTCTGGAAGCGGGTAGAAGTTCAATCCTGGAAGGGGCTGGAGGTGTTCACCTCAGGTGAACCCTCTGCACATAGGGTCATGGCAGCCCTTCCAGGTTTCTATCCTCTCCCATCAGTCAAACCTGGAGGTAGAAAAGGGGTTTGGGCTTGAGCTGGGACAGCCTGGGCTTCTCTGCCCTAGGCTAGGCACCTGGCTACAGAGTGAATTCCTCCCAGTTCCTCCAGAGCCAGCTCACTCACAAGCTACCCCTCAGATGGAAAACACCCTCTCTACTCTGGCACTTTCCTTCCCAGGCTCAGGACTTACATCCTCCAACCTTCACTAACTTCTGGGGAGGTCAACCAGGTTCAAGGGCACTGGACAAGGCAAGAATGACACGACTGTATAGCTCCCCTCACTCCCCAAGCTGTCCTCTGCCCACTGTTGGTCAAGCTTCCTTCCTGCTTCCTAAGAGATCGGGAGCAGGCCAGGAAGGGGCCCTGCCCCAGCCCTGCTGCTATCAGCTGGCTCAGAGGTGGGGACGCCACTGGTCTGACCAGTTGGCTATCAGTCGTAAATCACTAGGTTGAGCTTCCTTGTTGGATCCACATTTATGCACACTCTGCTCCAGCCCTTCCTGGTAGGATGGGAAGTTACTCTCCAATCCTTGGCTGATTTGGCCGACCAGGCAGGTTGCAGTCCTACAGCTCCCTGAACACCCTTCTTGCAAAATCTGGCATCAGACTCCAGTGTGCAGCAGATGCTGTGGCTACCTGAGTCTTTTGGTTTTTTTTAGAGTCAGGGTCTTGCTTTGTCACCCACGCTGGAGTGCAGTGGTGCAAGGCTCACTGCAACCTCAACCTGCCAGGCTCAAGGGATCCTCCCACATCAGGTTCCTGAGTAGTTGGGACTATAGGTGCACACCACCATGCCCAGTTAATTTTTTTGTTTTTTTTTTGTAGACATGGTGCTTCACTGTGTTGCCCAAGCTGGTCTCAAACTCCTGGACTCAAGTGATCCTCCCACCTCAGCCTCCCAAAGCACTGGGACTACAGGCATGAGCCACCGCACCCAGCCAGAACCTGAATGTTCAATGTTTCCATAAACGGATTTCACTGGTAAGATTCCTTCCTTTTTCTTATTTCTGGCTCTCCCTTAGGGGGCCTGCCTGGCACCCAGCAATGCACTAAGTGCTTTTCCCATCTAGCACAAGAATCCTCCTGCTTCATCCATTCAGGACACCAAATACTGTATCATCTCTCTAATTAAAATTTAAATTATAGCATCTATGAGTTTTCCACAGCTGCTGTAACAAAGTATAACAGCCCGAGGGCTTCAACAACAGCCATTTGCTTTCTCACAGTTCTGGAGGCTGCAAGTCCTCAATCAAGGTGTGTGTGGACGGGCAGGTTCCCTCTAAGGCCCTAAGGTTCAGTCTGTCCTGGCCCCTTGCCTAGCTTCTGCTGGTGGTTGGAGCCCTTCAGCATTACTGACCTCCCACTCATGTTCACGTGGCATTCTCCTTGTGCATGGCAGCTCCCAGCTCCCCTTTTGTGAGGATCCTCATCACATGGGATTCAGGGATGTTATGGGTTGAGTTCTGCCTCCCAAAATTCATACCTCTAAGTCCTAACCCCCAGAACCTCAGAATGGAACCGAATTTGGAATTAGGCCTTTAAACAGGCTGTAAAGTGAAAATGAGGCCATTAAAGTAGCCCTTAATCCAACCTGACTGGGGTGCTTGTAAGAAGAGGGGGTTGGGACACACAAAGAGACCCCAGGGATGCAAGCGCACAGAGGAATGACCATGTGGGGACACAGCGAAGAGGCAGCCAGCTACACGGCAGGGAGAGACAGGCCGCAGGAGGATCCAACCGAGATGGCACAGGAGAATCCAACCCTGCTGAGGCATTGACCTCCAACTTCCAGCCTCTGGAAGCAGGGGCTGAGTGCCCCCTCAGGAGGACCAGGGAGCCCTCAAGAAGGCCTGAGAACACATGCTCCTGGAAGCCACAGAAACATCCACGAGATGGAGACATTTGCAAGCTAAGCAGGCCAGGTCACTTTGACCTTGAGGACAATGGAGGTGTATTTTACCAGATGTGGAAGTCCCGGGAGCCCCCCTGTGAATCTTCTGGGTTCCATCCATTCTCCTTCTCTGGGTAGCAGCAAACCCATTAAGTCAAACACTGCAAGTAGCTCCACAAGCTCCAAATATAAGGGAGGGTGAACAGGGCCTGCCTGTGCTCTGGGGGCTGGGCAGCATTACTTCTACATCCCTCCGTCTATGCCTTGTGGTGTTCACGCCCCTCCAAAGATGTCTATACATTTCCCAAGAAGCAATAGGTCGTTAGTCAGACATGAGCAGGGCAGGAGAGGGCCTCACACCCCAGAATGTCAGGCCACCATCAGGTGATGATCAGGTGGTTGTTACACTGTCTTTCTAAAATAGTAATTGGTTGCAGCCAGCACCAGGGAAAGGCAGTCTCCCAATAGATAGAAAGAACCTGAAGCTGATGATCAGCAGCTTTGTGATAAGATCTCAGGAGCTGGGTGAATGGGCTCAAGCATACACACTAAGAGGCAAAATGGCAGAGTTGAGCTACTTTATGACCTTCTAGGGAGATGTGACTGGAAAGGGAAGAATGCCTCAAGTGAGCATGCGCACAGTTTCAGTAAACACATTGCTCACTCCTGAGTGAGGGCAGGTCACTGTGCATGCAGACAGCCCACCCCAAGGGAAGAATCAGGGGAGAAGAGACACAACCCCTGGAAGCCTGCCAATGTATAAATTTCAAGTCAATGGTCAAACCAGATACTTGATCTCTCAAGTCGCCCACTTGGCCCTCTTCCAAGTGTACTTTACCTCCTTTCATTCCTGCTCTAAAACTTTCTCTTTTTTTTTGTTTTTGTTTTGTTTTGTTTTGTTTTGTTTTGTTTTGTTTGAGGCGGAGTCTCGCTCTGTCGCCCGGGCTGGAGTGCAGTGGCCGGATCTCAGCTCACTGCAAGCTCCGCCTCCCGGATTTACGCCATTCTCCTGCCTCAGCCTCCTGAGTAGCTGGGACTACAGGCGCCCGCCACCTCGCCCGGCTAGTTTTGTATTTTTTTAGTAGAGACTAGGTTTCACCGTGTCAGCCAGGATGGACTCGATCTCCTGACCTCGTGATCCGCCCATCTCGGCCTCCCAAAGTGCTGGGATTACAGGCTTGAGCCACCGCGCCCAGCCTAAAACTTTCTTAATAAACTTTCACTCCTGCTTGAAAACTTGCCTGAGTGTCTCTCACTCTGTCTTCTGTCCCTTGGTCAGATTCTTCTGAGGAGGCAAGAACTGGGGTTGCTGCAAACCTGTACAGATTTGCTGCCACTAACATACATTGGTGACTCAGATACATTCCGCTGCTAACAATAATATCTTTCTGGTCACCTTATTCTCTGAGCTCCTGATTCCTGGTTGGCTCTCTCTGTTCTACACAACACCAACTTGGACCCATGGGAAAACATCTCCTCTCCCTGGACGCCTCCACCCAGCTGCCTGTCCACTCTTGCCCTGCCCAGTCTCTTCTTGCACTTGGTCCTTCCCCCCAACTCCTCCCATGTTTTCACGCTATGCACCTTTGCGACAACCTCACTCTGAGGACTCACCTCATACATACCTTTAATCTACATGAGTTGAACTATAGTAATTTCCAAAATATGAGGGAGGAAAATATGTATTAAATTGTGTGGGATAATTCTTCCCCTCACTCCCTTCCATATGCCCAGGGATTAGCCTGGGGGTAGGAGATTAAAATTTGCTACTTCATTTCTTGACTCCTGTTATAGCAGCAGGAGTTTCTAGCTTCCTTTACGTTGATCCTAGTGTTGATGGGTAGGTATTTGTGATACAAAGTTAGCTGCCTCTGAATGCAAGTCAGCTACTCATCTGACCTAAGTGGGAGAGCGATATATCTGTGATGGACGTGCAGAGGGATAAAACGTCAGTGTTGGCCAACACGTGGCATACTGTGCTCTAGGGATGATTTAAGAAAATCTTCAAAAGTAATTTTAGTTAACTGGGATTTCACCTTCTGAGTTGGTTTTAGAATTTAACTCTCTTTTAAGACATGGCTGTACTTACTTAATTTTTAATTTAGTAGACTTTATTTTTTGAGCAGTTTTAGGTTCACAGCAAAATCAAGTAGAAAGTAGAGATTTCCCATCAGAGTGGCGCCTGTTTTAGCTGATGAACAGACACTGATATCATTATCACCTGGAGTCCACAGTTTAAATTAGGGTTCACTCCTAGTGGTGTACATTCTGTGGGTTTTGACAAATGTATCCACCTTTGTAGTATGACACAGAATAGCATCACTGCCCTAAAAATCCTCTGTGTTCTGCCTGTTCATCCCTCCCTCTCCCATAACCCCTGGAAACCACTGATCTGTTTCCTGTCTCCATAGTTTTGCTTTTTCCAGCTTGTCACACAATTGGAATCGTCCAGTATGCAGTCTTTTCAGATTCACTTAGTAACAAGCATTTAAATTTCCTCCATGTCTTTTCATGCTTGATAGCTCATTTCTTTTTAGTGCTGAATGATATTCCATCATCTGGATGCACCACAGTTTATTCATTCACCTACTGAAGGACATGTTGGTTGCTTCCAAGTTTTGGCATTACGAGTAAAGGTGCTATCAATATCTGCATGCAGTCTTTTGCGTGGACATAAGTTTTCAATTCATTTGGGTAAATGCCAAGTAGCAAAATTGCTGGATCATATAAGAATATGTTTAGTTTTGTAAGAAATTGACGAGTTGTCTTCCAAGGTGGCTGTGCCATTTGACCTTCCCACCAGCAATGACTGAGAGTTGCTCCACATCATCGCCAGCATTTGATATTGTCAGGGTTTTGGGTTTGGCTATTCTAACAGACTTGTGGTGGTAGCTCATTGCTATTTTCCCAGATGACATATGATGTTGAGGATATTTTCATACGCATATTTGCCATCTCTAAATCTTCTTTGGCAAAATGTTCAGGTCTTTTGACCATTTTTGAGTCAAGGTGTTCATTTTCTTATTGTTGCATTTTAAGAGTTATTTCATTGTGTTTTTAGTGATTTATCTGATCACAATTAAACCCTCACCTTCTACACTACAGGCATATCAAGACTTTTTTCCAAAGATATTTCTCTCCTTGGGAGCATTTCTTGTCCCAGCTTACAAGAGAATAATCTTTTCCCATGGCCTGCCAGAGGCATGATCAACAGTGAAGCCCACTGGCTTGGAGTGGGGTGCAGGGGAGGGGGAACTGGAGGAAGAGTAGGACTCCATATGAGAGGGAGTGAGGAGCGACAGCAGACCAGGGACATGGATCAGGAGAAGCCTGGGGAGGCACAGAATGATCTGGCAGGCAAAGTGGTTCAAGATGAGTGGAGGTGGTGGGTGGGGAAGCTGTCCAGGCTGGAGCAGGGAAACAGTGTAGACCAGGCTTAAGCATACTACTAAATTGTTGGGCTTTATCCAAGGATCGCACCTTCCTAGAGGGGTCAAGGAGGTAATATAAATGGGTGAAGAAGGTAAAGTGTGAGGTGATAGGGAGTGCTGTGATAGGTGATCAAACTGGAGATCACATGACCACTTTAGGGGGGCAGGACAGGGTGAACATATCTGCTATGATTAGTGGCTGCCCTCCAGGAACAGGGCCTCAGTTTTTCAAAAAAAGCTGAACATGTGGATTTGTAAAATCTTCTGGCTTTAAATGCCGGGTCTGACTCTTTTAACACAACATGCCAGCCAAACAAAATGTAACTATGAAATGAAATTGACAGCAAGGCTGTCATATGCTTCTCATGTACATATATGTGAATGCCAGTGCACCCGCACAAGTGCCTGTGCAAACTCATGCATATCTGTATAAATGCACATGCAGTACAGCCCTGAAGGCACACACATACACACATACAGAGATGAGAGTGCTTTCCTGTGCACACATGTTTGAGTTCACCTGGCTACACATGCACACAAGTATTGCACATATAGATGCACACAGAAGCACACTGGTATTGCACGCACATGCGTGCAGCATTGTATGGGAACCCTCCAGCAGTAGCCTAAGGAGAGGTTCCCTGGAGTCCCCAAACTGCCCTGTGGATGCTGGGCCCCTCTCTCTCAGCAGTCTTGGGGGAAGCCAGAGCTGCCCTCTGGGGCCACTTTGCTTGGCCTTTCCCAACTCAGCTGGAAGCAGAGTTCAGAGCAGGAGGATCACTAGTAAAATCTAGGATGCTGANTTGCACATATAGATGCACACAGAAGCACACTGGTATTGCACGCACATGCGTGCAGCATTGTATGGGAACCCTCCAGCAGTAGCCTAAGGAGAGGTTCCCTGGAGTCCCCAAACTGCCCTGTGGATGCTGGGCCCCTCTCTCTCAGCAGTCTTGGGGAAGCCAGAGCTGCCCTCTGGGGCCACTTTGCTTGGCCTTTCCCAACTCAGCTGGAAGCAGAGTTCAGAGCAGGAGGATCACTAGTAAAATCTAGGATGCTGATCAAACTACACTTCAGGCTGTCTCTAGCCAGCTGCCTGATTTAGCAGGGGAAGGGTGGCCCCGAGCTTCCCTGGCTTCACCACACCCTCAACTACAGTGTCAGGACCCTCTGGAATTCCTCCATTTGATCCTCAGTCCCGGAAAGGTGGCAGGAGGGCATGGTGAGCTTCATAGCGAGGAAAGTGAGGAAGCTGGGGCTGGGGGGGCTTGACCCACCCAGGTGACACAGCCAGGAAGGGTATCAGCTGGTGGCTCAGGCTCTGTCTCTGTCTTCACATCTGGCTACACTTGCACAGGTGTAGCATGTGTACTACACATGTGATCTCCAGTTTGATGTCTTCAGCAGGGCGCTCTTAACCCTGGAGACGGCAGAACCGAGTCCCTCCACACCCATTCCCAGCAACGGGCCAGGGCCACAGAGGAAGAATGGCCCCTGAACTCTCAGAATCCTAAAGCTTCAATAGGTAAGAGCCCTTGTCAAATATGTCATTGACAAATGAGGAAACTGAGGCCCCAGGGCCAGAGCCATGCTCTGGTTGCCACGCCTGCTGTGGGGAGGAGGTGGGGCTGAGCCCCTGCAAAGGCTGTGGCCTCCTGCTCTGGGCAGAGCTTTGCCCAGCACCACTGAGTGCCTGGTTCCATCAGCAGCAGTGCTACAAGAGGTATAGGGACCACACACGCATGCAGTCCCAAGCACCAGCAGGACACACTGCGGCCCGCAGCCAGGTCAGTGGTCATTCACTGCCCCATGCCCCTCATGACCTCTGTGAAGATGAACAGAACCCTGGAAGCCGCCTGTGCATGGTGGGATGGTGGGGGTGCAGTGTCCACTAGCGGACATGTCCACAGTCCACAGTTGGGCCACGGACTTGATGCCTTCCTTCTTTGACTGGACATCCTATTCCTGCAATTGCTGGGTGTCCCCGCTGGATGTCTGGGTGAGCAGTTGTGGGTTGCTGGACCCTGGGTGTGCCATGTGTGGGCTCCGAGGTGGCACTACTGCAGGCGGTCCTTGCACCTCACCAGAGCACCCAGGCAGGTTTTAACATACTGTTTTATGGAAGTCAGATGCACACATGATGACAAATTCATCTACACCGAAGAGCAAATGCAGGCAAGTGACAGCCCCTCCGCCTCCAGGTTCAGGCAGCTGCTTGGAGCTGTTTTGATTTTCATCCTTGCATTCTGTCCATCACTGTAGCTGAAATGTGAAAGAACCTGTGTCCCTGGTCGCTGATTTTAGACTGTATCTCTTGCTTCCCAGTTACAAAAGCTGAGGCTTCGGGGACTTGGCGTTCTTCCGTCTCCTGCCCACCTCTGTGTATGCGATTTACATGTTTGTTTTAATTCTTCTACCTGGATTAATTTCCTGCTGCAGCTGTAACAATGACCACAAACTTGGGAGCTGAAAACCACACTTGGTTATTTTCTTACAGTTCTGGAAATCAGAAGTCCCAGAATCAAGGTGCCATCAGTGGCGCTGGTTCCTCCTAGAGCCTCTAAGGGAAACTCCATCTCCTGTGCTTCTCCAGCTTCCAGAGGCGACCTGCATTCCCCAGCTCCTTGTCCCCTCTTCCATCCTCAGAACCACAGCTCGGCATCCTCCAGTCTCTCTCTGACCTCTTCCTTGGTCCTTGTTCCTCCTACTGCCCCTCACATAAGGACCCTCGTGATTACGCTGGATCCACCAGATAACCCAGGATCCTCTCCCCATCTCCAGACCCTTAACTTCATCACATCCACGAAGGAAGTCCCTGCTTCCCTGTAAAGTAACACCTTCCCAGGTTCTGGGAATCCATATGTGGACAGCTTTGAGGAGCCACTCAATTGTGAAGGTCCATCACAGTACCTTCGTAACTTCAAATCATAGGTTTAAACCTCTGTATCTTATCCCATCAATTTCAGTGTAGTTCTTGCCTGCCCATGCCAATTGCTTGATAAATATTTGTTCGGGGAGCTAGGTTTGCAGAACTGATCAAGCCAGGCAAAGCCTTATTTTCCCAAAGCCTATATTCCAGTGGGGAAAGACAGGCAATACATAGGATAAATGAATAAATGATATTCTCAGCACAATTGCTTTTTGGAGGATAACTTGGCAAAAGTTATGAAAACTTAAATTATGCCTGTTCTTTGACCCTGCAAGCCTACTGTTAAACATTCATATATAATGATATGTGTACAAGTCTGTTCTTTATGGCATTATTTATAACAGCAAATGTTGAAGAACAAAAATATATTGAAGGAGAATTGGATAAACAAATTGTGGTGTCCAGAAACTAGAATGTATAGATTAATATGATGATACATGTTGTAGGTGCTGGGTTTACAGCACTGTTTGTAAAACAGGCAGAACCTGCCCTCATGGAGCACATCAGAGTGCAGAAAGACAGATCGCATACCCTGAATGAATCTGTGAGTTAAGCTGTGCCTGGGAGGCAGGAAGGGCTGGGGAGAGAAGCAAAGCCGGGGAGAGAGCTGAGGAGTGCTGGCAGGGGTAGCTTTTGTTTGGTTTTAATTGTTGTTATATTTTCCTAAAAAATGTTAAATTATTAGTTTAAATCAATTAATTATTAATTAGAGTTTAATTTTAAATTATTTTAGTAATTTTAATTAAATCAATTAATATTAATTGAATAACTTATAGTCGATTTAATTATAATTAATAAATAAATTTTTAATTTTCAAATTTTAGATTTACAAGCATTGCAGATAGTGCAGACCATTCCTGAATATCCCTCCCCAGCCTCCCTGATACATCCCATAGCCAGGGTGCATTAATCAAGACTAGGAAATGAAGATGGTGCAGGACTGCTGGCTCAATTCCAGGCTTGAATGAGCTTTCTCCAGTTTTCCCACAGAGGTCCCTTGCCGGTCCTAGGACATCGTTCAGGATTCTTCTCTGCGTTCTGTGGTCACATCGTGTGGTCTCCTCCACTCTGCAACAGCTCCTTAGTCTTTCTTTGTCTTTTGTGCCCTTGACACTTCTGGGATGGAATGGGGCTGGAGCTGAGTGAGAAGTGTAGCAGGCAGTGAGATCTGGGCAGGAAGTGAGGGGCAGACTCCTGTGGGACCTCATAGAGGTCTTCGCTTTTCCTTCGAGGGAAATAGGGAGCCCACAGGAAGCTCCTGAGCAGAGGCAGGAAGCGATCAGACTGACTTTAACTGGGCCCTTCTGGCTGCTGTCCTTTGGGCAGCTGGAAGGGGTGAGGCCAGGCTGGGATGTCTGTGGATGATTCTGCAGTAGTCTAGGCAAGAGATCATGGGCGCTGTGGGCCACAGTGGGTGAGGAGCAGGGTTGGACTCCAGGTGCATTTTCAGGACAAAGCAGAAGACACCTAGAATTTTGACCTGCCCTGCTGTTGAGGTCTGCGGTCTTCCCCCAGCCTCCCCATCTCCTGTGGCTCCTGCTGCTTGGGGCACTGTTGTCAAGGATGCTGACACCTGCATTCCAGACTTCACATGTAGGATGGTTTCAAAAACTGAAGCCTGCATGTCATGTTTACATAATGTAAATTTTGTGCAGGCTTGACCATTTCATTGCCAAATGAAAGCTAGTTTCTGGGTACTGTAATGTATCTACTCGATTCTTCATTAGTAAATGTTTAGATTATTCACAAATGTTTGCTGTCATAATGCTAAAAGAACAGACTTGTATATATATCTTTATATGTGGATTTTTAATATGATGGGTTTGCTAGGTCAAAGAAAGATTGCAGTTTTTTTTCCATAAGTTATTGGGGTACAGGTGGTATTTGGTTACATGTGTAAGTTCTTTAGTGGTGATTTGTATATATATGTGTGTGTGTGTGTGTGTGTGTATATATATATATGTATACCACAGTTTCTTTATCCACTCGTTGATTGATGGGCTTTTGGGTTGGTTCTACAATTTGCAATTGTGAATTGTGCTGCTATAAACATGCGCGTGCCAGTATCTTTTTCAAATAATGACTTCTGTTCCTCTGGGTAGATACCTAGTAGTGGGATTGCTGGATCAAATGGTAGTTCCACTTTTAGTTCTTTAAGGAATCTCCACACTGTTTTCCATAGTGACTGTACTAGTTTACATTCCCACCAGCAGTGTAGAAGTTTTCCCTGTTCACTACATTCAAGTCAACATCTACTGTTTTTTGATTTTTTAATTATGGCCAAAAGAATGATTAAGTTTTCATGAAGTTTGCCAAATTATCCTCCAAAAATAATTGTACTACAATCAACAGTAAAGAGAGTAACTCTTTCCCCCACACTTGGATATAATCTTTTACATTTTTGCAATGTAGTCAGCCTCCACAGGATATATTGTTTTTTATTTCGTTTTTCTGCATATTTACAAAGTTAGATATCTTCTCATGTACCCACTTGCCATTTGCATGTCTTTTTCTGTAAGTTACTAGTTTATATCTATTGCCTATTTTTCTATTGGGATTTTTATGTTTTACTCACTAATTTGTAGAAGAGTTTTGTGCATTCCAGAAATATTTGGGTTGGTGACTCATATATTTCTATCCATGTCTTGTATTTATCTTCTAATTTCACTCACAGGGCGTCTGTTCTTAAGCAGGAGTTTAAATGGTAGCATCAAGCATGTCTATCTTTTCCATAATGGCACCTGCATCTTGTTATTTCTTGTACCTTTATAATTGTGTGTTTGTGGTTGGCTCTTTTACCCACTTGGAGTGGATTTTCTATGTATGGTGTGAGGAGAAGCTCCGTCTTTCCTCTCTTATCATATAAGTAACCTCGTATTGATAACTTATATTAAATTGCCATATGTACTTGAGTTCTTTTCTAGAATCTATATGTTGCCTCATGTCTTCTTTGCCTTTGTCTATTATAACACCACATTTAAAAAGTGTTTAACCTCAGCTGGGTGTGGTGATGTGTGCCTGTAGTCCCAGCTACTCAGGAAGCTGAGGTGTAGGGAATCATTTGAGCCTGGGAGTTTGAAGCTGCAATGAGCTATGATCGCATCTCTGCACTCCAGCCTGGGCAACAGAGCAAGACCCTGCCACAAATAGAATTAATAAAATAAATTAAATAGTAAAATAAAACCAAACAATTTAAATCTCTATAGGATGTTTCAGTAATTTGTCAGACAATCTCCCCACCTCTACCACCATCGTCTTGTCATATTGGGTTGCATCTTATACATTTTCTCCTCCAGATAAATTTTCGAATCAAGTTCCATTTGTTAAAATCCTCTTCGGATTTGTACTGGAATTGCAATGATCTATAGATCAATATGACAGAAACTGGGATCTTTACAATACTGAGTCTCCCCATACAGAAAAAAAAAAAAAAAGGTAAGCAACTCTAGTTGGTCTTCTTATGTTTTCCGTTAAAGTTTCAGCATATTATTACACTTTTTTAAAACCAATTTCCTGCCATGTTGCTTGTGATTTTTCTTGCTGTCATAAAAGTCATGAATGCTACTTACTGTTGCAGTTTTTACTTGATTTTGATTGTATTAGTGCCCTCAGTGATGGCCCCTCATTCACCCATACCTTCTGCTGTATGTTCTTACTGGGCTTGGCCATGTGACTTGTTCTGCTCAGTGGGTCAGAGCAGACAGGATGCAAGCCAAAGTCTGAAATGAGCTTGCAAGGTGGGCCTTGCTGTCTTGCAGCCATAGGCTACACCCCAGCTGGCCTGCTGTCCCCAGGAGAAAGGTGAGCAACATAGAGCAGAGCCCCAGCCAGCCCAGCCTGAGTCACACCAGAACCCCCTGTCACCCACAGACACAGGAGCAAGATTAACTGAGGTCAGCAGACTCCCAACCAACCCACAGGATCATAGCTCTAGTACTAAATCAGGACTGTTTCAGAGCATTGAGCTTTGAGATGGGCTGTCAATTATGCAGCAATTGCTCACTGATACATTGACATGCAATCAGTCCATCTATTTCCATAGGTTTATCTTGTGTCTGGCCATTGATTGAACAGTTTTATTAATTCTGGCAGATTTTCAATTGATCATTTTCTGCCCTTCCAGTCAGATAATAACATCATTTGCAGTAAAGGTCATCTTGTCCCTTCCTTTCCTATCCTTGTCACTTTTTTTTTTTTCTTGTCATATTACATTGGCAAGGACTTTGCAAATAATAAGTTGTATTTGTTTTTGTGTGTGTTCTGGGTGCATGCTGCTATTTGTGAATCTAAGTGTGTCCTATTCACCCTTTGCCTTAAGATACTTAACAAGACATTTCTTCTTGATGAATACAGTGCTCTTCCCTGTGTCTCATTATTTCTTGTACTTTTAGCATTGTGTGTTTATGGTTGCTTCTTTGACCTACCTGGAGCGAATTTTCTGTGCACAGTTGGAAGATGTTAGGAAAAGCTCTATCTTTTCTCTTTTGTCTTATGAATAACCAGTGTCTCCAGAAGCCTGAGAATGTCTGTGTCCCAGTGTCTCTGGAAGAATGAGAACATCTCTCTGGATATGACAAATTTGTCCAAGATCCCTCTCATAAGGGCACCAGAGGAGGGGGGTGCCTCATGGGTACCCATGCAGCAGAAGCTGGAAGTGAACTGACATGAATGGGACTTGAGGATGCAATCTGCCCCTATCCTCAGGAGTCTGAGGGCAGCACAGAGGCAGGGTAGTGGGGAAGGAAAACATCAGACACATAAGATGCCCCTCACACTCAACTCCCTGGTCACAAACTGGAGAGTCACCAGCCCCCATCATGAGCCCCTCTTCTGGATGCAGGGCCTGCCCCTCTGTGGAGGTCTTAGGAGTGATGGCATAAGAGGACAGAGACCTAGGTAGAAGTCCCAGGAGTCTGGTATTGAACAGAGCACTCCAGTGATTAGCTTCCTGTCTGGGAATACAAACCAAACCCAGGAAATGTGCACGGCCTTGTAAAACCACTACAATTTCAGATTGGGTTTATCTCGTTTGTTGCTTGATATGCAATTAGAAGTGGCTTGAACACATCAGCTTTCAGTTCTTCCCACTGTTGAGTATTTAATGACGTGTGAATGAACACTGAGAAGATGCAACTTCAACTGAGCCCTGCAACCCTTTTGTAAGGGAATGTGTTCACCCTCCAAAAACCTATTTGCAAGTAAGATGTTCAGGCACAGATGCCAGAAAGCATTTGATTTAATAAAATGTCTAGTGGGAAGAGTGCTGTATTCATTGAGAAGAAATGTCTTATTAAGTTTCCTGGGGTGAAGGGTGAATATTAAGGGTATACTCAAGTAACAATGGATAATAACACAAATGCCACTGACAACTACAGCTGCTGCTCTCTGCCAGATGCTATTCTAAGTGTGTTGCATATTTTAACTCATTTAGTCCACACAACGACCCTATGAGGAAGGTACTATTATTATCATCCCTTATGGGGAGTCTGGCTCTAAATTCTTCTGTTTGTTTAAACGGATGGGGAATTCGAAGTTCCAGGAGGAGGATGGAGTGCTTTCAAGGCGGGAGAAGATGCAAAAAGCAAGTCCCTGGGTGCCTTGCAGAGAAGGCGGTGGTTGTATACAGTTAAAATTTTCAGTTATGTCGCATATAATATAGCTTTATTATTGAAATTGTAAGTAACAGTATATAATTTAGTTGTGTTATTTAAAGTAACTATAGGTACTATAAAGTAACTATATGCATATAGGTATAATAACATGTATTATTTATTTATTGTATTATATTAGTATATATGTTATTTTGTTACATGTATTATATGTATAATACACTATACTATACTATATGTTATATATTATATACTAGTATATAACATATCTATCAAATATCAACATACATGTTATATTACATTGTTTATATATTATAATTTTAAAAATTTTTTGATTTTAGGTTTGGAGGTTCACGTGAAGGTTTGTTACACAGGTAAATGTGTGTCACAGGGGTTGTACATATTATTACATCACCCAGGTATTAAGCTCAGTACCCAATAGTTATCTTTTCTGCTCCTCTCCTTCCTCCCACCCTCCCTCTTCAAGTACAATATATTGTTAATATATCATAAATTATATCATTGCAACAGACCATAATACGTAATCATATTATTTCATTATTTCAAAGAATTCATATTCTTTAAACTGAAGCATCAAATAGGGGCTTTCCAAGTGCAGCCCTGGGGCTGAGAAGCCCCACAACCCCTCAGGAAAGGCCGAAGAGACAGTGGCTGCCAGAGTGATGGGTTCTTTCACACCAGGGAAGGGGTCGAGTAGGATGCCCAGTGGAGTCCACTCCGGCTGCTGCGGCTCCCCATGACCATCTGGAAAGCATTTTGCCAGCGTGAGAGATTGGCAAAGAGACTCAGGCATCAGGAAGACTGAACCCACTGCACCTTGGCAGCTTTGTGCAGGGCATCCTCTGCCAGGATGTGGATGGAATCCCAGCTGTGTGCCCAGATTTGTGGTAAGGCCACCAGCTTGGGAAGGCTGGGAGAGGGGAGGGAGGGGCCTTTGCCACCCAGCCCAAGGTGGGAACCAGGACTCCTGTGTGGCACCAGGGTGTCCTCTGATGGGCAGTGGTCCAGCTGTCCTCCTAGCAGTGCCACATCAGTGTGAGTGTTCACGCCTTGTCCAGGGATTCAGGGAGAGAAGAGCACTGCCACTTTGCTGTGGAAACAGACAGGTGTCCTTCATTTTTCTGTCAAGGTGACTTTCGTGCATTTAAACAGAGCCCTCTGGGGGTGGCTGTTCAACAACTCACCAATTAACCCTACAGAAATGGCATCGATGTCATTTCTTCATCTCATGCATAATGCAAAGACTTCTGTGGGAAGGAGGAGACCCTGAGAACCACGCTTCAGTCCTTCACACAATTTCCCTGGCTGTTCACATCATGGGGGATTTACAGCCAGACTAGTAATGTGTTATAACTTTCACATCGCAAATGTCTTCTCTTTCTCTATCAATATTTGACATTTGCATTTAGGTTTTAAACACATTTGCAGTGATTTAGAACTATTTCTGCAGAAATGTATTTTCACTCTTCTCATCAGGTATTTCCAGCTCCCAGCACCTGCTGCCCGCTCCCTTCCCTGGCCCCCCTCAGCTGGGTCCGTGGTAGCCTTGCGCCTTACTTTCGCGCTGGAGCCGCCTGCTACAGACACTGGTCTTGCTGTCTTTCAGTGTCGGCTCAGCTCAGGGTTGAGGTCAAATTCACAGAACCCAGAGGATGGAAACAGCAGGGAACGTCCCGGCTGGATTCTGAGAACAGCCTGGGGACCGGCTGCGATCTCTATCAGTGCTGGGTGCGGGTATGTCCGTGCGCCAGGATGGCTTGGAGAGCAGAGTGGAGCAGCAGGGCCGGGGGAGGCTGACAGTGGGGGACTGGTCACTCATCTCCGGGTCCAGACCTCCAGGAGGGGCTTCTTTGCCGTCCCTGACGGGTCGGGCTGTTTGTGGCACAGAGCAGGACCTCACAAAACCAGAGCCGAGCCAGCGCCTGAGCTGTCATCACTTGTCTTCTGCAGCAGTGCGGGGAGTTCCCTGTCCTCATGCCCACTCCTGATGTTCTCCCATGTGGATTTTAACTCCGCCCTGCATCTTTTGTTTTCTTGCAGTCCCTCTCATCCCCCCTCCACCATCCCTTCCAACTCTCTTTTTACCTGGTCCTGGTGCCCTCCCACTATAGCCTGGGCTCTCTCTTTCTTCCTTATTGAAAATAGCAGGGCGTTTCTAGTGCCCTCCCAGCCCCGCAGGGCACATGGAGATGTGCACTTTCCTTGAGTGTTTGAATGCTGCTCTCTTTGCCTCATTCTGCATCTTTTGAACCGGCCCCATTTTCGTCTCTGTTCATCACCAAATGAAGTGGGACCTGCTCAGACATGGCCCCCACTCTCAGCCCTCTCCTATGGGTTCAGATCCCCTCCTCATGCCTCCACTGTGCAGGTTGACACGTTCATTCCTCGCAAGTTCGCGTGCCAGGCCTTGGATAGCCTGAACCAATACAGCACAAGGAAAATGACAATTTTCCTGGAAGCCCTGGTCCTGAGGCTTTCTGCCTATGCCCCCTCTCCACCTGCCAGCTCCCATGGCCCCACATAAACTCTAGACCCTATTCAGGAACAGACAGTGATGGCATTGCAAGGGTTTGCTGTCCACAAGAGTCAAGATTGTGTCATTTGCAGCCTTGGTTTCCCAACTAAGGCATCTTGGCTCCTGCGCAGGGCCTCTTGGCTCCTCTGTTCCCACAGAGTTTCCCTTCTTAATAATCTGCTGCCCCGGAAGTCTGACTGCTGATCCCACACTTATCAGTGATGCCCTTTCTGAGAATGTGGATGAGGCCATGGAGAGTTGAACTCACCTGGCACCACCAGACATAGCCATGCTGCCAGCTTATGGGAAAGGGGACCCACTGTGGGCACAGCTGGGGCAAAACAATGAGCTTGCCATGGAAACTCCTGGCTGCCCTCTGCTCCTACCTCCTTGCCTTCTCCCGCAACATGTGCCCCACATTTCAGCTGTGCTCATGCTGCCCAGATGACAACTGCATTTTCCAGCCTCCCTGGCAGCAGATGAGGCCAAGTTACTGAGTTCTGGCCAATAGGATGGGAGTGGAAGTGAGTGTGCAAATCCCAGGAGGGCAGGGCAGAATCACGTCCCCTTGCCTGCTTCTCCCAGCTGACCCAGTCCTGTGGAGCCAAGGTGGGCATTGGAGGAGCAACAAGAGCAAAAGAGGCTGAGTGCCCTGCACTCAGTCCACTGTGCCAGCCCAGGCTGCTCCCTCTGAGACCATCTAAGCAGAGGAAAGTAAACTGCTATCTTGTTTAAGCCACAAAGTTTGGGGATTTCTTTGTTATAGTAGTCTAACTCATACTCTACCTAGTACAGTGATCAGTAAATGGTACTTCCTTCCCCTCTGCGTGCCTTAGGGGCAGGTGGGTGGGTGGCGCCATAATTGCTGGAGTTCCTGCTCTGTAGTCTTCCAGCTTCCACCTCTATTCCTAACCATGGTGAGCCCAGGGCCCATCTCCACCTGCTTTTTCAGCTTTCAGGCCAACACAGCACTCCCTTTCCAGCCACAGAAATCACAGAGGGTCAGAAAGGTGGTGGCATGGGGATCTCTGAGGCAGGAGCCAGGCCAGGCGCCTGCAACAGACTCTCAACCCCCACCAGGGGCAAGGCGATGCTGATATTGGGGCTGTAGCAGGAACCCTGGGGCTGCCACACAGCTGGGATCTGCATCCTGGGCTCTGTATCCAGAGTCACTTACCACGTGCCACCACACTGCTGCCCGGGGCCTTTCACACCACTCTGCAGGGTGAAGGAGCTGACATCTAGAGAGGTCTAGGACACACATAAAGAGCTGGAGCCCAGGATCAACAGGCAGTGTGGCCCCAGCAGCCCTGCTTCCTGCATTGTGCTGTGCTCCCCACAACTCAGCCAAGACCCCCAGGAGGCACACTCACCACGGGGAGGTACGCCATAAGTGTGCACACACACACAATTCAGGTGCAAGCCTGGACGCCCAGACTGAGAGGACCACTAAGACCACCCCTTACACACACTCCCTGCTGCAAGACAACAGCAGGCTGTTGGAACACACACCCAGGGGAGGTGAGCAGTGTGTCTGGCCGGTCCTTGGCACAGAAGGTGCATATGCTCCCGGGGTTATTCCACCTCCCATGTCATCATCCTGACCAGACAACAATCCTCCCTGTCCCTCTGACGTCCCTCTTATCTAGGGCTGCACTGCTTGTTTATGGATGAAGAAAGCCCACATTAACAAGGCTGGAAATCAATGCCTTGCTTCCCTAGAGTGTGTTTGCCCACAGAGGGTACATCCGGTCAGGGGCAAAGGACAGAGGTCACCAGGCCCATGGCCAGTCAGGATAGGATGTCCATCTTCCTATCAGCTGTGCTATGTGCTAGGCTGCTCGTAAGAACAACGGCCTCTGCCCTCTGAGCTGCACGACTTTACACACACCCCTACATTCAGATATCTCTCTGCTGGGAGCCCACCGGTGCCCTACCCCCAGCCTCCAGCTCTCCAAGGGTTTCACCGAGAAACACTTGACCCAACTTGCATCCAGCTCTTATAAAGCAAGGGATCCTTCTAGAAAGTTCTTGCTTCCCACTGCATGTGGGTGGGTGAACCAGGGCAGCCCTCTCGCTGTGTGCTTCACACCAGCTGAGCCACTGAAGCAGGCCCTGGTCAGCCTCCATTTTCTTGCCTTTCCCTGTGGGGCTCATAGCCCCTCCTTGTGCTTGGGTCCCCACTTCCCCCACGCTCTGGCCATCATAGGACATGTGGAAGCGTCCAACCTCAACTGTGCAGCCACACAGCCAAGACCCCAGGCACATTGGGGAGTTAGGGAGGATGGAGGACAGGGCGTAACTGCATATACTAGCCTCTCTGAGTCTCACCTCTGCCTGCTCAGGATCCCTAACACTTTCACAGTTACCCATGCCAGGAGGAAATGGCACAGCCACGTTCCTAAGAGGGTAAATACTCCGCTAGGGCACAGCAGGCATATAGGGGGTACGTAATAGGTTTGGTGGACTGGATGGGGGTAGGAAGTGCAAGAAAGAATCTCCAATAGCAGAGTAGGTGAGCCTTGCAGGACTGGCCAGGCCTGTGGCAGCTTCCCACAGGTGCTGCTGGAATGTGGGCTGGATTTGGGTTTACGGAGCTCCAGGTCAGGGAGCTGAGATGAGCAGAATCTCGGCAACTGGCCTGGAGCTGAGATGTGTGGGAACCCTACACCGCTGGACCAGGGCTGGACCCCAAGGGGCCTTTCTATCCCTCCAAATACAAAACAGCATCCCCTGAACTCTTCGAAGGTGGAGACATAGGTGATTCTCAGCCCCAGAATCACCTCCACATCCCGGCAAAACAGGAAAACAGCACGTGAATGCCAAAAGTGGTGAGTTCTTTTCTTTTATTGGCAAAGTAAATATATTTTTATGAAGGACCAAAGAAAATATACATAATTGTAATATATGTACACCAGCTTCATAGATTTTTTTAAATTTCAAATTTACACAAATGTTGATATGTTATTAAAAGATATTTTATGTGGATGGACCTATGTACAGTTTATTTACATACATTCATAGGATGTGAAATAAACCTGTCAAAACAAGCTAGTTCATTTATTAATTTCTAGACAAAATAAGGAATGCATTTCTAAATCAGGGTTGGGAGGCTCTATCTAGTTCTCTCACACCCAGGACAGCCTGGCCCTCTCCTCTCAAGGCCACCCTAGAGGCTGGTGTCTGGATTTGTCTGGGAAACCAGAGGAGGGGATGAGCCCCTGGGTACAGGCGCTTCTGGCTCTTTCTGCCCTGCACATTTAACTCAAGCACATGCACTGCCAGCCCCCCAGTGGGGGACACTTTTCACCTCTCTCCCACATGAGGCCCCAGCGGCCCGGTCCTGACACCCACCCCACCCCCAGGGCCCTGCCCACACCCTCTGGTGATCATGCTGAGCAGGCATCTTAGACAAAGCCAAGCCACCCTCACACCACAGTGCAGCCCTGGACTTCTGGCCTACTTCCTTCTCCCCCAGCATGAATCTCTCGGGGAACCCAACATTTCAAAACTGCACATTTCATCTTCACCGAGCACTAAAGTTCTGGCCTTGGCCCAGGTCGGGGGAGCCCAGTGGGAGAAGGGCCAGGTCCCCAAAACTCTGCCTGCAACCAGCGGTTGCAGCAGAGGCCTGGCCACCGCGGGAAGGCACGAAGGCACGAAGGCACGAAGGCCTGCCTGCAGTCCCGGGCGCCGGGGGCCCAGCCCCCAGGGGCGCGGGTTTGAGGCTCTAAGTACTCCCGAGAAAGGCAGCGGTTGGCGGGCCCTGGGTTCACACCTCCCAGGCTTTAGAAGGTGGGCTGGTAACATTGTCATGTCCCTCTGGAGGAGGCAAATAAATTATTGCTTAAAAAAATGGGGCTGGGGTGGGGATCTGGGGTGAAGGACAGGTTCGGGGCGCTTTCAGTTCACGGAGCGCACGGAGCGGCTGCTCCGCGGGAAGCGGTGCACCTTGATGTGCTTGGAGAGGTGGTCGCTCCGCGCGAACTTCTTCTCGCACACAGGACACTGGTACGGCTTCACACCCGAGTGCGAGCGCCTGTGCCGCGACAGCTCGTCAGAGCGCGAGAACCTGCGGGACATGGCGCGGTCAGCGAGGCCTGGCCCTGCCTGCCCCGACCCCACAAAGATGCGGGGATGCGAGGCGCGCACCTGGCACTCACCCAAAGGGTGGCTGCACAGACCTGCAGCCTCTACAGAATTAGAAGAGGGTCCCCCATCTGCGTCGGTAAGGCTATACCAGTTCTCAAAATATCAATTATTTTTTTCTTTTTTTGAGATAGGGTCTCGCTCAGTCACCCAGGCTGGAGTGCAGTGGCGCGATCACGGCTCACTGCAGCTTCCCGGGTTCAATCAATCCTCCTCAGCCTCCAGAGTAGCTAGGATTATGGGTGTGCCCACCACACCCAGATAATTTTTGTATTTTTTTTAGAGACCAGGCCTCCCTATGTTGCCCAGGCTGGTCTCAAACTCCTGGGCTCATGCGATAAGGCTACTTCAGCTTCCCAAAGTGCTGGGATTAAAGGCATGAGCCACTGTCCCAAGCTGCCCCTGCTACCCCTCCAAGATGGAAAGAACTACAGTAAAGGCTCATGCCGGCCCAGTGGGCATTCTCTGTTGGGAACTGCCAGAGCTGCTGGTAAAAGCTCCCAACAGGAAAGGACCCCAATGCTCCCAGGGCCCAGAGCTTTCCTCCCACAGCCAACCCAGTGTGCAGGAGTCTCTGAGACCACAGGTGTACTCAGTCGCTCAGGCCCTGATGCTGGCTGCCTCTCACCACCCTGGCCTCATCTACCCCGCTGGACCAGAACTCCACAGGGGCATCTGTGAAGGTCTGTATAGGACAGCCCATCTGGAGGGGAATGGGCCCTCTAAGGCAGGTCCAAATAAAGATTGACCCTGCAAAGTGCATCTGGGAGTTCAGGTGGCTCTCGACATTTCCCTTTCTTGGCCCCGCTGGCGTGGGAACAGGCATTCATGTGACAGTCAAGTGCCCAGGCTGCATCGAGGGCCTGGACTGCTTACCACCGATCTCAGGGATTTGAGGCCCTCTCCACCCCTGGCTTGGCAGCAGGACCCTCCCACCCCACCTACCCCTCCCACGACACACTATCCCGCTCTGTGCTCCACCTGCATTGACCTTTCCTTGGTCCTTCTTGCCACAGGCCATTCGCACATACTATTCCCTCTTTCTAGAATGTTCTTCCCTCCCCCTCTGTGCTCTCTCCTACCCATTCCTTAGAGCTCAGTTCGAATGTCACTTCCTCAGGAAATCCCTCCAGGACTGCATCCAATTCTAAGCTCCCATGGCATTACACACCTCTCTCTCCTCACTCTTGCTGTTGTTTTGATTTTAAATTATCTTCAACTTTTTGATGACTGTCAGTCTGTCCCACTAGACCGTCAGCTCCATGACAAAGGATATGTCTGTCTGGTTCCCTGTGGTCTTCCCGTGACCAGCCCAATGCCTGGTATATGGTACGTGCTAAGGAGGTGCATTTCAATGCAAGAGTGGGCACAGCAAGCAGCCCCAGGGGGGCAGACACTGTCAAGGAACAGTCCCAAAGCATGCGCACGCGTGCACACACATACGGACAAAGACAGGCACACAAACATACACGAATGAATATGTGCCCACACACACTCACGCACACACACACACAGGCACAAATTCATGCCCCCATGTACTCACGCACACACACACACAGGGACACCAGGCCCAACACCCCTTTGTGGACCAGGGCCACCCAGCGAGAGGCGATGCCCCAAACAGCAGTTCCCAACCAGTGATTGGTAAGGGCTGGTAATACCCTGGTGCCCTGACCCTGTGGGTGGAGGAGTAGAAGGACCCAGCAGAACATGCTCTGGACAAGGCACAGGGGGTGGCAGGAGGGCCTGCAGGAGGAGACAGGCACTCCCACCCACATCACAGAGTGGTGGTGGCACCAGGCACAGGGCAGCGCTCTCAGCACATCTCCACACTAGGTGAAGCCCAACTGCCCTGCCTGTCAGAGGAGGAAACTGAAGCTCAGGGTGCTGAGGGCCTGATCCAGGGTCACTGACAAGACAGAGCCCTTGAGGTTGGAGCAAAGGTCTTGACACAGCCCCCTGCCCTGGCGATGGCAGATGACCTGAACTCCCAGTCAGCAGAGCCCCCCAGCCTCCTCCACAGGCCTGGCTGGGTGGTATGTGTCACAAGGACCTGTGCCAGTGAGGAAATGGGATAAATGTGCCCTGGCAGTCAAAGTCGACACCTGTGCTCCTGGGCAGGACACCTGCCCCCAGCTGCAGCTGGGCACACAGCTTCTGAGCAGAGGAGCTGGCCCAGGGCAGGGGCAGGCAGAAAGCTGGCTGCAGACACAGAGTGCCACGCCTCCCAGACTGCAGCCCTGGGGTCACCCAGCATCTCACTGGCCAGGGAGCCAGGATGAGCCAGCCCCATTGGACTGGCAAGACAATGGCAAGGGTTTAAAGAGGCCAAGTCACACAGCCCAGGGGACAGAGTCTCAGGTTCCTGCCTTGACAGTTCCCACCCCACTGCGGGTCCTGAATGGTCCTTTCTGGGCCTCAGTTTCTTCACTCATCCCGTGAAGACTTTGGCATTCCTGCCCACCTTCCAAGACTCATCTCAGAGACCACAGGTGGTGACATGGGGCCATGCAGCTCTCTGGTCATGGTGACACCCTGGGAAGGACAGGCAGTGGACAACATGCTGTCCTCACCTGAACTCCCTCCCTGCTGCCACAGGGTCCTGGCACCTGAGAGGACCTTCCCTGGGAACCAAGTCCTCAGAAGACCCCTGCCTCACCCCTGCATGCCACATTCTCCCAAACAGCAGCCAACAGAGAGCCCTGGGGACTACAGTGGGGGACGTGGGAACCCGGTGGGTAAGATGCAGCCCTTGTAGGCAGTAAGCTCTGCCACTTACCAACCAGGCAACCTAGCAAAGTCACCAAGCTCCCTGAGCCTCAGTTTCTCTACCCGGACACAGAGAGAACAAAATACCTATTCCTGAGGACTGTGAGGTTTGTACAAGGCAACCAGTAACAGTTTAGAGACCTGCTTAGCATGTGGCAATTATTCAAGAACCACGAGCTCTTACCACCTGCATGGAGTTGAGTATTGGGCCTGGCTTCTGGTGAGGTCCTGTTGCAGACAGGGCAGCACCATGATTTGCACTGAGCTGTAGGGCAGAGGGTAAACAGGAGTCCAGTGTCTCTCTAGAGCAGCTATAATGTCAGGACTGGTGCATACAGCACTTCTATGTGAAGGCTTCCCTTCCTTGAGACACTAACCCTCATCTGCCAGAAAGACACCACCACAAATGGTCCAGTCTCAGAAACTGCAATGGGAATGGTGCTCCCTAGAGTTGTGCAGTTCAAAACCTGCCCAACCATACTGGGGGCCTCTGCCTACAGAGGGAAGGAGGTCAGAAAAAGCCTCATCACACAGGGGTCATGAAAGCAGGCTGGGAGCCAGACCCCTAGGTTTGAATCCTGTGCCTACCACCTCTTGGCTCTGATGCTCAAGAGGAGCCTACAACTCCCCTTCTCTGTCCCCCCACCCCACATCCACTGTGGATGACAAAGGTACCCACCCTGCAGGATGATGACAGTTATTCATATTCATATTCACTGCAGCAGAAGGGATTCTTTCTGGATGGAATGGCTTGGCCATTCTGGAACAGGACGTTCTGCTGCAAGGAACAAAGGATGCCTATGTCTGAGAGTGAGGCAAGGAAACTTCTAGGAAGGCAGGCAAGCAGTACTTCCCAGACGGCTGGATCAGAACAGGGAAAGCCTGCTCTCAGCCCTGTTGAGGGTGCCAAAATCATGTCACCAGAGAAGGGACAGGGAATACTTTCAGGACCAAAAGCAGAAGGAAGTGGAGGCTGAGTACCTGGGCAGGTGCCGACCTCAGCAGTGGAGGGAGGGCACCGTCCATTACACAGAGGGACAAGGGGGCTGAGGGGCCCTCGCTTGTTCTCCAAGCACAGGACACAGTACTAGGCCAGAGCCAGCCTGGGGCAGGAAGAGCATCCCATTCATCAGGGCCACTAGGAAGAAGAGACGAGGCCTGGGAGTGGAGAGCTCCCACACGGGGAGTAGGTGAATGTGCAGAGCTGCCACCCCAAAGACCAGGCTAAGCTGCAGATGGAGGTGGAGGTCCCCAATACCAGAGTTAGCACCCAACACAGGGGTGCAGAGGGAGGTCTCTGAGTCTGGGCAGACAGCCTCAGTTAACTCCTGGCTCTGTGGCTTACTGGCTGTCTGACTGGAGAATTTACCTAACTCTTCTGTGCTTTAATTATCTCCTCTGTGAAACAGGGACAATATGCTGATGCCTACTAATTTTGAGAATTACATAAATTAATATGTGTGAATTTTGCTCAGAGCAATGCCAGGTATGCATTAGAGGCCCTGGTTATTATCTAGATTGTGGTTTTGTGGTTGTTAGCTCTTTTCCCATAGCCCAGAAGCATAATGCCTTTTGGGCCAACCTCTTGGTACGAGAGTGGAGGCACACACGGCGATTCTGATACCAGCTGGGACTGCTGGGCGGCCAGAGCAGGGCTCTGCCTGGGCTTAGGCATGCAACCCACCTTCACGCTCACTAGCTATGTCCCGGCAGGCATGTGATGTTAGCAGTCTGTGCCTCAGTTTCCCTCTCTGTGAAATGAAGATTGGGACCTACACTTTACCAGACAGTTACAAGGACCTGATGAGATAATGCGAAAACCTTAAGCTGTCGCTACAGCCTCAAGGGCAGGGGTCATTCGAGAGGGCACAGAGAGGGCTGATGCCCACGTGGGAGCAGGAGCCTGAGCAACAGTGGGGAGGCCAGCGTGGCTGGATCCTACTCAGTAAGGGGAAGAGACAGGCGAGCACATTGTGTGGGTCTATGGGCCAGAATGAGAAGCTTGAATAGAAACCGAAGCATAGCAAAGTACACTTAAAGGCCTCAGAAGGTAATGAGCTCCCCATGGCAGGAAGTATGCAAGTTACAATAGTGGATAGAAGGGATTCCAGCTCTGAGAAACTTAAGACTAGTGCCCAGCATACAGTGAGTGGTCAGTAAATATGCCATCTCACCATCATCATCGTTACTCCTCCAGTCCTGTCCAGACCCAGCTATCCCAAAGCGGGGTCCATCCTTCCTCCTGACTGCTGCAAGGAGCTGCAGGGGCTCCCTCTCAGTTGAAGACTATCACCATATTAAGAGACACAAGCAGACAGGGCAGATCCCAAGCTTCATGGAGCTCCAGGAAACTAAGGCAAGATCCCTAAAAGCCAACTGAGGACTCCCCGCATCCTCAGAAAAGCAGCTGTCCCTAGAGGCCGGTGCCCTCAGCTCCCAGCTGAACAGCGCCTCTGCCACGAGTTACCCCCTGAGGGCCAGACCCACTCCAGGGCACCCTGGGGGAAGCTGGAGGAACCCTCAGGAAGCCCAGGGCATGGCTGGCAGCAGGGACAGCTCCTGGGGGCAGTGCCACTGTGATCTCACTGGGCCAGGCAACCATCACGCCTTCTTCTGCCAAGTGGGTCCTGGGCAGCACGACCAGTGCCAGGGCTCAGATGTGTCAGAGCTGAATCCCCTCCACAAGTCCCCACTCTCTCATGTACCTCATTACCTCCTGAGGCCACTGTATAGAGAACTAAGATCTGCCTCACCAAGATACACTCTGGGCTGAGGGGCCTATCAGCTCTCTGGCTCTAAGATACCCAGGAAGAAGGCTGGTCTCAGATGAGGACCACACCTGCCCTCCCCACGACCCTACCCAGCCTCACCACCACTAGAGGAGCCACTTGCCAATGGTCAACTATGGCCAGGAGACGGCGCTGAAAGCTGAGCCCGACTAGGGAGTCCGGACTGGTGCTTGGCGGGAGGCTTCCCTGCCTCTCTGCAGCCCCTGCCTGCCCCCACCAAGAGGAGAGTGCATGCAGGGCCCCTGGGAGTAGGGGGCACCTCCACAATAGGCACCGCCCTCTTGGGGGCTGGAGAGAATACCTTCAGGGTTCCTCCTCAGAAACTGCCTCGTATGAGTTTGTATCCTTGTGATGTACAGACAACAAGAAGGCCGCTGCAGAGCCCTGCATGCCTGCCGTGGGCTGCAAAGGGCTAGCCCTCCACTCTGCAGACAGGAAACTGAGGTTCGGAGGGGGACCACCCCAAACGCACATGGCAAGTTGGTGCTGACCCAGGTGTAGGCTCAAGACCACTGCCCCCACACTCCCATGCCCTCGCCTTCTCTGCACAAGTTTCCTGCTTCAATCTTCAATCAAGAGTGCTCCTGGCCCTTCTCTCAGCTCCTCTGACCTCCCACACAGTGTAACTGCTGCTGTGTCCTCTCACAAGTAGCCTGTCAGCCCTGCACCCACTTGGCAGGCCTAGGTACAAAGCTCAGAGAGGTGGGGACTCCAGGTTGGAGACCTTGTGAGACCCCAGGGTGGGCTCTCGCAGAAGCCTCTCCAGTCTGTCTGAATGGGGTGGGAGACAGGACAGAGTGAGGTCCTCACTCAGGAGGGGACTCCATAAACCTAGACACTCTTCAGGAAAAGTTCCTTCTCTGGCCAGATTGGCACTCAATGGAAAGGCGGCACCAGTGCCACAGCATACATTCCACTCACAGCTCCCTCAGCCTCACTGGCCAGGACCTCTGCCCCAGATAACTCTCAAGAGCTCTCAGAACCAGAGTATGGTCAAGAAAACAAAAGCTGCAAACTGTTCCCTGGGTGCTGCACCCACACATAACACATACACACAGGCAGTCACACATGGTGCACAAACACCTAAGACGTGTATGTGTGCAAACACATATGGTCACACGGCACAGACACAAAGAAAGCAAGATGCATACACATGTGGACATACATACACACAGCCACAAACGCGCTGGCGAGGCCCAGGCCTGTATACATCCCCACGTACAGAGATGAGCATGCCCCATCACACACACACAGCAGCAGCCACAGCAGCAAAGATGGGGAATATGCCAACAGCATACAGCGCCCCCAAGGCAGGACAGAGATTCCTTTGGGATGAGCATCTGGAAATGCAGAGGGCTGGCTCTGGCACCTCGGAGCACATGAGCTCTTGGCAAGCAGCCTACATTTCAGGAAAAGGTGGACACCCCTCCCAAGGAGGTTGAGCAGCACCCAGTGCTCAGGGAAGGGTGCTGGGTAACCATGGTTGGGACACTGCCAGTTATCATTTGAGGCCTGATTTCCCCACTGCCATGCAGATCAGACAGCCTGGGTTCTGCCACCTGTGACAGCACTGCCAGCTGGCCTAGCCTCCCTCTCGGTTGGCCTTTGCAGCCTCCCAAACACGCTTCCATGTCCCCAGAGAGGAAGCACAGGCTAGGCCCAGCCCACATGTCTAGAGACGTCGGTGAATGAAGCTAGTCCCACTGGTTGAGGAAGCAGCATTTTCAGGATGTGACCTCTCAAATCCGACCCCCGGGTTCAAATTCCATTCACAAAGCAGAGTGACCTTGGGCAAGCACCTGGCCAGTCGGAGCCCTGGTGTCCTATAATGTAAGTTGGGATGGTGGTACTTACCCTGTGGGGCTGTGGGCCCAAAGGGAGCTGCTGCCTGGCCCCTAGACCACACTCATCCTTCCTCGCCAGCCCCTCAATCCCCACCCTTGTGAGACTGGATGGGGAGACCCAGCAGGCAGCACAGGCCAGCAAAGCCTTACCTGGCCATCAGGACACTAGAGACCAGTTGGCTTCTGGCTTCAGGAACCAGAAGGACCAAGGAAGCCTCCAGGCAACTGTGCCAGCTCTGGGCCTGCACTCGCCTGCCCCTCCCTCCCCTTCCTCATCCGCCTTCTGTTAATGGTGGAAAATTGCCCTGCTGCACACCCAAGTAAGCAGACATGAGTGTCTGTGCTCACCGCCCAGGCCTGTCACCCACTATACTGACCTCCAGCCGCAGCCTGGCCAGGTGCAGGCGAAGGGCTTCTCACCCGTGTGCCGGCGCAGGTGGGCCTTGAGGTGGCTGCTTTTGGTGTACATCTTGCTGCAGCCAGGGAAAGTACATTTGTGCATTTTGATGAGTTCTGCGGCTGGGTTCTTGGGGAACTTCTGGCCCATGAGGAGACCAGCAGAGCCAGGCCCCAGGGGTCCTGATCCAACAGGTTTGGCGGCGATGGGCACTGGGGCAATGCGCACAAACTTGGAGGGCAGGTTCAAGTTGGAGGAGGGCACCACCTGGGGCACGAGCGCGAAGGTCTGCCCCTGGATGTTGACCAGGAGCTGGGCAACCTTGACATTCTCCGGGGCTTGCCCAGGGGAGGCAGGCCCCGTGCCCGATTCCTGCTTCACAGGCACGGGCTGGATCTGCAGCAGCACTGGGATGGGGCCATCGGGCGTGGGGCCCCCACCTGGGCCCTGGACACCTCCTGCACTGGCACCACCTGGTGGAGGAGAACAGCGCTCTCTCCCGCTGGACCCAGGATGGAGGTGGCTCTTGTGTGGCCCAGCTGAGAGCTGGCTGCAGGCATCCAAGTCCTTGCTGTTGCCCTCGGGGACCTCCTTGACTCCCGGCTCCATGTTCTCCTCCAGAAACTCTTCAATCTCCTCCAGGGTAGGCTGGAAGGGCCGTGGGACGTCATCAGGGTCACCCAAAGGAAACTCGGGGAAGCAGAAATGCTCCCCCTTCACAGGGGTCACTCCCCTTCGCCAGGGCCCCCAGGCCATGGAGCCACTGCTGGCCCCAATGCTACTGCCACTGCTCCCGCCACTGCCCAGCGTGGCCTGGGACAGTAAGAAGTCCAAGATGCTGTCCTGGCTCTCGGTGCCCGGGCCTCCACCATAGCAGGAGCAGAGGGCTTGAGAGTCGGGACTGGAACAGGAGCAGGGGCTGGAGGCATCGCTGTCATCTTCAGAGACGGGTGAGGGCAGCATGTGGTATGCCCGCCGGCCAACCAGCCTATCACCCAGATACCCAACTGGGCATTTTGGTGACGAGAAGTTCTCGTCCACTGGAAGTAAGTGGTCCACCATGCTGGCCTGGCCGTGCCGGTGGCAGCTGCAGGGAAGGAACACAGGAGGCCTGGTCAGAAGGACAGTGCTCACCTGCCACCTCTCGGGCCTCTGACCCCACCCTCAGCTGCCTGCCCACAGTCTCCCATTGCCAAATGCCTGGATCCTGCTTCCATCCCCCAGGAGAGCTGTGCCTGCAAGAGTGTTTTCTGAAATTGCACCACCTGTTTGCAAAAGAGACCTCTCCAAGCCCATTGCACAACCAGGGGCACTTCTGGTTTCAAACAGATTTTCCAGAATAATCCTGGAAAATAGCACATGTGTCTGTGAACAACTGAGTATGGGTGAGTATGACAGAAGGGCATACGCAAGGAGGCTCTCTGGACCCCGGGAGGGCCAAAACCCCGAATCAGCCTACCGTCAACATCATAGGAGTCACTGGACATCTGAGGACTCCTGACCTCAGCGTCACGCCAGTTGAGTCACAGAATGGGGGTAGAACAGCCATTTGCCCTCTGACCCTCATGTTGCTGAGGCTTCCAGAGGGTTGCCAGATTACGCAAATAAAAATACAAGCCAACAGTTAAATTCGAATTTCAGATTTAAAAAATAAACTACTTTTAAGTATGTTCCCAATATTGGATAGGACACACTTATATTTAAAAATTATTTCACCTGAGATTCAAATTTAACTAGGCCGCCTGCATTTTAACTGGGCAAGTGTAGCACACAGGCAAAACAGTCAAAGACCAAGAAGTGCCTGCCCGCACAGCTGTTTCCCCATCTAAAGGGGAAAACCTCCACTCTCCAGTCCTCAAACCCCGCTGAGCCTTGACTGCCCTGTGAGTGGCACAGGCTTGAACACAACCCTCTCACCTGCACCCTGACACTTTAGCATCCTGGTGGCCAAGGCCCTGCCCCTATGGTGATAATCCATGGCTTGGAAGCCAACCACTGGGGTCCCAGAGCACCTGCATGTGCATAACTGCCTTGGACTTCACACCCATCTAGTGGGAAAGGAGATAACCACCGCCCCCCAGCCCATCCTGGCCAATAAGGAAGTAGAGTCCCCTGCACTGTCTGCCACTGCTCTCTCCATCTGGGACACTCACCACCTTGGAAGCTCAGCTAATGCCTGTCTTCCCCTGAGACAGTGCACTCCATGTCTCTGCTGTGTCCCCAATGCCTGGACTGGCCCCTGGTGCCCAGGAGGGGCTCAGAGAACCTTGACAGAGAGAAGGGAAAGCTGCATTCTCTGAAGCCAAAGAATATGCTAGGTCTGGTGTCCAAGGAGAGTCAACAGTGTCCAGCTGTGACAGGGCCACCTCTGTGAACCTTTGTCCCTGCTCAGTGACCAGGGTGGGCTGGGTGTTTATCAAGCTTGGGGAAGGGGAACGCTCTGCACCAAAGTCAGAGGTTCTCTGCTGCCCAGCATCACCTCTACACCCAGCCCCTCTGTCTCCAGGACCCCTTCAGGACCTGGCACTCCACACTGCCCAATGGCCAATACCATCATCAGCTACGACCTTGAGCAAGTCCTTGCTTCCCCTCCCAAACCTCAGTTTCCTCATCTGTTCCATGCTTCAAAGATCTCTAAGTCTCTTCCCGCTCAGGGACCCCAGAACCTTTGACCTCAGTTCCCAACTTATCCAGGAAGCTTCATGGAACTCCAGGAAACTAAGGCAAGGTCTGTACCCCAGGCCAGTTTTACTAGGAAGACATTTGGCTTTTTGGTTTAAACACTCAGCTAAGGATTTAAACCTGGAATGTGTTTTAAAATGCACCTATTCACTAAATCAGGTGCTGGGAAGGAATGAAAGTACCAGACACTGTGAAGGGCACAAGGCTGAGCAGAGCCCACACTCCACCCTGGGCCTCCCCCAACCCTTTCCCACCCTCCAAGCATGGGCTCCATTCCTGAGTCTGCAACTTGTCTGCCGGGTGACCTCGGGCAGGTGCACAGGCTTTCTGTGTCTGTCTCAGTCTGTGAGATGGAGGTGCTTCCAACAGTGCCTGGTTCCTCAGGTGTTGTGAGAACTCCCCTCACAGTCTGGCACACTGGCAGCACTCAGCCAGTGCCAGCCATTGGTGTCAGCCTGCAGGCATGGCAAATGTGCGGCCTCTGCCCTTCTACTGCGATGTTAAGGAATCAGCGGCCCCCCTGGGACCCAGAGCAGGCCTTAGAGCCCTCCCCTGAAACGTGATCACTACCTGGCCATCCCATGATATTAAGTAATTACTGTTAATATTTTTAACTGTGATGATCATATTGTGGTTAAAGGAGGCCTTGCTTTTTAAAGATATAAACAGATATTGACAGATAAAGTGATCTAAAAAGTACAGTAGGGGGGCTGGAAGGAAACACGCTCCAATGGCTTCCCAAGGACAGGTGGCCCTATCTCCTCGCAGCAGCCCAGTACCTGGGCCCTTGGGACTCTCTGCAGACCTCACCACCAACTGCCTCTCTCCTAGTCCAGGTATGCTCACCTCACTTCAGCCTCAGCCGGGGGCCACTGCCCTGGCTCTTCCCCCAGCACTGCAGGTGGGAGCTGCTTAGTTAGATCTCGGCTCAGAAGTCACCCCTGTGGAGGCCTCCAGGCCCACCCTGTTACATCACCCTATATTATGCTCTTCCCTGCAGGTTCCACTGTGGGAAACTATCTTGGTAATGTGTTTGTGAACTTTGCTCTCTGTCTACCTTCCCATCAGAATATCAGCTGTCCTGACTGTTCACTCCAATGCTGCATCCCAGAGTCTAAAATAGGACCCAGCAAAATTTGCTGAATGAGTGAATGTAAGGTGCGGGGGAAGTGGGGGCGGAGACTAGGAGTGGGTGGCCCAGGTCAGGCAAGAGTCTTAATGCTGGGCTGAACGTCTCAAGGGGGAGGTACCCAGGCACTGAGAACCCAGAAAGGGCTCTGGGATGGCCCAGGGCACCGGCATTAAAGAGAGGACACTCTAGGGCTGGAGCTGGCTCGGCCCCTAAAACACAGCAGCACGTGGGGCGGCCAGAGGCGCGGGCTGCGTGCAGGGGGAGGGGACACGCTGTTCCGGGCACAGTCCCCGGCTGGCCGCCGGACTCCGCCCCCTCCCCTGGCCGGGCCAGGCCTGCTGTTTATCCTCCCGGGGACACAGCGGCTGCAGGAACAACATGTAATTGATAACAAGCCCAGAGCCGGCCAAGGGCTTGCCATTGGGTCAGCGTGCAAATCACGGGGGTGGCGAAGGGGGCTGTCCTTCAAAATAAGAGTCCCGGTCCCTGAGCCGCCCGCAGGCCCCAAAGTCGCAGAGTCCGGGCGTCCTCACACCTGTAGGGCGGCAGGGTCTCCCCAAGGGCCACCTGGTCCTGGGGGGGGAGGGGGAAGGAGATTTGAGGCGCTCAGACATTTGGTGATTTTGTCACCTCCGAGGGCCGTGGGAGAAAACAGCCCCTCTGTGCCCTCCGTGAGAGGGGGCTCCATGAGTAACACCAAGGCAGGGAGGGAAGAGTGAACCGGACCACCATATGGGACGAGGACGGCCTCTCTGCCCCGCCACCGCCATCCCTCAGCCAGGCCATGGCTTTGGCAATGTTCGGTCTGAGGCGACGGGCACTCAGCGTGGAGTGAGACGCGTGAACGGTGCGGGTGTGCGTGAAAGGGTGTGAGTTCCTGTCGTGTGACTGCGTGTGCGGGGCGTGGTGCGCGGCAGCCGCTGTGGCTGTACGGGAGGCTGTCCGCGAAGTGCTCGCGCGTGGAGCCGCCGTGGGTGCCGGCGGGTGCGGGAAAACGTGCGTGGGAAATGAAGAGAGCCGGCTCAGACCCCTTCTAGAATCCTGGACCGCTGCCCGCTGGGCACCATGCCTTCGTCCCGCGCCCCCCCTTGTCCCCGACACTGCTGCGGTGACCGACAGTAACCCCTAGGTCTCCAGCCCCTCCGCCCCCCAACCGTGGGCTGGCCAGCGCGTCCGCTCGTCCCCTCCTCTCACCAGGCCGCGCCGGTGCCCACCATATGGGAGGGCCGGCCCGCAAGGCGCGCCATGGAATCGCCCGGCCAGGCACCGAGGCGGCGGCGCGGGCCTCAGCAAAGTGCTGGTGGGCGACTGGGGCGGGGGGGGGTCACCTCCCTCAGGCTAGTCCAACCCCTGCCCACCTCCGCGGGGGCCCACCCGCTCCTCCGACATTCCTCCGGCACTCGCGCCGTGCCTCCGAGAGCTGCGCGGGCGCACGGCCACGCGCCCCGAGGCCGGCCAGCCCTCAGATCACCCGGGGCCGCGTCCACGCGGCCGGCCGGCCCCGCCGCGCCTCTCCCACCTGAACTTGGCGCACGCCCGACCGG